>NC_027750.1:30500366-30512154 GCF_000695525.1 Brassica oleracea var. oleracea
GGGAGGTGGAAGGTTCTCCGCGGTCGGTTGTGCGCCTGGCGGGACTGTTTCTTCAGGGTTCTGACCTGAAGAATCCTTGTCTGCTCTTGTGGCCCGATCGCTCGGAGTCTCGAAATTGAGTCTTCTGCCGCTGCGAGCTCTTGTGGCCCCGCGCGGGTTTTTACTCTTGGCCTTCGCCGTTACGGTTTCCACCTGTTTTGTGAGAGAGGCCACGAGCTTTCCTTGTTCGTCCGACTTTTCCTGAACGGAGGCGAACATTTCTTTCATCTGGTCCAGTATCACGGCGTTCGTAGTGACCGTGGATACGTTTCCAGCTGGAGTTCTTTCAGCGTTGGCATTGACGGAAGTCCCATCGTGCGAAAATCGACCGATACAATAAAGGAAGAATCGGTCGACACTTGTCCAAATGATTGGGAGAATGACTACTACAACCCCACTATTGCCGCTTAAACCAAACAAAATATGCATATTGTGGGAACCGGAATTCACACCGTCGAGATTTGTTAATCGGAGGAAAGCTAAGCTAACCTAACCTTCCCAGAAGGTCCCGGTTATCTGCTGTGCCACGCACAACATAATCAATATGAAAGAGTTGAAAGTAATAAATCGTAAAAGAGCGAAAAGAGAACAAAAAGGTCTTATTTCCGAATTCGCGTTTGAGCGTGAACAACATGTAAGACCCTAGGCCACGAGAGCTGTCGGTACGTTCGCTAGTCTAGCCACCTAAGTTCTAACCTAGTCGAGTCGCAGCTCGATAGTAAAAACGGAAAAATGCCTAAATTGCTCTAAGTATTAAGTTTGCTCTGAGAAAGCTCTCCGTTGCTCCTCGCCTTAAGCCCTCCTTATAAACTCTCTCTAGGTCGGTTTGCACCTTTTCCTGGGCCAAATTCGTCGCGAGACGGGCTTTTCCATTTTTCATCACCCTTCATGATTATTTTCGGAAACTTGACATTTATCTTTTCCTGCGAATACAAAATAGACCGTCATATCAGCCTTAGGCTCAATCATGTTCTAAAATCGTAAGTGGGCCGTTTAGCCGCGGTTCAGGTCCCTTTTGGGCCGTTTTGGGACTTGGACGTTTTTACGATTTTTCCTAAGAAACAGCCGTTGGTTTTTCCGAAAGGATTCCAATTCCCCGTATAGTTAAGGCAACTGGTGTTCAAGCTAATCGTAGCCGTTTTATACGGCAAGCAGGAATCCATTTCGACGACCAAGTTTTTGTAACTTTTCCCGAAATCTTTCTTTGATAATCCTAAGCGAGACGAGACATGGGTATTGCGTCGAAGGGTCCGAGGATTGTGTTATGGGAACTTAGACGAGGATGCACGGTTTCGGGACGGGAGGTCGGTCCTCGCCCATGGGCGAGGTGACCTCGGCGCAGGTCGTCCTCGCCCAGGGGGAGGTGACCTCGGTTGAGACGGTCCTCGCTTGCGGTCGAGACTTCATCCAGACTGATCTTCTTCTCGACATTCATCGGTTCGCATCCGCGAAAAACTGTCTTTTACTTGGTTATCCGTTTTTTGGGAATGTCTAGTTTTCAAGGATTGGTTTTCCGGGAATTTTGAGGCATTGATTCCGTCGTGACCGGTTTTGATCCCAACAATTTATCTAATTAAGTTTTAGTTTTCTAAAGAAATGTTGCACTAATAAGTGAGAGACAGCTGGAGAATTGATTTCTCATGAGTTGGTTAACGTCTCTTTAAGAAGGGTTCTTCACTTCTTCCATTTTCTCTTTCACCATTTGCCATATTTTATTACTAATTTTTTTTTTTTGAGGTACTGTCTGAGAGACTAACAGTAATGTTGCTGTAATCTCTTCTGATAACGGTGCCAATGGCATCATTAACTCTATTCCACACAGTATCAGCATTTGTTCGCAATTCCAAAGTCAGAAAGATTTGGTACGAAACAAGAAAACAGAACACAAAAAGAACTTGTAAGAGTAAGAAGAGCCTAAACCGAAAAATGGTTAATTTAAAATAAAACTTTTCTCGTCGAACGGGTGGGTATAAAACTTTAGTAACCCGGAATTGAAATCCAAAATCAGGAAGAAATCATTAAAATACCGGGATTCGAAAAGTAAACCGATAGAATACCAGACTGGACTGATATTCGGACAATACAATCGAAAACGACAACTGTTGGCGAATCAAGTTTGTGTCTACCACATCGATCCCGAAATCAGGGTCGTCTCCTCCTCCATTAAACATCTCTCTCTCTCTCTCTCTCTCTCTCTCCATCTCTCCCCTCGTGGACTTGTTGTTTTGTGAAGATGCAAGCTTTCTACGTATTCGTCGTCTCTCTGCTTCTCACCCTTAATTACAGGGTTCGTTTCCTTCTCCGAATCTGAATTTGCGTGTACAAATCTATGGCTTATGGATCTAATATCTGTTTAAATTGGATTCGAATGTTTGTGATAGGGAGAAGCTAGTGGCTCTGTTTTCTTCATCGATGGATCCAACAACCAATATCTTCGTCCACCATCAGATCAGGTAATAATTGGTCTTTTGTTACATCAATTAAGATCTCCAATGCAGTAATCTTAGATAAGCTTTCGTTGAAGCAATACAATAAAGATCCTTTTATTTGTTCTAAGTCGCATCAAGTTGAAGTTTTGTCGTCTTGTTTTGTTTTTGCTCTTGATTGGCGATTCTAAATTCATGTTTGTGCCTTTGGTACTTCTTTTGTAATGTTTCGAATGAATCACTTTTGATTGTTTGGGGTAGAGTCAAATTGGTGGTTAAACTACATTTACTTATTTTCTTCCTTTTGAAATGAAATCCACAACAGGCGATTCCCATGTCCCTCTCTGAGATATCTGCATCAGTGTCTGCCTTGTTGGGTTTTGCACCTCCAGCTACTTTTACTGCTCATGGCTCATCCCAGGTTTTAAAGTTTGCTTCTTTTTTTTTTAATTCTTGGTTTAAAGTCATGTACTTGATCCCTTTTTTTTGTTATATAGCTGAACAAGATTCTGAAGCCTAATCCATTTGAGAGGCCACGTGCTGCTTTTGTGCTAGAAATCGCCGGAGCTCATGGTATGCGAAGGAAAGCTTTAACTTTTCTGACATTAACCAAACCTTTATTTATTTCTAAAGTGTTTTTTTTTTACTTGCAGGTGCGCTTGTGGAAGCCCATTCTTTCTTGGGAAATGCCATAAGAGGCAGTATCAGTTCTGATTCTTACAATGCTGATATTGAACTTCCAGGTGCCGTGTTAGCTTGGATACCACAAGTTATCTCATAAGCATTACTAGTTTTCTTCATTTAGGTTTAAGTCTTGCTTTGAATATTACTTTAATAATCTTTTCAAAATTGTGCAGAAAGTGGAGTGTCTGTTGTGTCTGTCAATGAACCTTCATCTGATGTGACTGACAAAGACATGAATGAGTTTGTAAGCTCACAATATCTTTCATTCTAACTAGATAACACTCTTTGCTTGCCTTTTTTGTTTTAATATGCTCACTAGTTAATGGGTGACTGTATTATCCATAGGCATCTTGGTTGGGTGGATCATATGTTACTGGCTCTACTGAAACATTGACTGGATTGCTGAGTATCCCTTTGGCTGGTGGCGCTAATGTGGAGTTCCATTTGGAGAAGGTGAAATTCTTAGTTCCATACAGTTTTAGTTCCACGTAGAAATTGTGATTCCCGTTTGAAGAAGGCCTTTTGACTTTTGTTACCGTGGGCAGGAAGCAGAGAGGAAGTTTGCAATGAACCTTTTGGATCTATATAAGAATATCAGAGGGGCAATCAATCTTCATGGTATTGAGGGCCCTGCTGAATTAACGGTTGGACGCTTTGGCGGTATCCATGTAAGAATATTCTATCATCTTTGTTATTCTACTTGTCTTTTCAGTGTGTACAATATAACTGATCTCGCTGGAAATTACAGGCTTTAGCAGAGGAGTATGGACAAGGTATGGCTAAGCAAGGGATGGATGTGTTGCTTGCCACACTATCAAAGCTATTCGATCTGCTAGAGACATCTCACAAAGGTAAATTGTCTCTGTGATTTGATAAACTCATTTTTCAAAGAAAATAATTTAAGACTGCTTGGATGTAAGCTTAAGAAATGTGTGGGCTTGTTGCAGGCCAAATTGTTGGAGTGATCGTCCTTGATGAGAGAGTAAACCAAGAATCAGCTAATCTGCTGAGCGTTGAGTCTTCTTCTGGTTCATCTGCACGGTCTATGGCTGAGGTAGAGGGAGTTCCAAGTGGAGCCATTATCGCTCAAGTTATACTTGTTAGGCTGACGCTTGCATGGTTAACTGGAATCATCCTACTCATTGCAACTATCCTTGGGGTAATTAAGATCACATTACTCCTCTTCTATCAGTGAACTAGCAAGCAGATTCTCATCTATTATTTGCTTTTCATGGTCGTTGCAGGTGTACTTCCTTATGTACATGCCTTTGACAAAGGACACGCTCCTATACTCAAACGTGAAGCTCGATTAAGACATAAATACAGAACTTCAAAACGTCAAGTGAATCTTCAGATTGATCGTTTACATCTTTTTGTGTGTTTCTCAACTGGCTGCACTTGAAACCAGTAATATTTGAATGTTTTAAGAGAAGAGGTTGACACTTTTTGTGGCCGGACCAGTGGATGTGTTTATCTGTATATTGTTGCAATAAGGTTTCATTCTTGATTTATTATTTGTTTTCTTCTTTACCTACATGTGAGTCTCAGTCCTAATAATAATAAAGAACGATTTGGACACTTTCATGTAATCTTATGTTTCCTGTAAGAGCTTTTGATCATGGAATATGAATAGATTATTGCAAAGGATTCAAGCAATCTATTACCAGTTTGGGAATTGTATAAACCATTTTTTTGGAGAATTTCCATATGTAAAACAGTAAAAGTGTCTTGAAGACTCATTGAAACATGGATTTTGAGAATGAGATTTAGCGTTTTTTTCTCAACTAACAGAGACAGAGAACCGGGACAGCGTCCTCCAGTCAAGGGAAACCTGGCCTCTGTAACCGGAGGATGAGGTACTTCATTCAGGTTCCAGCTTTCAGATAAGGCTGTTGTACCTCTTTACATTTCCATTAGACTTTAATAACATACCACGTTTGAGCAATTCTCCCCATGTATGTTACTCCTCTCCAAGCATATGACAGAGTCTTGTTCCTTCTCAACAGTCCAAGAAAGATTTGGGATCTTCCTTTGTTTTCTTGCAAAGAATATTTGAATGTTCCTCTTAGAACCCACGGAAATATTCAGGTAGAGTCCCAAGTATGAACCTTCACCTCCATCCTTCTCTATCCCCAAGAACATTTGTAACATCCTGTTTTTTTATCCAATTTAGCATGACACGGTTCTTATTTCGTTAAAAGCAACTACAAGAGGTTGCATCATTGAGACAAAACTTAACAAACCAGTTCAAGAACATGATATAACCAAAGAGCAGAGTTTCTTTATTCAAAGATGATGCAGATAATTGGTGATAAAGGTCTACATCAAACAACAAACAAAAACTACAAATCATTTATTGGGGACAAAAGTATTGATGAAACTCATGTTTCTGTCTGACTCTCTGATCAAACTAAAATGTTTTATGCAAACTGTCTTTTTAAATTTTGGAGGTTCATAGACTCGTCTTGGGTTTGGCTTTGTAGGCAATGCGTCTGGTCACAGTTCGCATTGTCACGAATTCCTCTGCCGAAGACGGATGTATCCCAACCTGTGTTTTGTTCACAGTGTCAAATTTAAACCTTTAGTTTAATAAAAACATCAAACTGGTGAAAGTGAGAAAAAAAAAAAAAACAGAGTGTTCGGGTCTATTTTACTTACCGTGCTGTCAAATTGTGCTTTTGTTGCTTCACACTTGAGCGCAATTGCAATCCCCTGGCATTGAGCAATGCAAGACATATTAAAAAGCATGAGACACCGCTGGATCAAAGTCTACTCGACTTAGCTTTAAAATCCTTGCACGGCTCAGTAATTCAAAACTCAATGGCGAAAAGGCGCACACTATTAGGTGGGAAGTAAATGAATAGTAGGGGGTATAAATAAAGGAAAACTTGCCTGCATGATTTCAGCTGCATCTGGACCGCACATGGATGCTCCAATAACCTTATCAGTCTGCTCATCAACTATTAGCTTCATCAATGACTTCTCCTGCCGTCTATCAAACAAAGAAAAATGTGATTAGATCAAAGAGAAGTCATCATGTTCAAGAACGTTGATAAACAAAGAGAAGATTCTAAAAATATGAAATCAAGAACTCTCTTGGCCGAGTTTATGGATTATTTATATGAATTAGATAGGACTTTAAATGCTTGCATACCCAGAAATGGTGTTCTTCATAGGATTAAAGCCTGAGGTGAAAACCAGAATATCACCAGTCGCTTTTTCTACTGCCTCTTCTTCGCTGAGACCAACCACAGCTAGTGGTGGTATGCTGAAAGACAAGAAGAACAGTGTAAATAACAAAACAGTGGAACTTTATGGAAGCTTCAGAAAGATTCGGTATCACTGTGAACACATATATGCTAAAAAATAAGAGAGAGATCTTTGAATTCTTTTTTTTTTAAGTTCTTTCCAGATTACAGTATTCATATATAGATGACCGATTGTAATAGAAAACGAGAGATTGTTTTGGTAATACAACAAACATACTTTAAGACAACACTAGGATAAGAAAGTAACTAGTGTCTGAGATATGACAGAGACAGTAAAATATCCTCCTAAAAGAAAGAAGGCTTACCAAAATACAGCACAGGCTACATTGCTGTAGTCTGCTTTAGTAGGCTTCCCACCAAAAACAGTGTTCTGTAGCATCAAAATAAATCCCACTTAGCAAATGGACTATAGAACTAGACAATCTCTAACACAAAAGCTGAAATATTGATTGGCATGAGTAAAATTATAAGTGCAAGATTAGAAGCGCAAACCGCAAAGCAGGTGGCCTCCATTAAGGCAACAGGTGTAAGGTTAATTCGGTTTGTAGCATCTCCCACAGCCCATATGCTAGGGATGTTAGTGCGTGAGTACTCATCAACCTGAGGATAATGTACTGAGTTAGTAGCTGCAAGAGTGTGGATTTTCCTTAGAAAGTAGAGGAAAAGTTTTCTTTAGAAGAACATATGTTTCTGCGACAACAGTAAATTTTTTACAACCTTCACAGCTCCAGCCTGATCAAGTTCAACACCAACAGCTTCTAAATTCAATCTCTTGGTATTAGGATTCCTGCCTGTTGCAGATAAAAGGAAAAGAGACATCCTTAGAAAGCTCCGTGAAAAAAACAAGAAAACTACTCTGACATATACAAACAGAAACCTGAGAATCGCATAACTATTGATAGATAGAAAATGTACCAGTAGCAAATAGTACAACATCCGCCATGAATTCTTCTCCGTGAGACGAGATTACTTTTATCCCGTCGTCTGTTTTTATCAGCTAAATTGAAAGATAAAGTATGTTCAGTAAATGAGACATGAAAAGTAATAATCATACTCAGATACCTGAGTCAAACTTGTTTGCGGATGCAGATTAACACCCCTTCCTTCCAGATTTCTAGCCACTAGTGCCCTCATCTCGTCATCAAAGCCCCTTTAAAAGTATATTTTAGAAATGATTACCAAACTTTTCAGTATTTTCCCTGAAAAGAAATTGCAAGAGACCAAAAAAAACAGAAGCTTATGGAGCACCTTAGTGGAAGTTCCTTCCTAAAGAATAGATCCACCGTACCACCCATTCCACGCCATATTGATGCAAACTCCACAGCAATGTACCTAAAGTAAAAAAGGTAAACAGAATCGGGATTTGAAACACTGATACATCAGGTTGAAAACAATGAGGGAGACATTACCCTCCTCCAAGCACTACAGCACGCTTAGGAAACTCTTCCAAACTTAAAGCTTCATCAGATGTAATAGCCAGCTCCTGTAAAAGACAGTTTATGTTCACGCAGACTAATTTTATCAGAAGATTAAATCCAAAACAAACAGATGTTCTGTAGTGTATTCACAGTTTCACACTCGTTGCTATTGTAGATAAGAAAAAAAAAGGATAAACACAAAAAAAAACTCACATGTCCAGGAATATTGGGCTTCTGTGCCCGACTGCCAGTGGCAATCAAAATGTGCTTGGCGGTGTAACTTATTTTGGTACCATCGATCTGCCTCACCTCAACTTCGTTGGGACCAACGATTCTTCCTTCACCTTCATACAACTTCACAGCAGCATTCGCCAACAATCGCTTGTAAATATTGTTCAGTCTCAATATCTCATCAGTCTGCAACACATATGAAAATTTAAAGACAGGTTAATACAGCTGTTACCACCAAACAAAGTCACAGGACACTAGTGCAAGTGTATCATGAAGTATAGCAATTCACGGGGTATACCTTCTTTTGCAGAAGCTTCTTCCATGTGAAGTCGACATTCTCATTGATTTCCCACCCATAATTTCTAGCATCCTGATAGAATATACCCACCAACATATGTCATCAACCAACCAATATATATATAATAGCCTAAAAGACAACTTGGAAACAGCAATAGAAGTCTGCACATAATATATTATGGGCAAGAACGTTTCTCTTACAGCAAATAGAAAGGCATAGAAATGATGGATAAAAGAAACAAAAAAAAAAAAAATCAAATTTGTTGAGTAACCTCAAGTTCACCACCATAAGTAGCACCGTAGACGAGAATCTTCTTGGGAACGCAACCACGAATAACACACCTGAAAGCAAGCCCCAACAAAAGTGGGATAAAGATTCAAAAGAGATGACGTCTTTATAACAGAAACAAACACCCAAAACAACTAGTAAACAAGCAGTGATAATAGTAGGGGTCACTTACGTTCCACCAACACCACCAATCTCCTCAGAGCTAATAGGGTGAAAAGGAAGCTCACAGATACCAACCTATATACCCAATTTTCATTCACCACAACAACACCAATATCAATATATAATTACGGATTGTTATTATTATTGACAATAACAAAAAGATGTTATCACTGCTCCTATTGATAATTCACCTTAGCGCCATTATTAGCGGAAAACCTAGCTGCACGAACACCGCCGCTCCCCGCGCCGATTACAAACAAATCGAAATCATAGTGAGTCTCCGTGGCTTCCTCCGCCGCCACCGCCTTGTCAAGCTCTCCATCGGTAAGCATCTTCCTCCCCATAATTGTGCTGAATCAGATATCCAAACTGCAAACAAAAAACGATGATCAATCAGAGTATCACAGACTCATGGGAACGAAATGGAAAAAAAAAAAACGGAATCTTGAATCAGTAAAAGGATAGATCGAAGATGTGTACATCTCTAAGAAGAAGAAGAAGATCCTCTAGAGAAGAGAGACACACAGACACGATTGCCTTTTGTACTGTTTTTACGTTTTTTTTTTCCTTTTTAAAATCAAAATCATTTGATGCTTTTTTTTCTCGAGCGTTCATACGTTATGATGACGTGGATTTAATATCTGAAAATCTTAATTATATTTTTTTGTCACCAACTTACTGCTCTGACCAAAACATATGCGAGTGTTTGATGATCTATCGAAAGCGACTTCCAAGTGAAAAATATGGAATCTTCAACAGTCAAGGGTCGAGATTGAACGCTGCAAAGGCGTCTAGGTGTGTTGTCATTGAATTTTCTGACGTGGCTTTTCATATAGCCAATGGAGTTTAGTTAGACAAGAATAACAACACCCACAAATTGTTCTTCTCATCATCATGTTACTACTACTAAAATCAAAACAAAACAAAGACAAGACTTGTGATATTCCTTCAAATCATAAATTCTCTCTCACCAAAATGATTTCATATCATCTTCCACAACAGTAAGGTGATAATGTTTGATTGGAGTTCTCGGCTTTACTATCATTCACCAAGGAGTTTTAATAGAGGGTCTATCAACTCCCCCTCTTTCCAGCAATCTATGCTTCTAGAGTTTTTAACTGCTCTCGAAACTCATTGGTTGAGTGTTTCAATGTCGATATTAGATCCGATTTTTTTTGCGTTCCTTCGAATGCGGGATTTATTACTATAAGTGAAGCTTTTCTATGGATCTCTTCTATCTTTAACCATTTATATCTTTTGTTATGTTTTAGTTAATTTCACTTATCATCTTACCGTCGAAGATCGCTCCGGTTGCGACTGTCCTAGCCTTTAGGCTTTTAAATTAATATAAGTATTTGGTGTTCAAATAAAAATGTTTGATTATAATATTCAAAAGTTTCAGGCATGGAAAATAACATGTGTACTGAAATAAACAAAATATATTTTGTACACTCAAATGCAATGTTGATGCTTCATACGGGATGAAGATTGTTTAGACGATTGGGGGCTCTTGAAGAGTGTGTTAGAGTATATACGGTTTAGATATTATACTCTAACAGAGTGGTGATTCCCAGTGTTTGTTTACGGGTATATTTTTTTGTCACCAACTTACTGCTCTAACCAAAACATATGCGAGTGTTTGATGATCTATCGAAAGCGACTACCAAAAGTAAAACATGGAATCTTCAACAGTCAAGGGTCGAGATTGAACGCTGCAAAGGCGTATAGGTGTTGTCATTATAGAGAAGGTATGCAACTTAAGTATTATTGATATTAAGCATAAGCTTATATACAGAGAGAATAGGAGTAGTGAGCAAGTCACGAGATACATCCATATCCTAAACTATCAATACAAAGAGAGATTATAGAAACTAGAGATATTTACGTAATCATATCTAAGATATAGAGTATATACTAACATCCCCTCTCAAGATGGACGTCCAGAGGTAAGTCCAATCTTGGCTGATAGAGTTTGAAATCTTGGTCGAGGCAATGGTTTCGTCAAGGCATCAACTAGCTGATCAGCAGAACAAACATGAGAGACCCGTATATTCTTTTGCTGGACTTGTTCACGTATGAAATGATAATCAAGTGCCACATGTTTCATTCTGCTATGAAAGACTGGGTTGGCACACAGCTGAGTTGCTCCTATGTTATCACAGTAAATTGTAGGTATGCCAGATAAAGGAATACCAAGCTCAGTGGCAATGGAGAGGATCCACTTTAGCTCCGCTGCAGTGTCAGCAACAGACCGGTACTCAGCCTTCGTTGACGAACGAGAGACACTTTTCTGCTTGCGTGAGGCCCAAGATATAGGTTGTTTACCAATGTACACAATGTAAGCTCCTGTAGAAGTGTAGTTGAAGGACCCTAAGATCGGCTCACTCGAATGGATCAGATTTGGATATGAACTCCGGATGGAGAACTGAATGGATTGAAGTGTCGCACGAAGGTTGCGGAAAGGCCTTCGATATTCCCGACTCCAAATGGTGCTTGATATGACTCACAAGACCACCAAGTGAAGGATCTCTCGTCGTTGCTTGATATGACTCACAAGGCCAACGATTTGAGGAAGTGTTTACTTGGATATGACTCACCAAGAAACAAGACAAGTTCTTAAACGAAGAACAAAGAGTTTAACTCAAAAGCTTTTGACAAAATCGATTTCTCCTTTATTAAAAGGAAAGAGTTTCATACTTATAGAGTTTTGTAGATCTAGGAATTAAATAGAAAACTAGATCTAGATCTAGATCTAGTCAATACACGGAAATAAAGAGAGAAAGCTAGTCAAAGTGACCGTTCGGCTTCTGTCCAGATGCATCCGAACCGGCTAAGTCCAAAGCGGTAAGGATCAGCACATATGCGGGACGATCAGCAAGGGCCGCGGGACGTTCTGATCGGACAAGTTGTGTTCCAACAAAGCCCAAGTCTTCTGATAGCTTAAGGATCCTTGCCTTAGAGAAATTTCCAAAG
>NC_027750.1:30514944-30515857 GCF_000695525.1 Brassica oleracea var. oleracea
GAACAAGGTCGATCTGATGCTCAATGCCTCGTACTGGTGGCAATCCCCTAGGATTCTCATCTGGAAAAGCATCAGAATACTTCTGAAAAACATCTAAAAGTTCACTCGGAATCTCCGGTGCAAGGTCAGTAGAAGCCATAAGAGATTCTTTGTACACAAGTAGAACGTTTCAAACGACCTCGTCCTCATATCGGCTAATGGTAATAGGGACAGTGACTTGCTCTTTCACATACTGTTCTCCAGCCTCGTTTAGCCATTCCAACCTGAAAGGACGAGAGAGAGGCCGAGTAGCAAGTCCTAGTTTCCTGACAAGAGTGTCACTAGCAACATTAGTACAACTCCCTCCATCAATAATCAAAGAGCAAACCTTTTCAGAAACTAAACATCGAGAATGAAAGAGATTCTCCCTTTGTTCCTTTTCATTGTTTTTGGGTTGGACACTCAGAGTTCTTCTTGTGACAAGTAGAGGACCTTGAGCTGGATATTCGAAGCTAGGCTCGTCATCATAGATCGGGTCGGACTCATCAACAAAGGCTGGGACAGAACCATAGACCAAGCGGCCGTCCGTTTCATCGAAAATAGACTCGACCATGCCTTTCCTAGCAACGAGTAGTGGCCCGTGATGCGGATATCCAAAGGACTCGTCCTCTTCATCAAAGATCGGACCAAGATCTTCTTTGTTCTCCTGCTCATCCTCAGATTCAACTTCTCCATTCTCCATGAGAATCATCACTCGTTGGTTGGGACAGTTTTTGGCAAAGTGTCCTAGACCTTGACATTTGAAGCACCTAATGTCTCTTGCTCGGCCAGAAGCATCAACCACCTTTCGTTTGTCATCACGAGCAAGGGCATTAGTTTTAAAAGCATTATGTGTTGTGGAAGAAGACTTACCGTTGTCTTGGTAGCTTGGCTT
>NC_027750.1:30517221-30533252 GCF_000695525.1 Brassica oleracea var. oleracea
GTCAATACACGGAAATAAAGAGAGAAAGCTAGTCAAAGTGACCGTTCGGCTTCTGTCCAGATGCATCCGAACCAGCTAAGTCCAAAGGAGTAAGGATTAGCACATAGGCGGGATGATCAGCAAGAGCCGCGGGACGTTCTGATCGGACAAGTTGCGTTCCAACAAAGCCCAAGTCTTCTGATAGCTTAAGGATCCTTGCCTTAGAGAAATTTCCAAAGGAAAAGTCCATGATCGGATCGAACAAGGTAGAGAGATCATCAACACGGTCGTTGGTACATGCGGTACGAGCCAATCGAGCCAAAAGAGAGAAGTCTCGATCATTTTGTGAAACCTCATGATCCAAGTCAAGTCTGACATGATCTTTCTCAAGTCTGGCATGATCAAGGTCAAGTCTGGCTCGGCTGTTGGCTCTGGCTTGTCGAGATGGCTGGGAAGGTCGCGTACTGGTTCGGTCCGTTTGGTCTTCAGGACGTGGACTTGGTCGAAGCTTCATTCCGGATGTAAGTGGATCGAGACGGTACACGGCCCGATTGGTCTGTCTGATCTGATCGGAAGGATGAACCTCAACTGGGACGTCTGGAGTGTTCTGATCAGTCTGGTCCATGGACTGGGGCACATCAGTAGTCATCCTTGTTTCCAGCCCTATCAGTATCTGAATAGGCATGAAGAGTTAAGGGAGTTGATGCAGAGAAGAATATACCGTGAGTAACCGTCCCAGCCAGATATCGCAGCACTCTTTTTACTGCAGCCCAGTGTGCATCAGTTGGTTTATGCATGTACTGTGAGAGCCGATTCACTGCAAAAGCAATATCTGGTCTTGTAAGATCGCTCCGGTTGCGACTGTCCTAGTCTTTAGGCTTTTAAATTAATATAAATATTTGGTGTTCAAATAAACATGTTTGATTATAATATTCAAAAGTTTCAGGCATGGAAAATAACATGTGTACTGAAATAAACAAAATATATTTTGTACACTCAAATGCAATGTTGATGCTTCATACGGGATGAAGATTGTTTAGACGATTGGGGGCTCTTGAAGAGTGTGTTAGAGTATATACGGTTTAGATATTATACTCTAACAGAGTGGTGATTCCCAGTGTTTGTTTACGGGTATATTTTTTTGTCACCAACTTACTGCTCTAACCAAAACATATGCGAGTGTTTGATGATCTATCGAAAGCGACTACCAAAAGTAAAACATGGAATCTTCAACAGTCAAGGGTCGAGATTGAACGCTGCAAAGGCGTATAGGTGTTGTCATTGTAATTTCTGACGTGGCTTTTCTATAGCCAAATGGAGTTTAGTGAGACAAGAATAACAACACCCACAAATTATTCTTCTCATCATCATGTTACTCCTAAAACTAAAACTAAACAAAGACGAGACGTGCTATTATTCTGCAAATCATAAATTCTCTCTCACCAAAATGATTTCATATCATCTTCACAACATTAGCATATCTTAAAGTGATAATGTTTTGATTATAAGTTATAATATTCAAAAGTTTCATGCGTGGAAAAGAACATTTGTATTGAAAACAACAAAATATATTTTGTGCACTCAAATGTATATGTTGATGCTTCGTATAGGTTGTGCTAATTGATAGATACGGGATGATAAAGAAATGGTTAGATGGTCATCAGGTAATGTGCACACAAGAAAACTTATAACGCTGAAGCTATATAACATTTACATATTAATATGTTTGACATGTACAACTTTGCCTCAGCCTCAGCCTGGATCATGTCTTGACAGTGTGAATCTTCTTTTGATCCTTTTAATAGAGTGCCACCAATTCACTTAGCTTTCAAAAGCCGTGAATCTTAGAGTACGCCAATTGCCACATGTCGTCAAAATAATTTCAGTTGTGCATTGTAGCTTGAGGTATTGTAATCTCTTAATATCTTGCACCTGGTCTTGTCTATTATCTACTCCATATGTAACCTTTTAAGAAGATGATATTTATTGTTGCTTTTTCTGTTTAATATGGAAAAACTGAATTTAGGTGTTAGCTTTGTTGATTAAAAATGCTTTCTATATCTTTTAAAGACTTCTTAAGATGCTAGAATTAAATTTGGCCTGTTCTCATTAGACATAGTTCTTGTAATTGGTTTGTTGCCTAAACCATTGTTGGCCATTTTTGTTATGTCTGAATGTGATCTTAATTTTTTTGGTATGGTCGGATAATACCATCTTTGCTTTTGATTTTTTAATTTTTTTTGTAATAGTTAGTTTGGTAAATTAATTATTTTGAAAAAATATATGTCTCTCTTAAACTACACCCAATAAAAGGTTCATTTATGTCATACTAGGGTAAACCCGCCATACGGACGGACAAATATATAAGTTAATAATATAAATCTACTTTAAAATGTTTAATTATTTAAGTAAAATATCATTAACTTTCATAATATTTTCACAACAATTTTAACTTTATTTTACTATTCATTTTAGAGATTATATACTTACCTAACTATTTCATTACCATTAATAACTTAAAATAAAATTATTTACTTTATTTCATTATTTGCTTTAGTCTATGGATTAAAAATTACAGTCAATTAGATTCAGTAGAGTTATAACTAATAAGTGAACTAAAGTTATTTTCTATTTCATTTATATGTTTGTTTCATGAATTAAATTATTTTTATTTTTAAAGATATATTTTCGTAAAAGTAATGCTTTACACGATGAAAAAGAAAAAACTTATTCATTAATATTTTAAAATCTATCTAATTACATTCGAGCGCTCACGCTTATTTTGTGTAATAATTTTTTTTATGGACTTCCAACTTTAATCTCTCATTGTCTTGTTTTACATACATTCCGTCTTGTTCAAGTAAATTCTCCCGACTGCTAACTTTTCCCTACATAACATGAGAATATCGTATAGACAAATGGCATTGATATAAAAACTTTGTGTTGATGTTTGAAAGTGATGCATCCCTAAGTCGACACTATTTTTATGGTAATATTCTTGTATGTTTTTCACATACTGAGCTTCTGCGTTCCGAGTGGAAAAGCATCTCGTCATTAGCGCTGCTCTCGAATAGATACATATGTTCTTGTAGACCTAGGGATCCAGAGCGGCTTTAGCTAAAATAAATAATGATTGCATGACATTTCCAACATTGATCTTTGGAGATGTGCTAACGCGGGCGATGATATATGTCTGGATTTTGAGAGGAATTAAGATCCTCAAAGCATAAAAACGGAAGAGTTAAATTGACTTTTGATGCTTTGGTTGTGGAACAGAGGTTGGATTTGGGTGTTTTGTTTTGATGTATATATATATATATATATATATATTAAAACTTACTGGAGCGTTTTTTTGTGGGGTTTATAATGGAATTAATTGGATTTATCGACATATGTAGTTTACTGGGTCATTTTGTAATGTTGACCTTACATTTTTCATTGTGTTTATCAGTTGTCAGAAGGTTTTTCTAGCGGTCTCTCAAGTTTCATAATATTGTGTTAGCCGAATAGAGAAACTGGAGTGGATGTAGTATACATTTGGGTTAGTTCTGGTTGGTATTTCTCAGAAATAATATTTTGGATCCAAAAAATGGTGATGGAATTTTTTTTAAAACTATTATATTCACTAATTATTTTAAATTAGTTATGAGTAAATATTTATACATATGTAGCACATGAAAATATCAGAATAGATAGTTATTCGAATGACACGAAAATTAACCATATTTATAATCTATGGAATAAGTTCTGGATTTTTCTTCGAAAATAAATAAGTTGAGGGTTATATTAATTTTTTTTATTCTTTTTTAAATTATCTCACACATGTTGGTCTCACCCAAAAATAATAACCAAGTGTTTTGATTTTGACCCATTTAATGTGTATTTGAAACCACTTGTAAAGCTCATTCGGGATTTTTTAAAAGTGTAGTATACAATTTCTGGAGAACCATTATCATATATGCACGTATCTTATACTTAGAACTTCTACATAACAGTTTTATCTAAATTCTTAAGTAAAAGATATTGAGCATGTACTTTTACAAAAAAAAAAGATATTGAGCATGTTGATGACAAACTAAATGCCATAATCCAAAGTCCATATCCATACTCATAGGCCATAACCATTATAACACTAATATAACACGTGGAAGATCATGGCATCAACATCTAAGCAAGTGTCCTTTGATTAGATGAATTTCCCACTGATGGAGAGAGCATCGTGCTCAGCCGTAAGCTTCACCAGCAATCATTTTGAGAGCTTAGTCATTGCCGATGTTTGCCCAAATCACCTCCTTTTTTCTTGGTGATACAATCTCTCCGCCGGTAAGGAATCAGAGCATAACCCAATAAGCATCTCAGTGAGTTTCTTTTTTTGTGCAGCACTAATTTGTAATCTCTTTCTTCAATAAGTATAACATGAATTACTGACGCCTCAAATCTGAAAAACAGAGAACACTCTAATCAACGGAGAGCGGACTCTTTGTAGGGGGAACACCGAGAGTACTGAATCCGACCAGATGATTAGAAGAAATCCAACAACAACATTATGAATGAAGTAGTGAAAGGTTGCCTTCTGGATTGGTCTTTTGCAGGCTGCAATCGTTTATCGAAGCTATACATGGTTGGTGAGTAAAACAACAGTTATGTTTTCCCCTTTAGTTTACACTTGCTCATTTGAAACTACGATTGTTTTTTGATTTACCATTTACATTTGTAGTATCTCTCGGGTGCTGTGGTTGATCTCGGGCAAATGTAGTTTCTTACATGTAGCCAAGAAGCACTTCTCTTGCAGAAGGTGTTTTCTTAAGACGACCATTTCTTGACAATCTGGTGCCATTACAATGTCTGAATTTGTTTGGATTACAACGATTGAGAAGGAGAAAGTGATGAATCTCAGGGAAAGAAACTCCCATATTTATAGTAGTAGATTCATAAGAAGGAGGTGGTGTATTGATTGAGACATGGTGGTAGCAGTTGGTCGGTGGCGTTTATGAGGAGGTTAATGGAGCATTAATGGTTGTGATTGAATGCAAACGTTCTGCGTAACGGTGCCAGATCTCCGCCGGATCTCCAGAGCCGCTGGGAAGCACATCGTTGTCGTAACGGCGTCTTCGCTTTCCAAAGAACCGTTTGGAAAGAAGATCGGTGGACATGAGAAATCATTGTGGGCTTAGGTTTGTAAAATTATGGAAGCCCAACTACTAAAGAACCTAATCTTTTCTAGCGTTTGTTTTTAGAAGCCCAACATGCATAAGCGAAAAAAGCCCATGACGACATGCATTTAAATGAAACGTCGAGTTTCATTAACTGGGGACACATGTCAACGCAAGAAAACTTGACTTTCCTAGGTGGAATCCTAGGTGGCACAAGGAAGAGAGAGCAAAACAGTATTGGTATGCGGGTGGATAGTATACATTTCCAAAGTTACTTTGGAGTATTTGGATTATATGCAGTTTGATAAGAAAAAGAAAATGTAGTTTTGATAAGGTCATATAGTTTTTGTTTTAACCAACCCAAACAATGAATGATTTTTTAAAGTGAATTTTGTTCTATGCTACGTAATGATTTGATTTTACTGTATAAGGGATGTTTTACGCTATCTTTGCTTTAAATCCATGGATTGTTTTACTATTGTTAGAGCATGGTTTATTATTCTTTCAATCTAGGTGAAAGAACATGCTAAACCCACTTATTTTATCATTTGTTAGGTTGAGTTATTATCACGACGGTAGTAACGGTGTGAATCCTAAACAAGGTCAACCGTGAAGTTTCCTTAATTGAATATATATAATTTAATTTTTATTAAAACATTTTCCCTCTATTTTCTTTCCTCCTTCAGCAATTCTCGAGCTGCTCTCTACTCTGCTTCTCTCTCTGTCTTGGTTTCTCATCGAATCTTAATTTTGGTAAAGTGAAAATCTTCGATTTAGGGTTCTGATCCGATCGCAAATCTTGAAGCTAAATGGATGATCAATGGCGTCCAGGATCACCGCATTATCAGTCTCCGCCGCCGTGTCGAGCTCACCACGGAAACCATACTGCTGTAGATTGTCACAACGAAGCTGATAGGCTCTATACGAGAGCTCGAATTGATGCCATCGGACGTCAATTTAGTGGTGTACCGCCTCTTCTTCCGGTGTCACCACCACCGCCTCTGCCTCCATCTCATCACGGTTCTACTCGTCCTCCTCGAGGTTGTTTTCCCGAGCCATTTTTATTTGCCTTTCGCGTTGGCTGGCGAATGATTTTAGTTTCTCTAGCGTATAATCTTGCTTTGTTTGTTGTTAATAATACTAATCTTCACTTTGTTGTGGCGGTTGAATGATTATAGAAGGTGTTTGGATTGCCTAATAACTATATTTTAGCTAAGTGGAAAGAGTTATTTAGCCAAGTCGTTGCCTAGGAAACATATATTGATTGAGAACACATAGGTAACTGATACAGATTCCATTCTGTTGATTTGTATGTTTACATTCAACTATGTGCAGGATTACTAATGAGGAACTTGTACTTTTATGTCATGTGCTTCTGCACATTTGCTGTGGTGAAGGCCGGTTCGAGTCCACAGAACAACACTGACATCAGACTTGATGCTTTGTTTGCGATATTGGGGGATTTCGGCTACCACCCTGTACTCGCTGAGACTTGGAAAGGGAATAGCCCTTGCGACAACTGGTTCGGGCTAATCTGCGTGGAAGGTCAAATCAAGTATATATTTCTCATGTCCCTGAACTTGACTGGCTCCATCTCTCCACGGTTTGCGGATCTCACATCAGTACATGTGATCGATCTATCCCATAACCTTCTCAGTGGTACCATTCCCTTCGAGCTTACCAAGATGAATCTGAGAATCCTGGATCTTTCCCACAACCAGCTACACGGGAAAGTTCCGCGTTTTGAGACACTGGTTCCAGTCACGGAAGGAAATCCAGAGATTGTAACTGCGGCGGGCATCATTCGCGTTCCTTTACAGAGAGGTGACAAGGAAACTGCAGGCGTTGGGGGATTTTACGTTGGGATTATGGTTCTTGGTTTCCTGCTTATTGGAGGAGCAGTCTTCCTTTTCTATCTGGCTAAGAAAATAAACCACCCGGTCTGACTGATACTGCTTGTCAAGAATGAAGTCTCCAACTTTTATTATGTCTAGTGTTGTTTGTTGTTTAGTAAGAGATAGTCTAGTTTGACAATGATACTATCACTATGTCATTACCTAATATACGATTAAAATAATTTTTTGTACTATGTTATGTCATAGTATCATATAAACAGGTGGAAAAGAACTTATCACAAATAAGCAGCTTCAGTTTTGAATAATCGCCATGTTCACATAATACGTTTCAAGAACTTTTAGTTTAGAACTCAGAACTCAGAACTTTTAGTTTAGTAATGTTAAATACCTACGGCATGGTGGTTTTTGAGGTTTTGACTGGGTACATATAGATTTCAAGGGTAGCAGAACGGCTTTACTTTTTTGGATTGGGTGAGGTAGAATAAAGGTAGCCTTGAAGTTCTTTGACTCAGAGCTTGAGATCAAGAACCGAATCTGAAGCCACAAGATCATACAAGTGTTGGGCACCGCTTTGTTTTTGTGTTAACGCGTCCTGTGACGAGAGACACACCATGAAAGATGTTGGGGCTATGCTGAAGGTGAAGAGTACGCAAATGTTCTCCTTCAATCACAACAACACAAAAAAGAAGGTCGTAAGAATGAGATGATGGCAACGGTGAGATGAGACGATGATAAAGATTGGTGAAGAGTAAGAGCACGAGTTTTTCTTCTCTGCTTTACTCTTCTTCATATTTGATGGAGTAATCTACGGTTTGAAGATTACGTGAGAGGAAAGCTTTTCTGTGTTAATCGCTCACTGGATGGTATAGTATAATACTTACATTAAGAAAGCTAGAATATAGTCTTCAGGCATACAGTTTGATATTTATGGGTGGAATCAGTTTATCCTAAAAGTCCTATATATATATATGTCATGTGGTTCTTGGATTAATAATTTCATTTTCTATCCTTACTTTCATAGTTTCCTCGCTGAATAAAACTTGATCAATTTTTAAGAGGTACGGGTAATGTTATCCTGCATAACAGTTTTGTTGATCTCTTACTCTCTTGTCATAATGTATGTATCCTTTCTTCGTGTAACTGTTTTTGTTACAGTGGACACACTTACATGTTTTTTTTTTGCATTTTGTTTCACCTTTTTACCTTTCATATTGGTATGTTTTTATTCATACGTCTTTTGTCTTGGAAGATGGAAGTGAAAAGTTGAGCAAAGTAAAGAAAAAATTGTTTTAGTAACAACTAACAAGTGGTTTATCCAATGTGGCATTGACAATTGGCTATGGATTGCAGCACGATTAGCTCAGCCTTAGAACTTTGATTGGCTCAGGCTCTGCTATTCAAACAGACCGCTTTGGAAATTGGCTTTAGAAGCTTTAATTAGAGCCATAATGTCAAAGTCAAACAAGTAAAAGTGATTTGTTCAACGTATTAGAAACCCATAGTTGTGTTCTCGTTAGCTTTTAACAAGTCGTTAACGAATGCAGAATAACTTCACATGCATCTTAGTTTCTTGTGAACGGATCAAAGTCACGACACACGAAGCCCATGCATGCACATAACCATTACATCTTCCAATAAAAGAGGACAGTATCATCACCAGTTAACTTTGGAGGACAAGGCATTACACTGTTTCGTCTTCTTTAAATTACGTCTCTTAATCCAATTTATTATCCTCAACTCTCAACTGTACTCTGCCACTTTCCTCTTCTATATAAACCATCCCATTCCAAGCATACATGCTATCAAATCAAACACAAAACATCACATTTGTTCGTGGTAAAAATACAAAATGGCTATGAGTTTCTCATCACTCACCAACCTAGTCATTCTGGTCTCTGCAGCTGCGTTGCTTGTATCCCACTCAAGTGCTCGCAACTTGCAGCAAACTCAGACACTGCCTCTTCAAGGAGCTGCTTCTCCTACCATAGCTGAGGCTCCTACCGTCAATGCCCCTCTCGACGGCCAAAAGAACTTCATTGTCGGTGGTGCTGCCGGAATAGGCGGATTCATGGGGATGCCAGGTGGTGGGACCGATATGACGTTGCCTCTTCCATCCGGGACACCGCTTCTTGGTGGGTCCGGTGCGTTTGGTGGTATGGGTGGTGCAATGGGGTTTCCTGATATTGGAGGTAATGGTGGCGGTTCTGTTCCGAGCTCAGGAGGTGGTTTGGTGTCTCCATGAGAGAGTGTCTGAGAGAGATTAAAATCATTGGTCTCTAGCTTTAAGATGTGTTTGGTTTCTTTTGCGTTCTAGTTTGGATCATTGTTCTTGTTGTTTCTGTGTGTTGTTGTCTTTTGCTGCATTTTCTCGTCACTTGTTTAATGTTGTCTTGTGCTTGCGTGTTGTTTCCTTTCCTTAATGAAAAATGTTTCCTTATTATTCAAAATCATTAACCGCAAATGTTTATGTACAAGTAAAAGTGAAACTATATACCGTATCACTTGGTCACTAAACCGGCGAAAAGACAAATTTGGTAGGATTGAAAGGTATGAATCTAGCTCTGGTTCATGGTGGTCTATTGATGTTGTGGCTTGATACCATCAACGAGAAGAAAGTGGCTGTGCGCATTATTTGTAGACTTTAAATTAGGCAAAACTAATAAACAGATCCATATAGCAAAAACAGGCAATGTCCTGTTTAATTGTTTTTATTGGGCAAACACGGGCAAAAACAGACTCCTACAAGAATCGTGTCCCTCCTCTCTCTCAAGTTAAGGTGTGATGATTGGTGAAAAAAAGGACAAGAGTTTTAGTGATGTAATTAATAATCCATGCCTCCCATTCCACCCATGCCTGCTCCAGCCCCTGCTGACTCGCTTTCATCTTTGGGAAGATCCACCACTACAGCTTCAGTTGTCGTCAACAGAGAAGACACACTAACAACAACAGCAACCACAAACAAGTATGTTTACAGACTTTGCTTTTGACAATGAGGAACTGAGTATTGGTAGGGTTTTAGCTTTTGATTTACCTGGCAGCGTCAACCAGAGCTGTCCTGATCACTTTCAGAGGATCTATGATACCAGCTTTCACCATATCCACATATTCGCCTATTTTTTATTTTCTCCAGTGTTAGCTGAAGCCAACCTTCCGATAGATTGAAAGTGAAGTGATAAGGGGATTGCTTAACTTACCTTTAGCAGCATCATAACCGAGGTCTGTGTTATCTTGCTCCAAGAGCTTGCCAACTATAACAGCACCTTCGACTCCAGCGTTTGAAGCAATTGTGTGAACAGGAGTCTGGAAAACCAAGATCCCTTAAACTTAAGAATCATCAGCAGATCAAATATGGCATTCGTTTTAAGACTTTGCTAACCTTCAAAGCGTTCTGAATGATCTGCACACCAATCTTCTGGTCAAAGTTGGCTGTTGGAAGTTTCTCCAACTCTCTCGCTGCGTATAGAAGAGCCACACCTCCTCCTGCAATAGTTTTAATTTGTTTCTTCTCAGTAAACTTTTTAGCTTTATGTTAAAGAAGTGTTTCTCACTAGAGGAGACATACCTGGCAAAATACCCTCTTCAACAGCTGCTTTAGTGGCATTCAAAGCGTCTGTCACTCTGTCTTTCTTCTCACCAACTTCAGCTTCACTTGCTCCTCCAATCTATATCCAAAAATCCAGAGCTCTTAACACGACGATACTTGCAAACCAGACTGCTATTATTTACTACTGAAACATGGACTAACCTTCAAAACAGCAACTCCTCCAGAGAGCTTAGCCAACCTTTCTTGCAGTTTCTCCTTGTCATAATCCGAGGTGCTCAGTTCAATTGCTGACCTAATCTGTTAGTTGCAATACCAAAGCAATTAGAATGATAGCTATTTTCACATCTTGCAACCACATCATACTTTCTTGCATACAAATTCTACCATCTAGATTTATTACCTGCTCGCATCTCTCTTCAATTGCTGTCTTGTCACCGGCCCCATCAAGAATAACAGTGTCGTCCTTTGAGACAGTAACCTACAAATAGCCATGCAACAAGGGTATGCGGGTAACGTCATAGTCTGATCAATCTGACTTCATACTAAGTGCAATCATACATACAACAAAGATTTCAAAGACTAACCCTTTTGCAGGTCCCTAGCATGCCCAAGTCCACCTTCTCTAGATTCATGCCAAGCTCATCCGTGATAACCTATATCAGGCAAAGTAATAACTCTCTAACTATTAGCCAATCATTTTGCATTGTAGATTTCAAAAGACAGACACAGACTGCGACTTTACCTCTCCACCAGTAAGGGCAGCAAGGTCTTGCAAGTTGGCCTTTCTGTTCTCTCCAAACCCTGGGGCCTTGATGGCACAAACCTGTAACAAGGGCATGTTACACGTCAGAAACTAAAGAAAATCATAACTTCATGTCAGCAAACAACACGGATACAAATAGGCGTTTATTTGTTTAAATTCCAGACCTTGATTCCGGCACGTAGCTTGTTTAGGATAAGTGTCGCAAGAGCTTCACTCTCCACATCTTCAGAAACAATCAACAGTGGTCTTTGTCTCTATAAGTTTGACCACAAAATGGATAAATCACATTAGATACCTTTCACACAGCAGTTTCAAGAGATAATGATTCCAAATCTACCAAGTGAAGATAAACCATACATACCTTCATAGCCAACTCCAACACTTTCACTATAGAGTTGATGGAGGAGATCTTCTTCTCATGGATAAGAATGAGAGGCTCTTCCAGTTCCTACATATTAAATCACAACTCTGCAAACTAAATAACTGATTCGAAGCATCAAGTAACTTGATTGATTAGTGGGACTGTGGGAGTAAAAAAACTTACACATTTTTGCGTTTTCTGATTGGTGATAAAGTAAGGGGAAGTATAACCTCTGTCCAACTTCATCCCTTCTACAACTTCCAACTCGTTAATCAACGTCTTCCCATCCTGCAAATCACCTTACCAACATAAGTGCCTTGACCAATCTATCAGCAATCATTTCAGTTCAGCGAGAGTCACTTACTTGGATTGTGATCACACCTTCTTTGCCAACCTTCTCCATAGCCTTTGCGATCAGTTCACCAATCTCCCTCTCTCCATTTGCAGAAATGGTCCCAACCTGAGCAATCTCCTCAGATGTGCTGATCATCCTCGCCCTGCTTTTAAGGTTTGTCACCACAGCATCAACCGCCATGGAGATACCTCTCCTCAGGTCCATAGCGTTCATTCCTGCCGCAACTGATTTGCAGCCTTCCGTGAATATCGCCCTGGTGAGCACAGTAGCACATGTAGTACCTGCACAACAAGTTAGAAAGAATTCATAACTGATTCAAAAAGAATTTTCAATCAAAAGTGGATAACTTACCATCACCAGCAACATCATTAGTAGCATTAGCAACCTGCTTCACAAGACTGGCACCAACGTTCTTCACTTTATCTTTGAACTCAATGCTTTTGGCAACGGTGACCCCATCTTTAGTCACTTTAGGAGCACCCCAACTTTGTTCAATCACAACAGTACGTCCCTTCAAAGTTATAGGATCACAGAAAGTCAGTCACTTTAACGATTCAGACCAAAACTGGCATTCAGACAAATCATATTTTAGAAAGTTTCAGATTTGGTAACAGAGATAAAACTCTAGTCAAATCCATATGTATAGATAAAGTACCTTGGGACCCATAGTGACTCTAACAGCATCGGCAAGCTCTTCAACACCTCTAAGCATCAAGGCACGAGCTTCAACCCCAAACTTAATCTCTTTCGCTGCATAGTTCCTGCTCCAGCTCATTCTGCTGGAAACCTGAGCACACGCGAGACTTAATCAAGCTACTAATAAGACCAAAGACAAATCGAGTTACAGACCAAATGCAAAAGTACCTGTCTTGTGTTACTTGCAATCCTGAGAGTACAGAGAACAAGAGAAACCCATTAGAAAGCAAGCATATTTAGAGAACCCAGATGAAATCAAGGAGATTAGAGATCGAATTAGCTCGCTAAATTCATCAGAGATGTAAATCAATAAGAGGAAGACAAGTGAGTTGTTACCTGGCCTTGGAGGCGAGACTGGAAACGAAACGAAACATGGTCGCTGAGAAGGAAGAAGATGCACGATGAAGAAGCTAAAGAAAAGAGACAAATAGGAGAACGAGCAAGCGAGATCGATGGAGGGGAGGACACACTTAATAGACGAAAGGAGAAGACTCTAGAAGCAGCAGCTGCTACTTGTTTAATGCCCCCCCTTTTAGGGTTTTAGTCCTTTAGGGTTTCTCTGTATTTTAAATTTAATTTTGTTACTTCCCATTTTCCATTCTAATTTTCTGGATTTTTATTCGGCCAGAAACCATTAAGCATTTTCCTAGATTTTTAATGGCCAAATCTCCAAAATATCGACTTTCTAAATTTATGTCATAAAAATAGCTTTCAAAAACTAAAATGACTAAAATAGCATTTTCTCTTTTAAAAATTTTAATTTTTTTTTATCTTTCAAAATTTGAAATCTTATCCCAAAACCCTAAAACCTAAATCCTAAACCCTAAATCCTAAACCCTAAACCCCACCCCTAAACTCTAAACCCTAAACTCTAAACCCTAAACTCTAAACTCTGAACCCTAAACTCTAAACCCTAAACCCTAAACCCTAAAACCCTAAATCCTAAACTCCACCCCTTAACTCTAAACCCTAATGTCTAAATTAATTTACCATTGGGGTATAAGTGTATATTTATCTCTTTTGATAAAACACTAAGTGCTATTTTGGTCATTTTTATTCTTAGAGATTATATTTGTGACAAAAACTTTTTTAGTGTTATCCTAGTCATTTTCTCATTTTTAATTCTTTTAAGAGAAAATTGTTTTTTTTTTTAGCAAAAAAATAATAACTATGTCATTTTAGACTAATCTCATATACTTTATGTCACATTAGGCTAATTATTTTCAAAACGACAATAATACCCTTAAAATTATAATTTTTAAATATAATAAATAACGGGTTCAATCAAGCGGGATTGATCGATCCGAAATTACAAGGTCGAACGGATCGATCGTTCATGATCATTATGCAGAACAAAAAAACGCGGAGCATATACTGATCGACCTGGTCAATTTCACTCGATCAGCAAAGGTGGATTTCATACAGATCGACCGATCTCGAATTATAGACCGATCGATATTGTGCCCAGGTAAGTATTCAAAATCGATTTTCTGGTTTTCTTCGGTGATATCCGATTTGATTCCCAATTCGTTTGAACCGACCAAACACGATTTCAACTCTTTAAACTCGATTTCTTTGAGATGAAACCCATAATTTCTCACCTCCTTCATGAACAAAGGGGGAGAAAATCAAAGTCTCAAGTTCATAAACCCTAACCCACTCAATTTCACACTGATTTGGTAGATATAATGTGAAAATTTTGTGAAAATTTTGTAAACAATCAATGGAATATAGAAGACGATAAGAGAAGAAGGTTACCACGTATTTTTCGTTTTTTTTTCTTAAAAATCGATTTTTTCAAAATATGAAAGTGAATATTTCCAAATATTTTGTTTCCATATTTTTAGGAACTGATTTTTCATCCGCAGAATACAGCTAATCTGTAGAAATCGATTTCTACAGGTTTTTAGAATTATAATAATGATTTCTACAGGTTTTTAGAATTATAATAATGTGTAGATTTTGATTTCTACGTGTTTTAGATTTACAGTAAATCTGTGGAAGTCAGTTTCTACGTTTTTTAGATTTATATTAATGTGTAGTTTTTGATTTCTAAAAATTTTAGATCGGTAAGTTAAGCGCGGAATGTGTATTCTAAATCTTTTTAGAATATTCTTATTTACATATATCACATATTCTAAACATTGTAGATTCAATGAAAAAAATAGATTTCGTTTTCTACTTCGTATAATGTCATTTCTACTTTATTTATAACAAAATCTGAAAATTATGATTTAAACATTTTTAGAACTGAAAAAAATACCACTAAGTTCATATAGGTATTTTATCAATAGTTACTATTTTTCCAATTTTTTTTTTGTCTGTAAAACTATTTATTAAATTTATTTTCAAAAATATTAAAAGTTATTAAAGACAAAAATGACACAAAATAGATATTAGTCTAAAAAGACATAGTTATCATTTTTTTACTCCAAAATAAATTTTTCTCTTATTTTAAAGAAAACAGCAGTTCTGGTATTATTGTTATAAATCAATTAGTGGATGTCCATAACCGGTCCGGTCCATAACCGGGCCATACACCTAGAGAGAGAGTCGGCCACGACTTAGAGAGAGAGAGAGAGAGGCGGCTTGGAGAAAAGGAAACCATCTTTCCTTTTCCTTGTAATTATTATCTTTCCATTATTATGTATTAGTAGTTTTCCTAATCTTAGTGGATTTAGGTTTTGGATACTTTCATTTTTTTACTTATCTTGTAATTCTCTATATAAGGGAACACTTATTCATTAATGATAGACATAAACATTCAGTTCTCAAACCTTCGTTTACAACACGTTATCAGCACGATAGCCTCTAACACCCTGAGCCTAAAACCAAAATCACTAAAAACCCTAAAAACCCTAAACGAAGAGGAATCTTCCCCGGAACTTCAAAGAGGTTGTTCTCCTAAACCGTAAGGACCCAAAAAACGATCAAGATATCAAATCGAAGCTCTTGCCAAGACAAATCAGTCAGTGCAAACCGTTTGTCAATTTGACCACCGACGCGTCTTCACGCACCGATACAGTGTGCGCCGATTTGCTTTGGAGCCCTAATCCGAACCCGACGAACCCTAATCTGTTCTTGCAAGCGTTCCAGCTCGTGTTCATCCGATCAGCCCCAGCCCTAAAGCGTTCCTGATACTAGACGAACTCAGCCTCAACTCCATCCGTTCTCAGCTTACATCCCGGACAGCTACAACTCACGTTCTCGATCAGACGCGTTCCATTCCAGCTTGTTCCAGCTCGCGTCCCGTCCAGCTCGAGGTTCTCTTGGTGGTCCGGTTCTACAATCTTCAAAACCTAAAGGTAATTCGAATTCTGAAAA
>NC_027750.1:30533884-30534255 GCF_000695525.1 Brassica oleracea var. oleracea
ATGATATTGATCCAAATTGAGTTTAGGTTTGATTCTTGTTATTTTGACTGATCTAATTGATGTCTTGAAAGCTAAGGTGCTAGATTATTTTGATTCTCATAAAATCTAAAACCCTAGCCACATTTCGTATTGCTAAGATGATAAAACCCTAATTGGATCAACATAGATTGTTTGCATCATAGCTTGGCCGTGTGGCCTTTATTGCACCTTACTATCATAGCCATGTGGCTTGCATACATCATATCACCTTGATCACATATAGAATCCTAAAGCTAGGAAAATATGCATCATATATCTATCTAGCCGTGTGGCCTCTTTGCTTGCATCATGACTGTATGGCCGTGTGGCCTTGATTGTATTGCATTAAACCC
>NC_027750.1:30534421-30556499 GCF_000695525.1 Brassica oleracea var. oleracea
TGTCAAAAATCAGCAATCTAGATTATGCTGCCCTAAATCTCTTTGGACATAATTATTTACAATGGGCATTAGATACAGAGATTGTCCTAAAATCATAAGGCCTCGGTGAATGTATCATCGAGGACAATAATGCAAGTGAAAGTAATAGATACATGGCAATAATGATTACTCGCCAACCCCATTACCTGAAGCCAATGAGGCTGCAGAGGAAAAGAAAAAAAAAATCTAAAGAAAGCAGCCACGTCTATCATGATAAACCATACGGCTGTAACCGTGATGGATGGAAAGGCCGTGGGCATATCCAAACTACTTTATACGACCATGGACATATGAATCACTATAACCGTGGTTGTGGACCCAGTTTTGGCCATGGTTAAGGGAGAGGAGGCCGTGGCATTTCTAAGCCACCACACTCGACCAAGTCAGTGTGCCATAAGATGTGTAATGGGGAATCATTAGGCTAAAACATCTGATTATCTAAAAAGAATAATGTTGATTTCGATTTCTGTGTTTGCTTTGCTTTATGTTTGTGATTTTCTTGAATTAAGAACTTATATTATAAGATGAATGAATGATTTTAGATATGACTAAGAAAACACCAATATATAAGGCAATGTTGCAGGTATAGTCAGTCAGATAAGGGCATGCGACCAGTATAGAATTGCCTAAAGGGCTACGGCTGGACTTAGTTCATTGGCGCCTAAAGAGGCTAAGTACATTGGTGCCTAAAAAGAGCACGCATAAAAGACCTAATGTTCCATATCCACCCATAGAAGCCCATTGAGTTTATAAGATATATGATAATGGTTTCCATATAGAAACAATGGGCAAAGGAAACAAAGAGCGATCGAAACTATACCTGCATTCTCTACTGATCTAGACTATGCAAAGATCAGTATGATAAAGGCAAAAGCCATGGTAACCAGATTGGTATACCCCACGAAAGTTATACACTATATGGCATGACCGGATTAGCCATAATGGTCTAAACTTGATACAAAGATTGATATTGAATAGGCACACAGAGTTATCCCATAAGATCTCACGTTGTGTAACATGTACACAAGGGAAACTCATGAGGCTTTATTGTCCTAAGCATCACGAAATTATAGTATGTTCATGAGGGGGAGAGAGGATAAACCCGTGATCCATGATCACACATGATCAATACTACAAATTCGTGTACTACTATGGTCTATGACCATGCTATAAATGGCTCGGCCGCAAAGGCCATTACCTACAAAGGTTTGGCCGTATAAGTCATTACTATAAGGCTCAGACTCTAAAGTCTATAAAGCTTAGGGACATCACGAGTTTTACATGTATATAAGGTTAATATGCATCAGGCCATATAAATGAACATAGATATTTTCATCTCAGATTGAATACGGTTCATGAGCCAGACATATACCATCTTAAGAGACTATTGAATAAACCACCTGCCGTCTAAGATGGAACCTCAGAAGAGGATTGGGAATATATCTTGGAAAAAAGTATGTCTTTCTCCCATGAGTTTTAAGAGACCTTGAGCCAAATATGAGTGATCAGATTGAGGCCAGGTGCACAGATTGCATGACTAATGAACCCGACTATCCAACATTAGAAGGAGAAAGTTATAAGCTGGTAAAGATTAAAAGAATGATAAGAGAAATAGAATGATATCAACCATCATTGTCTTGGCAAGATCCTCAGACAAAAAATATGATTTAAGACGTCAAGACGTCCAAAGAAAGATTATACAAAGCTAGCTAATCTAGATGCCAGACACTGACCCAAAAAGAAAAAAAAAGAATGACTAAGTCATAACCAGCTTAGCACCAAACGAAATCTAATGTCCTAGAGACACAGTCAAGTTGCTACAGAGTTTATACAAGATAGACCAAAGTGTTCCAGAAGATAAGGAACCTCAGAAAGAATAGGTGCATAGAATACAGATCCGAGGTCAAAATAGAAACCATACCAGACATTGAGAAAATGCTGAGCAGCTAAACATCTAAGGTACCAAACCATGTAGCTTGAGACGCCAAGATACTAGGTAACAAAGATCCTAGATAATGAAATCTCAAATCGATTAGATCATGTCTGGAACACAATGGAACCACACATATATATAAGTGTCGACACATGAGAGTTATATTTGTATAAGGATACATAAAGTAGTAGCACTTGAGGATCATGAACCCACGAAAGAGTACTCATAAAGATAAAAGATTAGATTGAAAAGATAAACGTGGGGTTTAAAATATCTAAAGTAGAGATATGCGTATTGGCCATACACATATAAAGAAATGCCATCTGATAAACCAGTGAAATAGATGGGTCTTGTGAGGGAAAAGAAACCGTGAGATATAGTACATGATCACGTGGTCTAAAAGTGTTCATGTTTCCTACTAACAGCATTCGATCATAGCTTGTTACACAAGGATACGCACAGAGACCAAAGGAACATATTATAAGGAGATAAACTCCTATGTGGTGGATGCTGCTACATATTTTCGAAATTGACAAAGGTCTGGTCATAAGAAAGAAATTAGATACAAAGATGTAGTAAGCATCATATGGATCACTGGATAAAGAACAACATTGTTCCTAAGCTGTTCATGGATAAAGAACAACATTGTTCCTAAGCTGTTCATGGATAAAGAACAACATTGTTCCTAAGCTGTTCATGGATAAAGAACAACATTGTTCCTAAGCTGTTCATGGATAAAGAACAACATTGTTCCTAAGCTGTTCATGGATAAAGAACAACATTGTTCCTAAGCTGTTCATGGATAAAGAACAACATTGTTCCTAAGCTGTTCATGGATAAAGAACAACATTGTTCCTAAGTTGTTAATGGACTGAAACAAAGCAGCTGCATATATTATATAAAGGAATTGTATAAGGACAATCCAAATTCAGTCCATACATATACTTATAAAAGAGATTTGAATTCCTTGTGTTTACTTTATACTAAACCAGCCTAAAGAGAGGTTAATTGGTTGATACAAATTATTTATTAAATCTGTCTGGCTAGAGGTGTCCGGTCCTTCTTCTTTGATCATGGCTAGTGGAAAAGAAAGATCAGCCATCATGATTGCCGTCCATAAGCGCACACACGATGTCAGAAGACATGAGAAGAGACCGGAAAGGTCAAAGTAATCCAATTGCGGTTCAGTAATGAACTTGGCCGATTTGTTTACTCCATACCTGCACGTTCAGGAAAGATCACGCATCAGATGCGTAGACTGAAGAAACATCCACTGAGGTCCACATCAGGGGGAGTAGTACATGTTGTACTCTTTTTCCTTCATCATGTTTTTGTCCCACTGGGTTTTTCATGATAAGGTTTTAATGGGGAAACATTAAGCGTATTACAATCCCTGAATGGTTATGGCATCCAAAGGGGAGGGTTATAAATCAATTAGTGGATGTCCATAACCGGCCCGGTCCATAACTGGCCCATACACTTAGAGAGAGAGAGTCGGCCACGACTTAGAGAGAGAGAGGCGGCTTGGAGAAAAGGAAATCATATTTCCTTTTCCTTGTAATTGTTATCTTTCCATTATTATGTATTAGTAGTTTTCCTAATTCTAGTGGATTTAGGTTTTGGATACTTTCTTTTTTTTTTAACTTATTTTGTAATCTTCTATGTAAGGGAACACTTATTCATTAATGACAGACAGAAACATTCAGTTCTCGAACTTTCGTTTTACAACAATTATCTTATTGTGAAATACACTTTTGGTGAAAAGTACTTATATGTTGGACAAATAATCTTAAGAGCATTCTCATTGGATCGGATGTGTTCCACTTCTCACAGATGTTCTCATATTAAAAATAAAAAATTAAATCCATATCAAGAAAGAAAAGAAGAAAGTGATCTTTTCGAGAACTCTCCTCCGCACAAGTTCAAGAACTTTATTTAACATGTATATCATCGATTTAACTTTTAAAAATTTGCAATATTAATTTATATGAGTATCTTATGTACAAAAGACTCTAATATCAACACTCAACAATGGTGATGCTCTTATGTATAAAAGACTCTGATATCAGTTTCAGCGGTACGTAGCTGTGGGAGGTCTTTGCTGGCTACATGCTATTAGGAATCGCTTCCATTAGAGACGTCCATGCATCTTAAGTAGACTGACCGGTAGGGATGTCAAATGGGCCGGTTGGACCCATTTGGATGTGTCCGTATGAGCGTATCTTTTTGTTGGACAGTTTTGCTCGACATCGAAATAGGACTATGTCCAAATATGACCAAACCCAAAAAATATCATGACTAGTTGGACTGTCCATGAGGCTTAGACGCCCATTTAGTATAAATAGCCTATTTTTCTTGGGTTTGAACCAAGAAAATGTAATTTTAACGAGAAATTGCAATTTTGCGGTTTTGGTGAAAAAACACGATTTTATGGTTTTGATGGAGAAAATGAAATTTTTACGGGAAAATATGATTTTTCAGTTTTGACGAGAATTCAATTTTATGATTTTGGTAAGATAAAATAAAATTGTAATTTTTTCCTAATTTCCTAAACCTAGATATTTTAGGTATTTGGGTTGCTCAACGTCCAGATGGTCTAGCCCGGTTTTACCCATGAGACCAATTGAGCTTACCTATTTAAACCCATTTAAATTTGGTCAACCCATAACAATTTGGACACGGACCACCCATGGACAACCCGTCCATTTGACATCCCTAGTGACCGGTTATCTAATGGATATGTCAAGTGTTATTTATCTTCTCTGGTGAGGATGTTTATATCAACGCTTACTGGTGTTTTTTTTTCATTTTGGGGTTTGTGTTTTGCTTGTAATATATAACTGATGAGAACCCTAATTTTTGTGTAGAAAAAATGCGTTTATGAATATCCTTCGCAGTTTTTGACCTTTTCTTTTTATAATCTACTTGTTTTTTTTTCTCCAAACAAACTAGTTTAATATTGTGCCGCTTTTAAAACAAGGGTAAAATTGCATACTAACTACTATGAGAAGAAAAATTAACAAAAAATTAGGTTTGGATTTGATAGGTATGCATATGAATTGACGTTCTTCTCTTTCGCCAAGTAGATGTGTAAACCACGCGTTGGTGAGTTTTGCACATAAAATATCATTTTATTTTTGTATAGAAATATAGGCTACGAATGGCAAGCAGATCAGAAAAACGCAGATCAAATATACAATGCAGATCAAGCAGAACAAATGCAGATCAAACTCGTTTAACTAATTTATCGAATTAGCTTATTTAACTGAATGCTAAACAACAAATTTATTAAATTAAATATTTAAAATTACAAATTATTATATAAAAACTAATTATTATTTTTATTTAATAACAATAAAATTAAAACATTAAAAAGTACAATTACAACAAACAAATAAACATGGAGAACATTAAAAAGTACAATTACAACAAACAAATCAACATGGAGCATTTTTATTTGCCCATAATGTATCTGCAAGTGCTTGGTCGTATAACTCAAGAAATATTTCGTTCTCGTCTATGATTCCATTTCAAATATTCTTCACTCTAAAATTTTTAAAAAATAAAAATATATTATTCACTAATTTCTAACAAAACTACTAAATTTAAATTTTAAATATAATAGTAAATATTTTACCCGTGTTGATGTTTCCGTATGACGTGTACTGGAGTTCACGTTTTGTCCACGGTTAGACGCCATATCTACACATTTGAAAATGATATTAGTTTTCTTACATAATTAAATTTTTATTCTAAACTGTTATGTTATTTATATGAATAATTAAAAAAATAACTTTAATGAGCTCTATTACATAAGATATAAAAATATTCAACTCGTAAAAATACATTTGAATTAAATACAAGATATAAATCATGTTTCTGTTATAATATATTTGTAGAAACTAAATAAGTCTAACATAATATTATCCAGCATAAATTTCAAGTTTTGTATACATATTAACATTTTTATAATTCACTAAGGAAAACAAATTATGTACCATAAGTTTTCAATTATTATAATAAATATAGATATAGAAGACAACTTGAAAAAATAAAACAACTGGTAATATAATTAGTTTACTTGTATTTTCTGATAACAAATTTTAAACATAAAGTAGATGGAACTATATATAGAAATAAATCATATCAACTGTGTATCGAGTCCGTCAATAACTACAAATAATTAAATTATAGTTCTAGCAAGTTATTGTTTTTTTGCCAAAAATACATTTGTGTTCTTCTAATTTCATGTAGTGAAGGTCAACGTGTTTTCCTTTTATAGAGACATATGTATTAAATGAACAAACTGAATAACGTAAATATATATTTGGTAACATAAATTAAAAAACAATCACACCTACTATACGCTTTTACAACAATGAACTTACACAAAATTAATAATATCTTAAACTATAATCAGTGGTTGCAGAAGAAACGCATGCTAACTACTGAAAAAATAAAATAAAAATTAATTAAACACAAAATTAAAACGCATGCATGTGTTATAGTACATTTAAAATGAAAAAAAATTATTATTTCATAGTTTCAAAATATTAATTAATTATATCAGTAATTATTTTAATATATAAATATATTAAACGAGAATACATGAAATATCAATAACATGAATAAATTCATTAAACTAATAAATATTTAATATAAGTAGATGATTAAAATGCATGCAAATTGTATCATATATTTTTTAAAGAATTAGTTAATTCATTTCTAAGTATTATTGAGTATACATTTTGACTTATTTTTAACAAATTAAAATTATCAAAATAAAATTGTAGCTTAATTTTTGATTGTTTTTATGGATATAAGTGTATGAGACAATATGAAATATGAATTTTAACTTATTTTTAAACAAATTTAAATTTTCATAACTCATTAAAGAAACAAAATGAAAATATACCTTGATTTCTTAATTGTTTTAGTGGATATAAATGGATGAGACAACCTGAAAAATAGGAAAAACTAGTTAAACACAATACAAAAATTCATCATAAATTTTCATATAAAACGAAAATAAAAAAAAAAAACTTACTTGTAGAGAGGATTGTTTGATTTGTGAAAAAATGAAATGAGATAGTTGTAGGATTTATAGACAAAACAAGGAAATAAAAAATAATAAAAAAAGAAAGTAACAATCACATGCATTGGCCCATTGCTCTCCCCCAACTTCTTTTTCTTATTTTGTGCAGGACAGCCTTTTTTATCACATATCTTCTTCTGCATGCAGTGGTATGTATTTTTTATTATTATAATTTGTTCTGCAATTTTTTTTTTATTGGACTTCAGTTGCAAAGCAATCTGCATGCAATTTTCTCCTATATTTATCCTGTGTTTCTCCTGCCACTCATTCAAAGCCATAATAGTTTTGTGTCATAGAGTACAACAAATAGTGAGATAGAGAGATATATATTACATTTTTATTCTATGTTTACCAAATAGAAGAAAATGAAAGAAAATGCTGTTATATTTTGAAGATGAAATTAAACTAGACTATATGAAAGTGTAATATAGTATTAGATTTAACATTGAGTTTATGTATTATTATTTAAAATTTGTAAAATATATGTTTGTTTAAAATTTTTCAAAACATGTTAAATGTAAAAAAAATCTTTTTTTTTTAATATGTAAACTATAAAACTATAAAACTGAATAATTGTTTTTAAAAACACTGAAACCAATTGAAATATGAAAGGAAAATACAAGAAAAAAAAAAAACAAAACAAAAAAGACATTAAACATACGGGGTATTATAGCAATTAAAATATATCGTATAGCCTATATTCTAACCATCACCTTTCTTATGTGAATTTGCTTAATTATAATTTTTTCTTGTTATACAATCAAATTTCCCTTAAATCAATTGGACCAAATTTTGTTTATTTAATGTGTTTTGTCCGAAAGATGTAATCCATGGCCAACATTCGTCCCTAGTGTTTTGAGTTTTTTTTTTCCATTTGGAGTTGTAGACCATTTATACCTTAGAACATCTCCAAAAGATACTCTATAACTTTGTAGTTTTTGCTCTCCAAAATGGAACATCAAAACTTCAAAGAAGAGTGAAACTCTATATTTGAAGTTTCACTACTCAAACTTCAAATTTGAAGTTTCGTATTTTTATTTGCTACAATCATACATCACATTTATGATTCATAAATATTTTCTTGTTTATTGTTTTAATCGTTAAAAAATTATACCTTAATATTTTAAACTAGATTTAGACAACAATAATATACAAAAAAAACTTAACAAAAAAGATTTTTTAAAATTACATGAAGACATAACTATTACACAAATTTTAATATTACAACAATACTAATACTCATCTAAGTTTGATCCAGAACTTTCAAAATTTTCAAATATTTTCCAAATTTTGTTGTGTAACTGAAGATGGTTGTTGTTGTTGTTGTTTTAGATGTCTTTATTCATACAATTCTTTATTGTTCATATCGAATATATTCACGAGTATTAATATCATCGAAAAGAAATTAGTATTTTATCAATATTTTAAGTTTATCTTTTACTTTCTTGTTCCGATCTAATGTATTTACAAGTATCAGTATCACCCGATTTCAACAATTTTTAGCTCGTAATCTACAATGTAAAAAGGGGGAGAGCCATTTTTACTTCGAAATGCACTAATATATTACGAAAATCAGTTTATGCAATAATATGGTATTTTGTTTGAAGTTCAATATTAATTAAGTTATTTTTATTTAAATTTTTATATTTTAATAGAATATTTTACTAATTAATATTGTTATAATATGTTTATATATGTGCTATTTATTTACAAAAGTTTTGTGAATTCAAATTAGTAATGACAAATATAAGGTCTATATTATAAAATATAAATAGTTTTGAAGTTGAGTTTGAAGTTTTGCTTTTGGAGAAGAACACATTTAAACTTCAAATATAGAGTTTTGGAAACTACAAAATCTAGTTCATTTTTGGAGATGATATTAGTGAAACCTAGGCTTGAGCATATTTCCCGGATCCGAAGATCTGAACCGGTATTTACCCAAAAAATCGGGTTCCGGATCGGGTTCGGGTAGAGGAAAATACCCGATCGGATGATGTTTTAAATTTGGTCGGGTACCGGGTCGGATACGAGTTATATCCGGGATCCATGTGGGTATCCGACTAGACCCGAGTTAAAGCTTAGTTAAGTTACCCCTAGTAGACTAGCCCTAGTTAATGCAAACTACCCAGTATCCACGCCTTATGCGATTTCGATTTCCAAAACACTACCTTCTCTTGATTCTTGTATCAGCCGTTTCTTCTTCCCGACAGACCCGGCCTTTGCAATTTCAGATGCTCTTCATCTGCTTATTAAAAGAGAAGAGATGAATTTCAGAACCAAATCTCAAATTCATTCTCTTTCTTTTGCTTCTGAGTCATCGAGAAACATATCTCAAGTAAGGATCTATTTTTTGTCTTTGATCATTGATTGTGTTTCCGTTAATTGATTTAGGTTAGTTAATTGATTTGCATGCCCATGCCTAATCGATGTTCTGAGTTGTGATTGAAATTGTTTTGTCGATTTGTTGTGCTTGAAATTGATTTTTTTGCCTAGAATTGGCATTGAAATCGATTTGTTATATAGAGCTGAAATTGAAATCAATATTGTTATCAGTATGTAACATACTGTATGTTCTTATTGATATGTTATTGTAATTGGTTTTCTCTTATTTGATGTTATTTACTCTTTTTATTTGTAGATGGCTTCTTCACCATTGCTGGCAAACATTGACTCTGAGACAGAGAATGGAGTTCAGAAAACCCAAGAAGAGATAGCACGCCGTGATAGGAATGGGAAAAGGAAGGTTTGTTCAAGAGGTAGTTCTCGGCCAGCAGCAAAAAAGCAGTCATGCGCAAGATCAGACGTCTGGGAACACTACACAAGAACAGATGACGACCGTGACAAGTGCAGATGCAACCATTGTCAGCGTGTCTTCGGCTGTGCGTCTTCACAAGGAACTTCCAACCTTAGGAAGCATCTACTCTCCTGTAAGTCTCACTTGGCGTGGAAACAGAGCCAAGCTCCAGGTTCAACTGTGATTACGAATGATGGAGGTGTGACGAATGCAAAAGTTTCTGAAGCTGTGTTTAGAGATGCGACTAATGAGCTGCTAGTGTTGGGTGAATTGCCACTTTCTTTCACTGAAAGTGTTGCTTGGAGACACTTAAGCGATCGGGCTGGTCTGTACAAACCTCATTCAAGAAGGACTGAAACCAGGGACATTGTCCAGATGTATGTGAGAAAGAAGGAGGCTCTGAAGAATTGGTTTAAGGTCAGTAAGCAGAGGGTTTCACTTACCACAGACATTTGGACAGCAAATCCTACTGGAGCGAGCTACATAATGGTGACGGCTCATTTTGTAGATGATAGTTGGCAGCTAAGGAAGTTTATCATCGGGTTTAAGCATGTATGTGATCACAGAGGCCAGACGATTGCTACTGTTCTTCTGGAGTGTTTGGCTAAGTGGACTATAGAGAAGGTGTTCACCATCACAGTTGACAATGCAACAGGTAACACATCTGCCCTTCAAAAGTTTCAAAGGGAGTTCATCTTGCTTGGCGATGAAGCATTGGTGTTGGATGGCAGCTTCATGCATATGCGGTGTGCAGCTCACATTATCAACTTGGTTGTGAGAGATAGTCTGCAGGATATTGATGGGAAAGTGGAAGCGATACGTAATGCGGTGCAGTATGTGAGGTCTTCTACTCAGAGACAGAAGTCATTTCAGCTGAGAGTTGAGTCGGGAAAGATGACTCGAGGCAATTTATCTTTGGACATCAAAACGAGGTGGAATTATACTTATCTCATGCTTCAGCGAGCTATCAAGTACAAGGTTGCTTTTGATAAAATGGAACAAGAAGACCGGCTCTACAATGACTTCTTTAACGAAGTTGAGAATGAGAACAAAAGGATTGGACCTCCTGCTACTGTTGATTGGAATGCAGTGGAGAAGTTAGTGAAGTTTCTTATCATCTTCTACAACTCTACATTAGTTGTCTCCGCTTCCACATCAGTCTGTTCTCACAAGTGTTATGGTGAGATAGTCACTATAGATAGGAACCTGATACGGTTGAGTCAAATTCTAGATAAGGAGTTGAGAAGCAAGGCTGATGGTACGAAGACAAAGTTTGATAAGTATTAGGGTGGCATGAAGAATGTCAACAAGATGGTTATTGTTGCTCCTGTGTTTGATCCTACCAAGAAAATGCAGTTTGCGAAGCTATGTTTTGAGAAGCTCTACAACAAAGAAACACCTGCGGCTAAGGAGATGTATCAGTCGGTTTACAGTGTCTTGACTGATATGTTCAAAGAATACAGTCTTCGCTTGAGGAGAGAGTCAACTGCTGGACCATCATCACAGTCTACTCAAACATCGTCATCAAATGGAGAAGATCAAGAACATGAGCAAGTGTTAGGTGAAGACATTGAAGAAGCAATGGATTTGGTTGATGATCTCGGTTATGAAAGGATGGACTTTTCTTATACTGCAATGGTTGCTGAAACATGAGTTGAAGAAGCAAGGGATGAGCTAGAGCTGTATTTGAAAGAGAAGGTAGAGAATCCCAAAAACTTTCTTGGAACAGAGTATGATGTGTTGTCTTGGTGGATGCTTAACTGTCAGAAGTATCCGGTCTTAGCAGAGATGGCCAGAGATGTATTTGCAATGCAAGTCTCCTCTGTTGCATCGGAGAGTACTTTCAGCACCAGTGGTCGACTGATTGATCCGTTTAGGAGTTGCTTGACACACTACATGATTGAAGTCTTGATGTGCACAGAGCAATGGATGAAGACTGATATCAATATGTGTGAGAGACGTGTTACCAATGCTCAAATGCTAGCTGAGGTTGAGGTACATGACAAGCTAGAGAAAGGTACATTTTCTTCTTTCTTTTTAAATATTGCTTCATATTTACGTGTCTTAAGATAAGTAGTAACATATTCTTGTGATATTTGTAGAGTTTGATACTCTCAACCTAGTCTAGAAGAATGTATGCAAGTCGGGGAAGATGGAGACGAAGGGGAAGAAGAAGGTGGTCCGAAGACTGAAGTTATGTTGTTGGACGGATTCTATGGTTTTTTTTTTCATTGTCGGATGCTATGTTTTTTTTTTAATTGTCGGAAGCTATGTTTGTTTCATTGTCTCATGCTATGTTTGTTTCAAATCTGATGGATGCTTTGTTTTTTTCATTTTGGAGTTGAAACTTTGGCCTTTGTTATATGGTTTACGGTTCTATCGGATATTTTGGTTCTTTAAGATGATTTTTTGGTTCTATCGGATTAAATGGGTTGCTAATACACTAGAACCGAACCAAAGCCGTTAATTGTTTGGTTACTTCGGATGTAACCGGATCCGAACCGGAACCGACAAGTACCAAACCGTATCGATACGGTACCATTTTCTCTAGTTCCGAAATATCTGAAATCCAAAAAACCCGACCCGGATCCGAACAGGTTATCCGAATGCCCAGACCTAGTGAAACCAACCAACTTAAAGAAAAAGAAACTCTAAATTGAAATTCATTCATTGTTTTTCGGTGATTTCGGAATGGTAATTAACAAAAGGGATTGAAATTGAAGTCCTTGGGGACATTTTCCGCCTGATTGTCAATGGCATCAGCTCAGGTTAAGCCTAGCTCGCGGAGGCAGGAGGTCGCCGAAGCTGGACGCCGTAAGGTAAATCGACCCCCTCCTTGTTCGATTCTCTCGTTACTTTGAATCATCATCAAATTTGTCCATGATTATTAGAATTGAGATTGAATGTTCTTAATGGTTGTGGTTTTCTGAATGTGTTCAGCTTGAGCAGTTCCGAAAGCAAAAAGCTGCCAAGAAGGCATCACAAAGTAATAATACTACTACACAGCCTGTTGTCTCAGATTCACATGGAGATGTTGTTGTTGCATCCATCATGTCTAATGGGCAATCTTGCTGAATCGAGTGGAGGTTTCGATCAAAGGGATGATTTTCCCTCTCCTTCTTCTGGAAGCACTCTGCTTTCAACCTCGGTGCAAATGGACGGTTTCATGCATGGCGGTGGATCAATCTCATCCCCAAAAGGTACGTGGCTTTCATATGAGATTGCTGAAACGATTTAGTGCGTTCTTTAAAGGGAATGAACAACCTAATTGATCTTTACGGTTTTTGTTGCTAGACTCTCTACAACCTACTACCACGATGGCAGGATTTGTTCACGAAGTTGACAAAAATGAACATGGGAGTGGTCAACTAAGAGGAGGTAGCAGTATTGTGCAGAAGTCGAGCAGTTATTTGTTTACTTCTCCCGAAACATCATCCGAACCTTCAGATTACAGCGTAAATATCGCAAGCTCTTCGCCCTTGTACTCAGCTATAAATGAATCAAGTGCGAAGAGAAATCGTCCATCTTTTCTTGATTCCCTTCATATTTCAAGAGCTCCAGAGACTCAGTATCAACACCCTGGGAAGGAGGCGGATCTGACTACGCCAAGTGGTTCCCAACTCACGCCAGCACGTACCACGGATAATAGACAGCAATGGACCATCATTTACAAGTGAATCTCCTTATCCATTTGAAAAATCCAGGAGTCCTTTGTTTCCTGTTGCCAATGGAGTAATGCCTGGTTTTACTGATTACTCCATGCCAAAACAAAATGATGATTTTAGTACTTTTGCACCATCTTTTGTTTTGTATATGTATTGTCGATATGCTACTAAATATTTTGAAAGTTATGTTTTGATAATGAGCGAGAAAGGGTATGCTTTTCTCATTTAGAATAGTTAATTGGGAATTGCTCACACGATAGATGAAGCAATTTGTCAAAGATTTGTCATTGATGCCTCTCACTTGTGGTTTATATTCTTTTTAAATTGTCATGCATTTTAATTTTATGTTACTTCAGGATCCTTGCTTCACTATCGCTCTTTGTACACCCTTTTTGACCTACGGTTTCATATTTCCACTTGTAGCATATTGAGGATTTGACACAAGAAAAGTTCTCATTGCAAAGGGATCTTGATGCTTCACGTGCTCTGGCAACATCCCTAGCATCTGAAAATTCTTCGATGACAGACACTTATAATCAGCAGGTACTTGAAGAGTTATGGCATCCTAGTTTCATAGTGTCCAGCATACGTAGAGAACAAGCTTAACCATTTGTAGTAGTTGACTTATCATTTACATTACTCATGCTTCATTGTTCGCCAGAATTTTCTGTCATGTGGTTTGGGATTTATGGGAAATGCAAAGAGTCTTATAGTTCATGATTTGGACGGATGTGAATGAGTCTCTTTTTGAAGTGCCATGCTCTTAAACCATTTTAAAATTATTTAATCATCACTGCACTCACAAGTGAGACAGAGATGGTTGTTAAACAAATAATTTTGAGATTATTTCTTCAGGATGTCTACGTATTTAGCATTTACTAAGCTTATCTACTACTGAGAGTGAACGATGTCTTATCTACTGTTGACTTGTGTCCACTGATTTTTGTAATAGTCACAAACCTCCATATGAGGCAATGATTCATGTAATGATTGTTCTCGCTTCTATTTCATCCAGAGAAGTTTTGTCAACCAACTAAAAGATGATATGGAGAAGCTTCAGCAACAGATCTAAGAATAAATGGTTAGTATCCTGTTAACAACCTATACTCAACTAAAAAATTGGTTAGTTGGTAACTACCTATACAACAAAACCCAGTTGTCTATGCCCTAGCAGTATATTTTAGCAAAGGATGATTTTGCATTTTGCTGCACTTACATGTTATCCAAAATGCTCAATGTTTACTTATGAGACTCGAAATTTGAGTATTCCTGAGTATGATTCTGGATGTGCATCCGTATGCCGTGTTCAGTCATCTGCTGTAGCTATTGTCTAGATTTTTCCAAAAGTTGTTACTTAATTCAACTCTGTTTCCTTACAGGCGGAACTTGAATCCTTCAGAATTGAGTATGCAAATGCACAGCTCGAATGTAATGCTGCTGATGAGCATTCCCAAATACTGGCTGCTGAAGTCATCAGTTTGGAAGATAGGGTAATAACTACCACATTAGTTCTTAAGAACGAAATAACATTTTTAACTTATTGCAAATGTGTGGAATGACATTTTTAGTTTAATTTTTGGATTTTATGCTGTGAAGATGTTTGTTTCCTCTACCCTCAGATGCTCATATTCATCTGTTTAGCGGTTGACTTTATCGTGGAACATATATAGGTTCTCAGACTCAGATCTAGTGAGTTAAAGCTGGAGAGGGAACTGGAGAATGCACAAGCAGAAATGTTATCTTACAAGTATGCTCTTTACTGTATTGTTATTTACCTACCAGTAATTCCTATGGATTTTTTGAGATATATAATTCTCGTCTTTAACTATCACCTGTTGTAGGAAAAAATTACAGAGCGTAGAGAAAGATCGCCAAGACTTACAATCTACTATTAAAGCTCTTCAGGAAGGTAAGTACACTGCAAAGTAATGTGATCCTACAAATTCTGTATAAATCTTATACACTTCATCGTCCATTTCAGAAAAGAAGGTCCTACAGACTATGATGCAGAAAGCTTCCTCTGGTGGAAAATCCACTGACCTTGTTAAAAGCTCCACTAGCAGGAAAAACGCATCAACCTCTACCGAAGGTCTTGGTAATGGTCCTCCTATAAAATCACAGTAGTATATGCTCACTATTATGGAAATGTGAAATATATTTTGGATACCTGAACTAATATATCTGCATTTTCGCATCCTTATAAACAACTTCAGGTTTAATCATATGCCTACGTAGACTCTAGTTGATGGGCTGTATAGTCTTCCAAACCAGGATTTTACTATTCTATAATCCCATCTTCTTGTTTGCTTTTTGCAATTTCAGATACTATGTCAGGGAGCTCCAACCAGGAAACAGATTCTACTGCGCTGCTCGAAAGTGATTCGTCTAACACCACTATCATTCCTTAAACTGGGCAATTAACTCTTGAAGGATTTTCATTGAGTGTCCCAGATGATCAGATGAGAGTGATTGATAACATTAATACGCTGATTGCTGAGGTAGTGTTCATGGATTATTAATGTGAAGTTATCTCAGATTTTTTTTTGTTCTTTAGCTGTGAGAATAAATACTCTTCAAGTGTTACGATGCTCTGCCATTTCTCAATGTGGATGACAACATGAGAATTATTTTGCATCTTTGGCTGCAGTTGGCAATTGAAAAAGAGGAACTGGTGCAAGCATTGTCATCTGAGTTATCTCGAAGTGCGCATGTGAAGGTACATTAACATCAACTGAAAAGCATGAAAATACAGGAACTAGAACGTGTCTTCTTTATATTCGGCGACTTGTAACAACATGTCTGACTGTGCTTTGTATATGGTTTCGTCCTTGTTGGCTCAAAATCCCACGCCATTTTTATATGTTCGTTTAATGTTTATGTGTTTATTAGGCACATTGTGTTTATATTTTTCTCATGTTTGGTAACCATAGGAGTTGAATAAAGAGTTATCCAGAAAACTTGAAGTGCAGACGCAGAGGTTAGAGCTACTAACAGCACAGAATATGGCGATAGACAATGTTTCACGTCCAAACCAGCCAGATTCTCATGTTGTTCAAGAGAGACCACCGATTGCAGATGAGGGCGATGAGGTACACACACACACACTCTCTCTTTCTTCTCTGGAAAAGATGAGGTACACACACATTAATCACTTTCTCTCTTTAGGTGGTGGAAAGGGTTCTAGGATGGATCATGAAGATGTTCCCAGGAGGGCCATCGAAAAGAAGGACGAGCAAGCTCCTCTAATGCACTACTTGCTCAGCCTTGACCCTTGTTTCCATTCTGTACATCCCGGCATAGCCATGGACCGCTCGCTATTGCTTCCTTCTCCGTTTTGTTTTGGAAGACCTTTTGGATAATTGATCCAAAATTTTGGGTTCATTGGAGTTGAGTAAAATCAAGAAGACAGCAGAAATGGTATAGTGAGACAGAGACACGTTTATATATGAGTGCGTTTTTGTTTGACTTGAATTTTGTAACTGTTTTTATAGTCTTAAGGTTAAAGGTGTTCCAGCCAATATGCTAATTACAAAAAAAAAAATCGGTTTGGTTTTGTATTTCACTGTTTCCATTTTAGATTCAAGATTCGGTTAAGCAAATATATAAAACAAGATTAATTGTTTGTCTAATTTCATCTTTTACTGTGCTTTGATTCTATAAAGAGTAGACATGTTGATATACATTCTAGTCTAATACTCTGGGGAAATGCAAAAATTTAGATCAATGCAATTGAGTCGGTTTGAGAATTGTGTTGGTTCAATGCTTTCTGGTTATTTTCGGTTTGACACTTGTAAGACAAGGATGTTAGACGGATAAGAGTGAGAGTTGTTGTAGACGTCATCCTTTTTCCGAGCCATCTCTGTGATTGAGATAGCTGGTTTGTTTACAAGTGAAAAGTCCAGCTAGAAAGAAAGATAATCATCCATCAAAGTAAAACACCACAAACAATAGGCACACTCAAAGTAAAATAAAATTGATGTACCTTCTCCATGTTAATTTTGTAATATAACGTTTTCAAAAACTTATGCACCGAATTAATTGAATAATAAACCAAAATTAATTATATTAGCATATTTCAAAGTAAAACATCATAACTGAAAACGTTGTAGCTACGTTTGAATTCATATCCTTTGAAAATACATAATAGTGTTTATAAATGCTTATATTGATCTAAAAAGTAATAGTATACTACACTTAAAATGAAACTACCAAAAGATGTTGTGTAAGATTTTGTTAAAGGTTTTCAACTATTTAATTAAAGATTTTGGGAACTGTATATTAGTAACAATATTCAGGTTTCATCTATTCAAGTAATAATTTTTAGTACTCTTAGAATTAGTGATTTTTAAAGGTTTCAACTATTAAGTTTTATTTTAGACGAGAAAAATATAAAGGTTATGATATATTAAAATATGTAGCACATTATATCCATGCAAAATTCATGTATATATCAAGTATAATTTTTATTGGAGAGAGTAAAGGCTCTGAATTAGTTATGGATATATAGGTAAAGGTTTATTTGAACCTAAAAAATGCTGTCAAAGTCTTAAATCCCTATAATTAGAGCTCAAAGTGAGAGAATACATGTTGTTCGAAAAAATCCCTATCATTGTCAGGTATATTGATTATTTTTTAATTAATTAAATTTTGAAACCAGTTTACTTTTAATTAGAATAGTTTTATATGTTTGTATCTACATCATGCTATTAATTGTACGTACAATCAAGATTGATAAATATGTAGTAACATTATTAAGAGCTAAAACCAATTTAAAATATTTATTTTATTAAAATGTAGATGAAAATGATGATCATATATTAAAACATTTCATGCATGTAACAAAAAATTTGTAAGGTATATTGATTAATTAAATTTTGAAACCATTTTAATTTTAATCAGAAGAGTTTTATATGTTTGTATTTCCATCACGCTATTAATTATACGTACGATCAAGATTGATAAATATGTAATAGCATTATTAAGTGCTAAACCAATTTAAAATATTTTTTTATTAAAATGTAGATGAAAATGATGATCATATATTAAAACATGTGAGAGATGCATGTAACAAACCAATTTATCAAAATACATATTTGTAGAAGATAACTCAAGATAAGAATTTATGTATTCTCTCAATGATTGTCCTTATGACATTTTCGTATTTTCAATCAAGTTAGACTAGAAAACTAAACAAAGATTTATTTTCCTTTCTTGATTGCATACATATATAAATAATTTAATTAGATATGTAGACATGTAAAGATTTTATATTTTTTGCATTTACCAAAAAGCTATGCGTTGATGGATCAACAGTTAACAAATAGACTTATTTTCTAAATTGTAAATGTATTTACATATATACTTCAAAGTTTTGAACTTACATTATATATCAATATATGTGAGAGATGCATGTAACAAACCAATTTATCAAAATACATATTTGTAGAAGATAACTCAAGATAAGAATTTATGTATTCTCTCAATGATTGTCCTTATGACATTTTCGTATTTTCAATCAAGTTAGACTAGAAAACTAAACAAAGATTTATTTTCCTTTCTTGATTGCATACATATATAAATAATTTAATTAGATATGTAGACATGTAAAGATTTTATATTTTTTGCATTTACCAAAAAGCTATGCGTTGATGGATCAACAGTTAACAAATAAACTTATTTTCTAAATTGTAAATGTATTTACATATACTTCAAAGTTTTGAACTTACATTATATATTAATTTAAAAGTGGAATTCCTAGTTCTGTTTAAAAAAATATAATTAGATATGTAGTCATGTAAAGATTTTTACATCTTTTTGCATTTACCAAAAAAAGTTATGCGTTGATGTATCAAAAATTAACAATTAGACCTATTTTATAAATTGTAGATGTATATACATATATACTTAAAATTTTTGAACTTACATTATATATTAATTTAAAAGTGTAATTACTACTTGTGTTTTAAAATTAAATTATTTACCGGATAGCAAACTTGTAGATCCATCATTAATTAAATATATAATAAAAACACATATGTACATTTATATATATACACATATATATGAGATTTTAGTCTTTGAAAATCACATATTTTTATATCTTGACTGAATTTTCTTTTGGTTTGATCCAAGATGTAAATTACTTTCAAACAGTTGGCTCCATTGGCTCAACGTCCAAATCAATATTTTCTAGGAATCAAAACATCAAAACTGTTTGATATCTTAGAATCTGGTTTGAAGTATTTTGAAAAACTTTGGTTTGGGTTAATAACTAAAAGAATCAATTTCTAGATCAACAAGAGTCTTAAAATAAACAGTTTTGAGATCTTACTACAGTACTATGAAATGAATATGGTGACCACGTCCGGCAGACGAATCTCATATGTACTGTAGCACCGCATTTTTCTGTAGAGTTTTGGGATATTAGAGATATTATGGTGATATTATCTATCAACAGTAATCTTCTTTTTTTTTTGAAAAACTATAAATAAGCAATGCGTTCAAGCATCCATACAATGAGTATATACTCTTTCTAAACATATCAATTTTTTCGAAGCATTGTGTTCATAGTAATAATGTTTAGGCTCTTTTTTATCGCATGAATGAGTTTAAAAAAAAAATAAAAACTTATGCTAGATTAAAACATGCATCAAGTTATATGTATGCAAAATCCATGTATATATTAGGTATAATTCTTATTGGATATAGTAAATTAATATAAGTCATGCATTAATTTTGGAGATATGGAATTGTAAAGGTTTACTTGAACTTACAAAATGCAAAGTGTTAGATATCTATCATTAGAGCTCAGAATGAGATAATACAATTTATACAAAGACATATTTGACAAATGCGAGTGAATAAAGACTGTGTGAAAATTCTGATGGTTATAATCAAGATTGTGTAGTATACAAAGAATTTTTAAGATGCCTCAATTATTTTTTACTTCATTTAAATTTTGAAACTCGGTTAGTTACTATTGAAGAAGTAGTATATGTTTGTATTTCCATCATGATATTAATTGTGCTTACAATCAAGATTGATAAATATGTAATAATGTTATTAATAGTTAAAACAACTCTAAAATGTTTATTTTTTGAAAATTTTTATTTTGTGAAAATTTTTATTTTGTGAAAATGTTTATTTTGTTAAAAAAATCTATCTTGCTAAAATATTTATTTTGTTATAAAAATAATTTTGTTAAAATGTTTATTTTGTTAAAATGTTTATTTTGTATTGATGTACCATATATTAAAATCTGTGAGAGATGAATGTAATAAACTAAATATTAGAAATAATATGAGCAAAATTAATTTCATTGAGATAGTATATTTCATTTATTTTTGTGAAAATTTAAACTAATAAAAAATTCTAAAACATGTTTAGACCATCATTTGTAAAAAAAAAACCCAGAAAATAGAATTATTTTGATTGGATTATATGATTTTAAATCACATACTAAATCATTTAGTTATATGAATGTGATTTAATCTTACATTTAAATGTGAAGCTTAGAATTATGATAGGTTACAAACGTATTATTAAAACAATAATGGTTTTTAAATAAATCACTATTTTTTGGAAAGACATAAATTTTCACAATGAATAAATATCTCTTTCACCAATTTTGTTAAATAATGTGACAATCTAACAGTTATAACTATAAACATATATATTTGCCATCTTTTATTTATAAAACAATCATTTTATAATTTATTTCTGTTTTAAACTTACTTTTCTTTTGCTATTTTTTTTTTATTTTTCTTATATACCAAAACCTAAAATGAGTAATTCATTTTGGTTTACGCTTATAAATGCATTGATTTCTTTGTTTGATTTGATGTAAAAAAGTCCAAATAAGATTAATGAGGGTTAGATAAATTTTGAAGCATAAATTATCGATATCTTGCATATTTACATTTTCTTATCCATTTATTCATGTGCATTTTCATCATATAGATTAGGATTTAGCCATGTATAGGTTGCATTTTGCATACATATGTCTCTATTAGGTATTGGAGTACCACATGGAGTTACTGGAAACATTTGGGTGCATTTGGAGCTCAGAGGAGGTGATTAGAGTAATCTTTGGACGAGCACTACCTGGAGCGACTTCCCGGAGCGACTACATGAAGTCGCTGTACACCACATCCCAGAGCGACTTTCCCAGAGCGACCGCACGAAGTCTCTCGCGTTTTCACGTCCGGAGACACACGGTTTTGACCCCTGGAGCGACCTCCCAGAACGACGTCCTGAAGTCGCTCCCGATGTTCAGAGCGACCTGTTGGAGCAACACACCAAGGTCGCTCGCGTCCTCTCGTCCGAAGACACCAAAATCGAGCATCCTGGAGCGACCTCTCAGAGCGACCTACCAAGGTCGCTCTCAGCCAGAGCGACCAGCCAGAGCGACTAGCTCAAGTCGCTCGCGTTTTGACGGGGCGAGACACGAAGAAACGCGTCGGGTGCGACCTCCTGGCAGCGACTATGCTAGGTCGCTCCGCGTGTTTTGTTTGGACGAATTTTATGTTATTTCAGGGGCCTTTTGGTCATTT
>NC_027750.1:30556668-30559313 GCF_000695525.1 Brassica oleracea var. oleracea
ATGGGTTTAAGAGGAATCATGGAGATTAGTGAGTAATCACCTTTTGAATTAAGGGGTTAGCGAGATCAAGGGGGATTGGGTTAGTTCTATGATGTTTTAGTGTAGATCATTCTTGTTCCTTGCTAGTAGAGTATTCCTAATGCATCTTCTGAGTTGGCCACTCAAAAGTTGATCAATAGGCATTTTGAGACAACTCTCCTAAGCTTTTAACATACTTTACCAAAGACATTTGTTGTTAAAGGTGTTAAGATAGCCAATAGACTTGTTAGTAATGATTGCTTTCATATTATTCAACCAAAGACATTTGATGTTTGAAATATGTTAGCAAATGAATATTCATCTAGACATAGAGTTTGTTTAAGATTGTGTCTAAGCTTAAGGTCGATAGTCTGATTGATTATTTGTCATCCTTAGTTGGATACTTGATCACCCAAGGTCTAATCCCTATGCCCATGAGTTCTCATTTCTCTTAGTAAAAAAGTCATTTCATTTATCATTAATTATTAGTTTAGAAACCTCTTAAATTATCGGTTGCACTTAGATTAAGTGAGTACTTGCATTCTCATTGCTTTGATATCCCTCAGAACTGGTTCGACAATCACTTATACTACAACATTTGTCTTATCCATTTATTCATGTGCATTTTCATCATATAGATTAGGATTTAGCCATGTCTACGTTGCATTTTGCATACATATGTCTCTATTAGGTATTGGAGTACCACATGGAGTTCCTGGAGACATTTGGGTGCATTTGGAGCTCAGAGGAGGTGATTAGAGTGATCTTTGGACGAGCACTGCCTGAAGCGACTTCCCGGAGCGACTACATGAAGTCGCTGTGCCCCACATCCCGGAGCGACTTTCCCAGAGCGACCGCACGAAGTCGCTCGCGTTTTCACGTCCGGAGACACACGGTTTTGACCCCTGGAGCGACCTCCCAGAGCGACGTGCTGAAGTCGCTCCCGATGTTCAGAGCGACCTGTTGGAGCGACACACCAAGGTCGCTCGCGTCCTCTCGTCCGGAGACACCAAAATCGAGCATCCTGGAGCGACCTCTCAGAGCGACCTACCAAGGTCGCTCCCAGCCAGAGTGACCTACCAAGGTCGCTCCCAGCCAGAGCGACCAGCTAGAGCGACCAGCTCAAGTCGCTCGCGTTTTGACGGGGCGAGACACGAAGAAACGCGTCGGGAGCGACCTCCTGGCAGCGACTATGTTAGGTCGTTCCGCGTGTTTTGCTTGGACGATTTTTATGTTATTTCAGGGGCCTTTTGGTCATTTGTTTTGTTGTTTTGCATGGCCTAAACCTAAGTTAAGTACTTGGGAAGCCATTGGAGGCAGACAATCTTTTTTCAAAAAGAACAACTAGTAAAAAACTTCTTTTGATTCAGACTTGATTGCTCTCGTCTTGTGTTCTTGTTGATTTCTTATCTAGAGTATTCATAATGCATCTTCTGAGTTGGCCACTCAAAAGTTGATCGATAGGCATTTCCCATCTGAAAGGTGTTCGATGAAATGCTTGAGACAACTCTCCTAAGCTTTTAACATACTTTACCAAAGACATTTGTTGTTAAAGGTGTTAAGATAGCCAATAGACTTGTTAGTAATGATTGCTTTCATATTATTCAACCAAAGACATTTGATGTTTGAAATATGTTAGCAAATGAACATTCATCAAGACATAGAGTTTGTTTAAGATTGTGTCTAAGCTTAAGGTCGATTGTCTGATTATCATTTGTCATCCTTAGTTCAAAACTTGATCACCCAAGGTCTAATCCCTATGCCTATGAGTTCTCTTTTCGCTTAGTCAAGAAAGTATCATTCTGTAATTGCTTTTTAGTATTAGTAGTAGTTTAAAACCCATCTAAATCATTGGTTGCACTTAGATTAAGTGAGTACTTGCATTCTCATTGCTTTGATATCCCTCAGAACTGGTTCGACAATCACTTATACTATAACATTTGTCTTAGGAGACTTGAAATTCCTAACATCAAATTGGCGCTGTTGCCAAATTCTGAGTAGATTTAAACATTGAGATTTAGTCACTTGCGTGAGACGAAGTCATTTTAATTTTGTTTTGTTACTGATTCTTCTTCTTCACCTACCTTTCACTTTCAGGTGTATGAACTTGAGGAGCAGGGGTCCATCAAACCTAGTTCCAATAGTAGCAGACATCAGAGCTTTCGAGAGGGAGTGTGCTAAAGCTAGAAGAGAAGAAGAACAACAAGCCCACTTGTAGAGATTGGATATTGATATGGCAGATCCACCGCAAGGGGCAGAACACCAACCGCGGGCAGCTCGACCCATTGGCACTTATGACCGGTCCAACATTCATGGTCATCGACTGGGAATCCGAGCACCGGCTGTGGCAGCCAACAACTTTGAGGTCAAGTCAGGACTCCTCAACGTGATCGAGAACAACAAATATCATGGCTTGGCTTTAGAGGACCCAGTCGATCACTTGGACAGGTTCGACAGCTACTGTGGGTTGTCAAAAACCAATAGTGTGTCAGAGGATGCCTTAAAGCTGAAGTTATTCCCTTTCTCTTTGAGGGATAAGACGCGTCAGTGGGAGAAGTCCCTACCCAGTCACTCTATCATCACTTGGGATGATTGCAAGAGAGCATTCTTGGAGAAGTTCTTCTCTA
>NC_027750.1:30559386-30559923 GCF_000695525.1 Brassica oleracea var. oleracea
ATTCAAGGGCTACCAAGCTCAATGCCCTCACCATGGTTTCTCTAAGGAAAGCCTGTTGAGCACATTCTACAGGGGAGCTCTTCCTAAGTACAGAGCCAGATTGGATACAGCTAGCAATGATTCTTCTTGGGAAGAACTGAGGAAGATGCAGAGGAGCTGGTTAACAACATGGTGAAGAGTGATGCAGTCTACAGTGCAAACCACTACAGAGGCAGTAGGGGTGATGATAAGCAGACGAGGAAAGAGATCAAAGCTTTGGAAGACAAGATCGACCTACTCATTGCTGAAAAAGCCACCCAAGAGCAGCTGAAGTTTGTTGGTAACTCCAAGCATTATGATCCACCTGCTGTCAATGAGGTTGAGGGGGTCAAGAGGAGTTGTGTTTCATTAACAACAATGGTAGCTAGTACAAAAAAGAGCCCAACTTTCAGTACAACAACTACCAACAAAAATCCTATCCCAACAACCAACAGAGTGGTTATCCGCCTAGAAACAACCAGCAAGGCAGCTATCAGGCTCACCAAAACCCCTCGTCTA
>NC_027750.1:30560113-30561333 GCF_000695525.1 Brassica oleracea var. oleracea
TGATGGGAGCTACAATGAGCTCAACAACAAGTTCTCACATCTTGCTTTTACAGTCAAGAATTTAGAGAATGAGTTTGCTTCCAAGAAAACTCACCAGACTCGCCAGCAAGGATCTCTACCTGGAAAATCTGACCAAAACCCCAAGGAGGCCAAAGCTATCACCCTTAGGAGTGGTAAGCAGTTACCTCCTACAACCCTCACCAGGGATGCTGAGAAACTAGGTGAGGAGGTGGCCATCAACTTAGATGATGAAGTGGTGATTGTTGATGAGAAAATCAATGATGAAATCTTGGAGAAGATTGTGGAAGCCAAAGGTAAAGGAAAGGTTGGAGAAAAGAAGGAAACAGTGAAAGATGGTGAAGTTCTTGCTCCAGCAAGTGAAAATTCTTTTGTTCCTCCTCCCTATGAACCCAAACTACCATTCCCTGGTAGATTCAAGAGGCAGCTGCTAGAGAAGTACAAGGCTTTGTTTGACAAGCAAATGAGTGAAGCTCAGGTTGCAATGCCCATCATCGATGCTTTCATGTTGATTCCTCAATACAACAAGTTCCTGAAAGATGTTGTAGCTGCAAAGAAGAAGGAAATGGAAAGCATGATGATTCTTACCCATGAGTGCAGTGCCATCATCCAAAGGCTTGATGTTCCAGAGAAGTTAGAGGATCCAGGATGCTTCACACTACCTTGTGCTCTTGGACCTATGGTATTTGAGAAATGTCTCTGCGATTTGGGAGCTAGTGTCAGCGTGATGCCTTTGTCTGTTGCAAAGAAGCTTGGATTCGCTCAGTACAAGAAGTGTAGACTCTCTCTGGTGTTAGCTGATCGTTCAGTGAAGTACCCTGTGGGCATCTTAGAGGACCTCCCTGTGAAGATTGGACGGTATGAGATACCTACAGATTTTGTGGTGCTTGAGATGGGTGAGGAGGCTCAAGACCCATTGATTCTTGGAAGACCATTCCTAGCTACAACAGGAGCAATTGTTAATGTGAAAGAGGGCACGATTGATCTCCATTTGGGTAAAAGGCATGTTCTCCACTTTGACATCAAGGGGAAAATGAAGAAACCAACTGTGTTCGGGCAAGCCTTCTATATTGAAGAGATGAGCACTCCTACTGATGAGCACCCTGAAGAGTTACCACCTGAGGACGACGAGGAGGGAGCATCTCCCTCTACTCATTCCCCATAGAAGGTAACCCACTACTTTCCCTTGTATATACTATTTT
>NC_027750.1:30561389-30561627 GCF_000695525.1 Brassica oleracea var. oleracea
TGGGGGAGGTACCAAGTATTTGATCACGTTTGCTTTGATGATTTTGAGTCTCATGCATTGCATTATACATATATATTTGCATAAAAAAAAAATTATTAAGTTTGCATCATTTGCATTTCTAGAAGAGTCTATAGCATATAGGTTGCATTTACTTGCATTGGGAGCAATGATTTGAAATGTCTTGTAAAGAACATTACTTGGCACCTGAGTAGCTTATGCACCTCTCAAAAAAACTTGC
>NC_027750.1:30563279-30567525 GCF_000695525.1 Brassica oleracea var. oleracea
TCTTGTGTTCTTGTTGATTTCTTATCTATTTCTCTACATGATTAATCTGAAATCCACCATGGGTTTAAGAGGAATCATGGAGATTAGTGAGTAATCACCTTTTGAATTCATGGGTTAGGGAGATCAAGGGTGATTAGGTTAGTTCTAGGATGTTTTAGTGTAGATCATTCTTGTTCCTTACTAGTAGAGTATTCATAATGCATCTTCTGAGTTGGCCACTCAAAAGTTGATCGATAGGCATTTCCCACCCGAAAGGTGTTCGATGAAATGCCTGAGACAACTCTCCTAAGCTTTTAACATACTTTACTAAAGACATTTGTTTTTAAAGGTGTTAAGATAGCCAATAGACTTGTTAGTAATGATTGCTTTCATATTATTCAACCAAAGACATCTGATGTTTGAAATATGTTAGCAAATGAACATTCATCTAGACATAGAGTTTGTTTAAGATTGTGTCTAAGCTTAAGGTCGATAGTATGATTGATCATTTGCCATCCTTAGTTCGATACTTGATCACCCAAGGTCTAATCCCTATGTACATGAGTTCTCTTTTCCCTTAGTAATGAAAGTTATTTCATTTATCATTAATCATTAGTTTAAAAACTTCTTAAATTATCGGTTGCACTTAGATTAAATGAGTACTTGCATTTTCATTACTTTGATATCCCTCATAACTGGTTCGACAATCACTTATACTACAACATTTTTCTTAGGATACTTGAAATTCCTAACATCAATTATCCAAATGGAAAGAGTCAGATTGATCATTCTACACAATTACCTTTTAAAGATTTCTTGATGAATAAAAAATAGTAAAAATATATTTGTATTATTGTTTTGGTACTGGCCGACATGGATTCATAAAAATCTGAAAAATACTAATAACAAATATAATAACAAATATAATCATGGTTGCATCATACATGCTTTTTCTTTATGATTATAGTCATTAAACACTCTATAATTTTCAACAAGTGCTTGAATCTTTCAGCGGTGAAGGATCAAATATTCAAATCCAGCAAATATTCAAAAATCTTCAAATGTTTGAAAACCAATATTCCAACTTATTGTGGCTTTGGATGTAAAACTCTATAAAGCGAATGAATGCCAATCTAAATGAAATGTGTTTTATGTTTGGAAATTTCTAACTAGATTTGAAATGGTGATCCGAATATGTGGTCACAAATTATTCATAGAATGTATTTTTATGTGGTTTAATATAAATAGTTAGTGTGTAATCTATCGTTTTGCAGTGTAATATTTTTATTCATAATGATATATTTTTAATCATTGTATTACTTAGTTTTATATTCATCCGATGTTCTGAAAGAAGTTTAGTCATTAGAATTTATGTTTTCATTGAGAAAAAGTAAAGTTTTTTTCCCACCAAAATTCTTGTTGTTCATCTCGGTAGAAGAATTGGTTGAAAACAAAGATGTTGTTTTATTGTTGGGAGAATAAATTAACCTAAGATTTGCATAGATAGGTCGAGTTCATAATATTTAGGGCGAATCCCATAAATATAACTCTAAGAAGTTTTTTTATATCACAAAACATGACACAAGAGACAATATCAAAAATAACATCCAATAAACATTTTAAAATCAAAATGATCTTAAAACCTAAATCCTAACTAGACCTACCCCTAAATACCAATCCTAAAACTATACTAAAACTTAAATCCAAATTTAAAATATATTTATTATATAGTTTATTATTTACATACATTCATTTTTTTTAATACATATATAATAATAATAACAAATCTTTTTGTGTTTTCTGTTGATGTCACTATCTTTTATAGGGAAAATTTTAAATCTAATGGTTGATTTTATCATAGTTTTGTAATCTACGGACATGGTTTTTTTATAAGATCTTACATCATCAAACTATTTTTGAGAAAATGTTCTTCTCGTACCTTTTTACATCTCTTTTACACTCTTTCATACATTTTTTTCAATTTTTGAACAAACACCTATTTACACGTCTCTTATAATTTTTATATGTCTCTTCTCTTTTAATTCTTGAACAATGCCTCTTTTCACATGCTTCTTTTAATTTCTCAACAATGCATATTTTTACACAACTCTTTTAATTGATGTTCGATAGACCTTTTCACAAATTACTTAACGAGAATTAGATTGACTCATCTCTTTATACTACTTAATAGATCTTCCGACTATTATGGTGAGAGACTTTATTCTTAATATGCATTTTCAAGATGATGACTCTTTGACTATTATTCTTGGGAAATTATGGATTAATTTCTGGGTCAGATCAATTGTGGATGAATTTGAATTACATGGATCATGTGATGATATCATGTTAACTTACATGAACTTCCGACTTAAAATCAATTGACCGATAAGTAAAATGGGTTATCTCTTTTATATATTACGTAAAATCTTTTAACTTTGAATGCGAGACTTTATATTAGATGTACTATGTATTATGTTAACAAATATGCATTTATCTACATAAATTTGGCCTAATCAATTTGCATTAGCTTCTCTAACATTCGGAACAAAATAAGATATAATAAATAAATTTTAATTATCTTATGCTTTTTCATGAAAATAATAAGATATCTGCATAAATTTAGAACTTTAACAAACTCCAGTATTTATGTGTATTTTTAACATGTTGATATTAATATACATTTTTATCCCTCACAAACTTCAGTATTTAATCACATTCTTTTTATATGTCCAAGTACATTATTTTCAAAATTTTAATATATTTAATTAGTTATATAGTTATAAATAGATAGATATTTGTATTTATATTCTTTAATGAAAGTTATTCAGCAATTTATATACATTCTTGTGTCCTATTTTGGGATAAAACTTGTTATAGGGCAATTTCAAAGTTTTTTCTACTCGTCTTTACAGAGTAAAAAAAAAAAATTATAAGAGAAAAAGTCAAAAAAACATAGACGGGTCACCCACACATCTCTCAACCGGAGTATTTTCTTTAGTCACCGCAAAATCCACAATCTTGATTTTTTTTCGATTAAAACATAATCCTGATTATGAAAAGAACACTATAGGTACACTACTCATCACAACAAGAAACAATCAGTTGATCAATTGAAGCTCATTTACTATCCAGGAAAACAAAAACAACACTTCATATAAGATAGAGTTGTTAGAATCATGTCTAATTTGCAATAATCGTACAACGCTGGACAGACCAGGTGTCAAGCTAACGTCTCTTCTTTCATCCCATTTCTTGTTTAAATAGGTTATCAAAAATAAATTTGTTTATGTAATAATGTATATATTGGTAATATGCAGGAGAAGGCCGAGCAATGGACTGAATCTGCCAAGGAAATTGTACACAGCGCTCGTGACAAGACTGCTAACGCTGCTCAGTCCACCAAAGAATCCGCCCAACATGGCCAACAACAAGTCTCTGGTTTCATCCAACAAGTAATATCAATTAACCATTAATTTGTTCTCATAATATGAATTTTAGCAAGACTACCACTACAAGAAAACACCGGTATTCCGACTACGAATATCGTCGGTATGTCCTCGGAATAACGGTATTCCGAGGACATACCGACGAGAATGGTCGTCGGAAATTTCTCGTCGGAAACCAAAGTTTCTTCAGAATTTTCTCGGAAAATTCCGATGGAATACCGAGAATTAAAGATTCTGAGGATATTCCGAAGAACCATTTCCTAGGACTGGTCGTCGGTATCTCCTCGGATATTTCCGATGGAACGGTCCTCAGAACCATTCCGAGAGAAAAGAGGTATCGGAATATTCCGACGAACTTTGGCCGTCGGAATATTCCGAGGAAGTGCATCCGTCGGGATATTCCGAGGAACTACGGCCGTCAGAATATTCCGAGAAACATTTTCCGTCGGGATATTCCGAGGAGATATGCCCTCGGACTATTCCGAGGAAGTTGTCGTCGGAATATCCCGAGGCATACACTTCCTCGGAATATTTCCAAAAATAATTTTTTTTTTTTAAATTAAAAATTTATTTTTTTAATTGTAATTCGAAAATATATAATTAAAATTGAAATAGAAAACATATTAGATAATATTCAAAGTTGTACATACCAAAATAAAACATTCAAAGTTTTTGAAAAAAAAATGAAACTACGGGAAGTGCTCGTTCGGGTACATCCTCTTCATCATCTTCATCATTTGCTCGTTCTGCTTCCTCGTTGCCTCCCATCCCGCCTCTTGATCCGCCATCTTTTGCTCCAACGCAGCTATGCGGTCATCTTT
>NC_027750.1:30568707-30570896 GCF_000695525.1 Brassica oleracea var. oleracea
AAAAAATATTTAAAATTAGTTATAATAAATATATAAATTAAAAAACATATTAAAAAATAGTTTTAATAAATATTAAATGAAAAACATATTTAAAAACAGTTTTTATAAATACAAAAAATAATAAAATAGTGTTTATAAATCAAAAAATGTTCTATAAATGTAAAATTAGTTTTAATAAATATAAATATTTTAATAAATATGAAATCATCTTTTATAAATCCGAAAATTGAATTTATATACAAAAAACTTTTTGTAAAATACAAAAATCGAATTTATATACAAAAATCAATTTTATAAATACAAAATAATAAAAAATTTATAAAAAAATTCTAAATCAATTCAACACATCAAATTATCCAACCAAATCACAATTCTAAACCTATTACACAACCAAATCACAATCCTAACCAATCACCCTAACAAAAATCTATCAAAAAACTTCTAAAATCATCAAATCTACACAAAAACCTAACAAATAGAACCTAAGAGAGTGGGATAGAATCCTTACATGATTTGTGTAGGTGTAGAGAGGATTCGCCGGAGAGATCGTCGCGAGAGAAGTGGGAGATCGCCGGAGAGGAGGGAGAGGAGCCGGAGAGGAAGAAGAGAGAAATGGGGAAGAAGAAGTGTTTCGTCTTTATAAAACCTAGGGTCCGACGGAAACTATTCGTTGGAATTTCCTCGAAATTTTCAATTTCAATTTTCGCGAAATATTTCGCAGCTGGTTTGCTTGGTTAAATAAAAATATTCCGAGGAAATTCCGACGGACACTTAAATATCCGTCGGAATTTCCTCGGAAATTTCATTAATTCGAGGAAAAAGAATATCCTATGCATGTATTTCTATTGGTTTATATTGTTCCTCGGAATTTCCTCGAAATATTACGAGAAAATTCCGAGGAACACATATTTGGGGGTTTTAAAACATCAAATTTTTTTGCCCTATATCATTTCTTATACAAATGCAATGCATACCTTTGAAGAATCTTTGTATAGATGATCATAAACTATGAAATAACAAAATTTCAAAACGAATTGTAAGTATTCTCTTTACCGTTCATTAAAGTGTATAAGTGTTTTTCTTATGTTGTGGGGATTTCGTTCATACAATCGGAAAAATGTTTATTATAGGGTAATGAACAAATTTTTGACTTCATAATCAGTCTAAGACACTTAATAAGAGTTATATAAGTGTTATTCAAACAGCAAAACGTTGTTTTCGGTTTTAAAACTCTATTTCCTCGGAATTTCCTCGGAATATTCCGAGGAAATTCCGAGGAACACTTGTATTTTCTCGGAACTTCTTCGGAATATTCCAAGAAAATTCCGAGGAAATAGAAACCCTAAAAGAAAAGCCTTAAATTGTCGGAAAAGTCTCGGACTATTCCGAGGAAATTCCGAGGAAATCCCTAAATCCTATTATCCCTCGGAATTTCTTCGGTATTCTTATATTAAAAAAAAAAAGGCGAAGCTACTCTGTTTTCCGAGTCATCATCACCAGATGAATCTGAATCTGGATCTTGGTGAAACTCTCCAATCTCTTGTTCATCCTCTACGTGAACGACGGCTTCCTCTTCAACGTCGGTTAAATTGACTACAAGGCCAACTGCAGCTAAATCTTCTGCTGCACTTAAGTTACCGGATGTGCTTGGTTGTAGTGGGTCTTCCAGCTCAGAACTTCCCTGAACTCGGCCTCTCGGGTTGAGTGATGTAACAGTGACCCATGGATCATCTCTGTTCCTAACCCGGGGGTACTTGATATAACAAACCTGTAACATTTAAAAAATTATTTAATTTGTAAATAAGTGTTATTAATACACATGATGATGAATCATTATGAATAATTGATATATATATATATTTAATTACCTGATCGGCCTGAGAAGCAAGAATGAAAGGATCATAATATTGCAATTTTCGCCTCCAATTTACTGATGTAACACCAAATGCATCTGTTCTCACACCTCGATCTAGAGTGTTGTCGTGCCAATCACAATAGAAAACAGTACAGCGCAATCCAACCATGCCCAAATACTTGATTTCCAAAATCTCATGTATGTGTCCGTAGTATACATCATCTCCTGATGCAGAACAAACGCCAGCATCATAAGTCGTACTCGAACGTCTCCTCTTCTGAGTTGTGAATGCATATCCTCGAGTACAAAATCTAGGATATGACTTCACAACAAA
>NC_027750.1:30573324-30573495 GCF_000695525.1 Brassica oleracea var. oleracea
AACCGCAGGCTGAGGTTCTCTAGTACTACCATATTCATAATCAGTTTCTCCATGATGATACCAAATTTTGTAACTTCGTGTAAACCCATTCAAATATAGATGAGTCCAAACATCCCACTCTTTAATAATCTTTCTATTTTTACAATTAGAGCAAGGACATCTTAAAATACT
>NC_027750.1:30573697-30576590 GCF_000695525.1 Brassica oleracea var. oleracea
GGGGGTGCGGGTATTTATAGATGAAATGCTGCCGACAGTACCGAGGAAATTCCGACGACAACGGCTCTATCCTTGGAATTTCCTCGGAATTTTTAAAATCTCCAACGGCTCTCCAACGGCTATAATATATCCTCGGATATTCGTCGGTGTTTTCCGAGGAATATGCCTTCCTCGGTATTTCATCGGTATATTCCGAAGAAATTCCGAGGAAACCTAAATTTTGTTTTTCTCGGAATTTCCTCGTAAATTCGTCGGAATATTCCGAGGATCTCATTTTCCGTCAGAATGTCCGTCAGAATTACGATGTTTTCTTGTAGTGTACAAACTTGTTTTAATCTAGACTAATGTTTAAAATATTTTTGGAGACAGACGGGAGAGTCAGTGAAGAATATGGCTCAGGGTGCGGTCGATAGTGTCAAGAACACTCTTGGCATCAATGAGAAAAAAATGAGAAGTCAATATATATATATATACTTCTCATATTTATGTATTCCATATTTACTTAAGAGTTTCTAAAGTTTGAAAACTCTTTTGCGTTTCCTAAGTAATTTTGTAATAAAGTGTGGAATTCTTTTAAAAGATACGAGACATGAAAAGAAATAAATGATGTAATATTTTCCTATAGGAAAAAACATACCCAAATCCGCCTTTATTCGGAACATCACCTTAAAACAAAGAAACATGATCCAAAGGCTAACAATAATGCTAAAAGAATATTTTCAAAAAAAAAAATAATAATGCTAAAAGAATACAACATTACTTTTTCTCCTACAAACCAGCTCCCTAGCCTACACATCTCCCTTAAGAATACCATTATCCAAGCATTGTTTTAGCAACTAATCCAACAGCATGACAAAAGCGAGATACATTACGTTACCATACAAGTGGTGGTTTCATTTCATTAATACCTTTTATAGAACTCCGCGGCTAACCTTGTATATATGCAGGAGTAATCCATTTCTTTCTATGCTCCTCGGTTGAGACTTGTGTAAGAGAAAGCATATGTGCTTTATTTGCAAACGAAATGATTCATGATTGCTGGAGAACTGTATTATGATTCAGGAGTAACTTACAAAATTAAAACAATGATTTATGAAAAATCTTTTATCATGTGCTTTTTGTACTCAGTGCTATATGAAGTTAAATAAACCAAAAGACTACTAATATGACGTTGTAGATCAAGACTCTTTGATGGGTGAGATAGCATCACTGTTGCAGAGACTATTTGACTAAAACGTGTTATGTACATTCCACACATTTGGTGTTCCAATCAGCAGATTCATTGATGGAAATGGTGCTCCCTTCTTCTTATTCTTCATGCTTCCAAGGATCCTCAGACTCTGTCTAAGTAAATCAATATCTCTTTCTTTCTCATACTTTTGTCCATCCATCAAAGCTATTTTCTCTTTTAGTGTCTCAATTGTATCAGAGGAATAAGTTTCGTGGATGATGAGATGATCAAGCTCATTCTTGATAGCTAATTATAGTTGTTTCCATTTCTCAATGGCTTCATCTCTCATAGCTCTTTCTACACACATCTCCTCAACAATCAATTTCCAGTACACTCTCTCCTCGGTTGTTGTTGTTGTTGTCTTTGCTTCGTCTCTCTCATCCACTTTCTTCCTTAGCCTCTTTACTTCTTCTCTAACCTTCTTCCGTTCTTTCCTCCACACTCTCTCTGCCGCTCCAAGTTTCTAAGTTTCTCAAACATCAACTTCTCTCTCTCATCCATCTCTCTTCTCATCGGTCTTCTTCCTCTGCCTTTTTCAGTAGAAGTCTCCTTGTTGACACTTCTCATACTTCGTCTCTCTTGCTTGCTTGTGCAACCATCCATGTCTAGTCTTGTGGATGTTTTTATTAACAAAGAATATTAATGGAGGAGTCTCTCAGTCCCTGGAATATCTAGTCTTGTTTGATCTCAATGTAGAGAGGCTCCTCTTCATTCAGTGAAGAGAAGTCATAACTGTGATTTGTGAGTGAAGAAGCTCCACAAGTACCACTCTAACATATGTATAGAAGGCCTCCAGAATAAGCATATCACAACAGTAATTTCTCTAACTTTCTTTTCTCTCACATGTCTAGTTAGACCCACCCCCTCTCTGTAACTCTATATGATATATACTCTATAAGTCTTCTTTTCATATAACTTTCCATAGTCACAGATCTACAAAAAAAGACTTTTTGTGTGAATCTCACATTTGGAGGTGAATAGACTTATCTGTTTTTGGGTGGCTCAAGGGTGGTCAAAAACATGAATAGTTTAAATATGGATAATTAGGTTTTACACCCACATAAAACGATTAGGTTGGTCCCATGATTTTTGTTTGTGTGAATGAGAGTTAGTATTTTTTTTTTTGTTTGGCTGGTTTTGCAAGTTTAGGAAACTCTGTCCGTAGAGAGTATTATCATTGACGTGAGAATATATACAATACATTAGATGGTTCTAGAGAGTATCTAAGTGTATCACAAAGATATTTACATATCTAATCATATCTAATCGTATATTCTCTAACACTCCCCCGCATTCTTAGCGTCAGATGATCGGACGGTGAGACTGTTTCTGAAGTCCAAGAAGAGTGGAGAGGGGAGACCTTTTGTGAAAATATCAGCGAACTGTTGATCAGAGGGGACATGGAGAACCTTAACATGATGGGTAGGGTTGATGAGCATGACTCTTACGCTTGCGAATAAAGTCGACTACATGCTTTTGCATCATTATCCAAATCTGCCATGTATTTGACAACGATATATGAATACATACATTAGAAAACACACACACCACTCTCTAGACTACCTTAGTCATTCCCTAGCTAGATCCATTTCAACTTATGCACAGCGGAATAACATCTATCATCCATTGGACTACATCCAATCTAACACATGTTTGGTCAGA
>NC_027750.1:30576656-30587671 GCF_000695525.1 Brassica oleracea var. oleracea
TCCAAGGTCAATCCCGAACCCAAATCAAGGCATACAAATCTGAGGTTCGATTCCCCTAACCAATCTATCTAGATCAATGCATTATTGCTAGATCATACCTTTGCCACATCCACGGAGCTTGTTAGCTCATCGGCCCAGCTACTCTAGCTGAATGAATTCATAAACCAGCTGATCGAGCTGTCACACTCGAACTGAGCTAGGACCGAGCTATGGCCAGCTGCCATATACTGCGTCCAGCTCCTTTACACACACAAAACAACTCCCTTAGGTACTTAGTCATTCAACCAACCATCCCCACAGATATAAGTAACCCTTGAGAAGTCTTCAAACAGCTAAGGACATGCATCTGGCCCTTACCGGCTCATGCACTGTCCCACATCCTTTTTGCCTTATCAACTTATGATACCAAGTCCACCAAGGTTGATAACCAGCAATTCCTTATGATTAATATCATAAGTGACAATATGTTCCAGCACACAAACATATGATCAGATATCCTAACACAAGGATCTGACCCCAATATGCCCTCAGGTGCAATTTCGACCGCAAGCAAACCTGCTCCAAAAATCAATTAAAATTCATGACAATTCATGATAAATCATAACTAAGAGAATGGTCCAATTAGATTTCCCAGAACCGGCCTCCATCCCATAGATCTCGGCCAAGATCAGCCAAACCGGCCCAAGGGACCATCTCTAAATCAATCCCTAAAAACTCATTAGGATTCATGATAATTCATGATAAATCTTAACTAAGAGAATGGTCAAGTCAGAATTTCAAGAACCGATCTCGATCCTATGGATCTTGACCTAGAACAGCCCCACCGGCCACCTTGACCATCTCGAAATCAATCAGATAAAAATCCCCAAATACCATGATAATTCATGATAATTCACGACTAAGAGGATTCCAAAGTCAGATCGCCATAAATCCATCAGGAAGTAGGAGATCTGGACTTAGCTGCCAAACCAAGGCCATGGAGGGTTCTTCTGAACCGGCCAAGCTATGGTTCAGTGCTACTATGTCTAATCATCAATCTCAATCATAAGAAGAAGAAATAATATGATTAATAATCATAAAACATAGTAAGGTGTAACTGCAGGACCAGATCAGTCCATAGTGTACAAGACTATGTCCAATGGTCTGCAGTCCCCACCTGTTACCTCATCAGGGGCGTCCATGCTCCTCCTAGCATGCCTTCATCAAACCCTTATCACATACTTCCAGTATTGATAAGATCTAACCATGGTTCGTGCCCATCACTCCTTCCATGGAACTTCCATGAAACCAGTTTCTATACTGCATCCATCTTCAAGGCTGTTCATGCCTTTGAGAGTGGAGTCAAGCATTTCCCCTTCTCTCCTAACCAATTTCGTGTGTTCCCCACACACAGAGGAAGCCTTAGACATGATCATCCATGATCAATCACCATCCAAAGGTCGTGCATCACTTCCCTCTTTGTTCCCCTTGAAACTGCTTTCTACACCAATCTCCCTTTAAGGCTGCATTGGCCCTTGGGAATGGATTCCGGCCAACTCCCTTCTTTCCTCACCATTTGCGTGTGTTCACAGGCTCCAGATAAGGCTTTGGGTGTTGTCAACAATGATCAAAACCGTTCAGAGGGTCGTTTTCAACTTCTCCCTTGATCCGCCCCAAAACTGTCTTTTTATGGCCTTCACACCACTATGGGTCTTGGATTGGGAATCCGACCAACTCTCTGTATTCTTCTCTGGATTATTTGTGTTTCAGGGTGTAGAAGGAAGCCCTGGCGTGCCTGCAAAGGCACGGACTTGCCTTCCTTATATAGGAGAAGGGGTGGTTACTTCTTGCCCATTGCATCCCTTCGGTATCATTTCTGGCTATTAATTTAATCAATGGTACAGATTGCACCCTTTCGCCTATGGCAGTTATCACACGCCCTGGAACTGCCAAACCACTCCTGGAAAAGTCCAAACAAGGCCCAGACTGATTGCCCACGCCCATGACCCAACCACAAGAACCCTCCAGCCCATTGGTACACATGGGTCATCCACATGGCCTGGTCACTGTCCAGACCCGAACCAACTGCCCAAAACTCGAACACTCAGTCCAGCTGAGTTGAGCTGATCCCCAGCTGACCCAGCTGAGTGAGCTAGTCCATCTAGCTCAGGGAGCTGACACACTCTTCAGTGAGCTACACTGAGCTGCACTACTCTTCACTTAGCTGGTCGAGCTTGCTTACCGCACCGCCCAGCTGCCATACTCTTAGTACAGCTTCTTTATACTTGTCTCCTTCTTGGTTTAGCTATCCCTTAATTTTCTGATGCCCTTAACCTTACTTCCAGGCTATGACACGCTTGTCTTTGGGCCATATGACCATACTGGTGCATCTCCACGCACCGCAGTCCGTTCGGACGATCCTATCCAATATCGGGGACATGACATGACCCATCAGAACCTTTTCGCGTACGAAGTGTATATCGCTCTCCACATGTTTAGTTCGTTGATGTTGAACCGGGTTGGAGGAGAGATATATGGCGCTGACATTATCGCAATAGACTATTGTGGCCCGGGAGATATGTATCTTCATTTCCAACAAAAGGTTGCACAACCACGTAGCTTCGGACACTACATTAGCGACGCCACGATACTCAGCTTCAGCGCTGGACCGGGAGATTGTTTGCTGTCGTTTTGACGACCAGGCGACGAGGTTCTCACCGAGGAAGACGCAATAACCGGAGGTGGAGCAACGAGTGGAGGGGAAACCTGCCCAATCATCATCAGAGTAAGCCGTGATGGAGAGAGACTGAGAGCGTGTCATCTTGATGCCGTATGAGATAGTTCCTTTGACGTATCGCAGGATTATTTTGAGTGCATGAAAGTGAGCTTCCCGTGGATCATGCATAAAGAGGCAGACCTGTTGAACCGCAAAGGCGATGTCAGGACGAGTGAATGTCAAGTACTGGAGTGCACCTGCGAGGCTCCGATAAAGAGTGGGATCAGAGACCGGTTTGCTGCCATCAGCGGAGAGCTTTTGTTTGGTGTCAACTGGAGTGAGACAGGGATTGCAGTTGGCCATGTTTGCACGGTGTAGAATGTCGGCTGCATAATTTTGTTGATGTAGCATAAGGACGTTAGCGTCTCTCTTGAGTGTAATACCGAGGAAGTGATGTAGAGGACCTTGATCAGACATTTCAAACTCGGAGCTGAGACACTTGATAAGGTGTTACAGGAGACTGGTAAATGAGGCAGTAAGAATGATATCATCTACGTATAGGAGCAAGTAGGCAAGGTCTGAGCCAGAGCAGAGTACGAACAATGAGTTGTCGGAGGTGCTCTGACGAAAACCAAGACGTCTGGTGTATGAGGCAAAGCGTATGTTCCACGTTCGAGGTGCCTGCTTGAGTCCGTAGAGAGAGCGCTTCAAGAGGCAGACATGTTTGGATTTACTCTAGTCGACGAAGCCGGATGGTTGGTGCATGTATACCGTCTCTTGAAGATCACCATTTAGGAATGCCTTTTTGATGTCGAGTTGATGAAGTGGCCGCGTACGAGAGCAACATGGAGAACTGTGCGGATCATTGCAGGTTTGACAACAGAACTGAACGTCTCATCACAGTCTATGCCCGGTTGCTGCGACTTGCCATTGGCTACGAGACGAGATTTGTGGCATTTGAGGCTTCCATCTGCATTGAATTTATGCTTATATAGCCACACAAAACGCAAAATGTTAGTATTTTTGGGACGTGGCACAAGAACCCACGTTCCCTTTTTAGTATAAGCATCATGTTCTACATTCATATAATTATTCCATAATGGATCCTTTGCTGCCTGAACATGTGAGATAGGTAATGGAGAGATAGAATTATCAGTGTGAAGACACACGGGAAGACGCGGTTTTATGATACCGCTTTTACCTCGAGTTACCATGGAATGAGTGTTTTGAGGAGCAGGAGCAGGAGGTGTAGGATTGATTTGTGGAGATGGAGGCTGAGGTGAGACAGGCGGTGAGAGAATGTGAGGCGAAGGTGGTGGAGAAGGAGGTGGAGCTGTAGGAGTTGTTGTGGGTCGAATAATAGGAGGAGGAAGAATTAACGGAGTAGAGCAAGCTATAGAATTATGAGAAGGAAAAAAAAAGGGAAATACCATTTCATCGAACACGACGTGGAGAGAAAGTATGAGTCGTTTGGTCTTGAGGTCAAGGCACCTATATCCACGATGGTCTTGAGGGTACCCGAGGAAGGCACATGGTGTTGATCGTTGCGCCAGTTTGTGCTTCTCTGTGGAGATGAGATTCGGGTAGCATAGGCAACCAAACGTTCTGAGTTGTTGATACGTTGGTTGCGTCTTGAACAAGAGCGTGTATGAGGAGCATCGTTGTCGATGGCTGTAGATGGAAGTATATTGAGAAGATGAGCTGCTGTATGTAAAGCTTCAACCCAATACTCCAGAGGGGCAGACGCCTGAAATAACAACGTGCGAATCATGTTATTAATGGTGCGAAGCATACGTTCAGCTCGTCCATTTTGCTGCGAAGTGTGCGGACAGGAGAACCGGAAGAGTGTGCCAGTTGATGCAAAGTGCTCCTTGAACAAACAGTTATCATACTCTCCGCCATTATCGCATTGTAGCGATTTTATTTGTCGGTTAAACTGATTCTGCACATAATTAGAGAAGTGAAAATATTTGCTCAAAGTTTCACTTTTTTGATGAAGCGGATAGATCCAAAGAAAGTGAGAATAATGATCAAGAAAGATAAGATAGTATTTCATCCCACTAATGCTAGAGATAGGAGATGTCCAAATATCTGAATGGACTATTTCAAAAGGAGAAGTAACAACAGTCTTAGAATAAAAAAATGGTAACCAAGTTTGCTTCCCAAGCTGACACGCTTGACCCAATGTTGTCAAGTCGGTTCTGGGAATGCTAGAAGAAAAAGAAGATAAGATGCGAGTAAGAATAGAGTTGTTGGGATGACCGAGCCTTTTGTGCCAGACGGACCTATCTAGTGACGCGATGGAGAGATCGGAATGAGATAATGGTGGTGGAGAAGGCGTCACTGAATAGAGGGGGCCTGAGCTATCACATCGGAGCAGAGTGTTCCGAGTCTGCAGGTCCTTTATACAAAAACCGAAAGGATCAAATTCAATGGCACAAAGGTTATCAGTAACAAACTTGCGGATTGATATAAGATTTTTAATGATACCATGACCCATGTTCTTTACGGCAGCTAAGGAACCGTTACCGACGGTAACATGAGGCATGGTGCTAGTATTAAAAAGAGATTGTAGGTTACCTGTGTTGGCGGTGATATGTGTGGATGCTCCAGAATCCATATACCACACGTTGTCAGGTTCTTGGAAGGTCACCGTATTGAAGGCATGGTTGAGAGCAGCAGGGAGCTGTGTCATTTGTGGAGGAGCCGCCTGCTGAGCCATGTTTGCCAGATGAGAGGGTGTCGATGGGTGAGACCCTAGAGTGCCAGAGTAGCCTGTGTTGCCAGGTCGTGGCTGGTGGGGCGTGGAGTATGGAGAGTACGCCGGATATGGGGTGAAGGGAGGATAGACCGGAGGTGGTTGTTGGTAGTACCACAGTGAGGCGTAGGGATTCACCTGTTGTTGTTGCCAATTGTTTGAGGACCGGCCTCTTCCTCGAAATGGAGCACCACCACGATTGCGTCCTTTGTTACCACGTCCAGAGTTGTTGATGTTGTTGTTGGAGTTTCATGGATTGCTGTCAGATCCGGCGTAGAGAACCGTTGGAGAAGAAGAAGTGTCATGATGGCAAGCAGTTGGTTTCTGTTGTTTCGAGAGACGTGCCTCTTCCATCTGTAGCATTGATCTTACTTCGAGGAGAGTCGGGAACGGTACCTTGTGCTGTACGACATTAATGATGGAGTCGAACTTGTCAGAGAGACCGTTCAAGAGGTGTAACACCAAGGCGCGTTTATACACATGAGCATCAATATTGGCAAGGAGATCAGCAGTGGTTTTCATCTTTTGGCAATAATCATGAACGGAGAGATCACCTATGACCATTGTACGAAGCTCGTTTTCGAGTTGGAGTGCGCGAGCTTCCTTATTATCGCGGAACAGGCTTTCGATGGAGAGCCATAACTCGCGAGCAGTAGCGTTCTTCTTGAGAACGATATCAATGATGGAGTCGGATATGGTTCCTTAGATCCACATCTTAACGAGTCCATCGCGCTATTTCCACTCCTTTTCAGTTTCCGGAGTCGGGAGAGAAGAGCCGTCGAGATGTTGGACGACACCATAGCTTACGCAACGTGTCTCAAAAAGCTCACGCCACTTGTCGTAGTTGAGTTTGCTCATGTCAAGAGTGATCGGGATGTAAGCTTTGATTTGCGAAATCCCATAGGGCTTGTCATTTGCAGAAGCAAGGGCGGCCATGGTTTTGAAGAAGAAGAGAGAGGGGAACGAGATAGAGAAACAGAAGAAGAGAGAAAGAAAGAGAGCGGAGGCTGGATCGATCGCTTTAGCTTGGAGGCTAGGGTTTAGCGTCTGATACCATGTAAGTTTAGGAAACTCTGTAGAGAGTATTATCATTGACGTGAGAATATATATACAATACATTAGATGGTTCTAGAGAGTATCTAAGTGTATCACAAAGATATTTACATATCTAATCATATCTAATCGTATATTCACTAACAGGTTTAAGATGTCTCTTCACGTGAAACTTACCTCTTAATACGGCTCTCTGTCTTCTTCTTTTTTTGGTAACACATACGACTTATCTTATATGCATGGTATTTGTTCCGAGGTAGTTGGGAAGGTTGGGCTAGGGAAGATGAGAGTTGGTGTTTCCCTTGTTTTCAGTTGCTAGTGCCCTATTGTGCTCCTTTCGTTTCTGAATAAGTATCAATTAAACATTTTTCATACATAGTAAGAAATTAGCGGAAATATATGTAAGTTGTTATTAATTACATTTTTCTGACCAATAATATTTGAGATAAATAAAATTATTTATAAAACAAATGCAGTTTGCAATTAATTTTCAGCTGAATGTAAGTATAATTTATATTGGAATTGTAAAATGACACTGAAACATATATGGAGTATAAACATTTTCTACTAATCAGAAGAATCTCTTTTCTCCCTAACTATAGTCGTTCTTTTGGTGAAAACATTGATCAAGGACTTGGATAAGCATATAATAGCTTCTTAAAATTTTGAATTATCTATGTTGATATACTTTTACTGGCACAATAAGTTGTTTTTTTGTCAGTGATTTCTCCAGATTGTGAAGAGTGAACACCACCATATACTAGTGTAGTAACCTCTGAGATAATCTTTTGTAGCTATTTTCTGTTAGATTGATCATTGGATATATAGATTTTTCACCATCTTTATATTTCTTTTTCCTGTCGAATTTTGAATAATACTAGCATATTACACCTTTTGGCAGATATTTTAGTCTCAGTTTTCTTCATTTTATATCACTGAATCGGAAACAGTTCTGGTTTCACTTGATAATTTTACAAACCCTGCAAAAGCACATGAACTAAGCAAAACAAAAAGGCATCAATTTGCAAGTATAGTTACAAGTTACAGTGTCACATTCATCAATCATTTAATTATTCATAATTTTGAATATTATTAAAGGAAACCTTCAAATCTTCTTCATGTTATAATAAACAACATCACTATAAGAACAAAAAGGAGAAGGTACATACATATGTTAAGCATACATTAGGAGTACACTGCCACAAACCTGACCCAAAAAAAAAAACAAAGCTGTGGGACTACCAATACATACACATCAGCCTAAGATCTTTTCAGCATCATCATAATAATCATTACATTATATAGCATACAAACACAAACCATTGAACAACTGCAGCTTTAGTGAGTGAGAGCCACTGCAGCTTCTTGAACCAGCGGCTGAGTAACATGCACAAAATGCTCAGCCTCACGCTCCACTTCTTCCCAACACCTATGAGAGTCTCTCCCTTCACCCATCTTCTTCACAAACCATACGAATCTCCTCCAATTCTCCGCCTTAAACAGCTCGGGATTCATCCTCAGGTAAGTAAACGCGCACATCTCTCTGTTTCCCCCCTCGCTGTCCTGATCAAAGCTCAGCGCTGACGCCTTGACGATCTGCTCGTGGGCGTAGTCATCGTACCTAGGCAACGCGTTTTCACCAGCTAGAGGAACTTCTGCAGCTAGAGTGGCTAAAGCCACCTGGTTCACTAGCTGCTCTGGTGCACAAAGCGCGTCTTGAGGCTGCTCGTGGTCTCTCATCTCGATACAGGTAAAGTTGAATACAGCGCTGTGTCTGGCTAGCATTTGGGCGATGGGTAGGTATCCGTCTCTGAGCCTTGTGTTGTAGTATCCTGCCGTGAGCTCAGGGGCGTGTGAGCGTGTCCCATAGTGCCAGTGGATTCCGGCGACTTTGGCTGAGAGTTTGACATCAGTGTTTTCGAAGATTGATTTGGCTGAGGAAAGGATCCGCTCGCCGTGATTTAGCAACATCTGGGAGTACCAAGTGAGGAAGAACTCTCCGTACTCTGTGTTCCAGCCACCGTCTTCTTTTTTGAAAAAGTGAGTGTCTTCTGGCCAGTTATTGTAGTGACCAGCATCGGTTGGGCCAGTACTGCCCCACTCTGGCTTCCCATAAGCCTCAGCTGCTGCTTTCAAGCTGCTTAATGAGTACTGGCATCAATCATAGCAAGTAAACACAGTTCAGTATTATTACATTATTTGCAAAATGAAGCAGAGGCTGTTAATGAGTGATTACCTTGTCATAGCATTGGAAGGCTCCAATCCCTGGGAAGTTCCATGTCCCGTCCTGCTCGGGGTATGAAGGGTAACGCAGCTCTCCTGCTGGTCCCATTCCCACTTGGATTTCCTGTAAAACGAATTCGATAAAAACTCAAATCATTTAGTAGAGAAACAGAGAAAGTCAGAGAGGCATGTTTCTGATATGAGACACGAAATGGGTAAAAGAGAAGGTGCAATTACCACAATGGTGTCTCCCAGAAGATGCTTGAAGTTGTCTCGGAAAGCACGCATGAAATCAGAGAAGCACTGCACGGGTGTTCGACCTCTGAGAACAGGGAGTGTATCAGCACCAAGTGATATATACTCATGGTTCCTTCTTCCCCACTGATCAGTGTATGCAAGGTCTGGATCCTTGTCAACCTCTTCAACAACCCACTGAGGCAGAGGAATACTGGTGAAGAACATAAAAGTTCTCAATCAGAACCACCCCGAATCTCACTTATGAAATGCTAAGACAGCCAGCCACTTCAACCAAATAAAAAATATACATGAACTAACTCTCTACCAAAGACAACAATATATTCATTGGTTTAATTGTTCAACTGGTCCATCCAAAAGAAACATCTTTTTCTACCAAATCAATCTTTCGTAATCAAAACCTTGGAAGAGACATAAGACGAATGAGAAGAAAGAAAAAAACAAAAGAATACGAAAAAGGCCTAAAACAAGGGACAACAAGAAGATGTAGTGGCTTCTTTAAGAGTCACTCTCCTCTAGAACATTGTTTCAACGCAATTCCCGTGCACGTCACGTCACTCCATTAATCAATTGATGAAAATCTGCTATTTTCCAAGCCTCTAATCCTACTCCTCTTCATTTCAATTCTAAAATCTTAATCAAGTTTCATAGTCAAACTAAACATTCACTGTAAATCCAATCCAAATTGCACACAAACATACACCAAAGCTTAAAAATGCAATCTTTAGTATCAAAAAAACGTACAATACAAAGATCAATGTAGAGAAGAAGTACTTACGAGACAGAGTCACCAACATTACCACCGCACTGATGAAAAGACATAACAGCCTGAACCTTTAGCCCCACCTTCCTCGCCATCTGAAGCACCTCCTCGTACCCTCCCCAGTTATAACCTCCCGGAGCTTCCCTCTCCACCAAACCCCACCACACATCTATCATGATCCCTTCCACACCTCCGCTCCTCAACGCCTGAAGACTCGCTCTCATCGCCTTCCTCCGATTCACCGCGTTCCCCATCGTCACGCTATCCAGCGGCATCATCACGAAAACCGGAACTCCTCCTTCTCTGTGCGTTCTTCGCTCCTCCGTCGTCTCCACCGCGAATGCTAAAACCGGATTCATTCCGCGAGCCTTGTTGTGATTCAGGTTCATCGCTTTATGCACCCTCGCCGACGGTGGTGAAACCGATAGAGATGAATTCGCCGACGGGGTGGTTATTTCACGGGACTTGATCGGAGTTCCGGCGAGAGCTCCGAGCTGATGCGGTAAACGAAGCGCCATTTTCTCTCTATGTAATTTTCCCGAGAAAATAAAACGAGTTTGAGAATCGATCGTTTGAATATAATCACAAATTGGATTTTCTGTTTCTTTTTTTTTTTGAAATTAGAAACTGTGTAACGTAGGAGGAGGAGATCTGGAGAGGAGGAGAAAGGGAAGTGTATTTATAGGGGAAAGCATTGAAAATGATAATAATAATCGTCGCTGATGTAGCAACACGCACGTGACGACGATGTTGGATAAAGACCACTATTTTAATTAGATCTCGAGGATGTAGTAGCTGAGTTGGCGACACCTGTATAAAGCGTATGATGTGGATAAACAGTGCTTATTAACTGTAACTACCGGTTTATTTACCTATACCGCCTTGGTTTTTCTTCGACTATTTTTAACCGATTCTGGTTTAATTCAATCTCTTATATATATTAACCTCAACGGCTCAACCTAACCACTTAATTCCTCTTTAACCATTCGAATCTATCTATCTATCACAATACTAAAAGGCCAATATGCTGAATTTCTAGGCTGCCACGTCACCAAAAATAATCAGCCAATAAAAAAAAGTTATTCTGCCACGTCCTTGCTACTTTGTAGAGTGAAAAAAACAAATGGGCTTTTTTTTCTATCCCATTGAAACCCATATCCAGACTCAGCATTGATCTCAACGAAAACCCTATCCTTATTTCATTTTTATCCCGCGTTCATTGCCACACACTCTTCAATTTTTTCTATTTTTTGAACTTTAACACTCAC
>NC_027750.1:30587771-30588507 GCF_000695525.1 Brassica oleracea var. oleracea
CGCCAAGCTCTCTCTCAAAACGCCAAGTTGCTTCGGTGGAACAAGATTCAAGATTCCACCATCTACAAGCTGAAGAACTCAGTGGAAGCGCTTAAGGGACAGATGAAAAAGGTCACTGCACTTCTCTCTCAAGTGTCTATCGGTTCTGGTTGTCAACGGGATGACTTGTTGGCTGGTGCTGGTCCATCTACTCTCCCATTCCCTGTCTTCTATGGACCTCCTCGTTCCCCGGAGTACCGACTCCGTCGTAGACGCAGGAACACAGCTCCTCCACCCCGAGCCTCCTCCAACGAGTCTACTTCAGTCGCTACCGACGACGACGACACGGAGGGAGCATCCTCCTTTGCTTAGCCAGGTTTCATCATCACCCTCCCATTGTATATACCAGTTTTTCTTTGCATTTATTTCTCTTTTCGGTATCTCCTCCTACTTTCTAACACAGAGACTGTGTGAACAAAGTTTGGGGGAGGTATCAAGTATTTGATCATGTTTTCTTTGATGATTTGTGTCTCATGCATTGCATTGTACATATATGTATAGAAAAAACCAAAAAAAAATTAAAAAATTTGAAAAACACAAAAAGAAACATGTAGTTGCATCACTTGCACTTTTAAGATTGAGTCTAAAGCATATAGGTTGCATTCACTTGCATTGGGAACAATGATTTAAAATGCCTTGCAAAGAACCCTTGTCTAGAACTCAAAATGACACCCTAGTTAAACATATCAAGTAGCTT
>NC_027750.1:30588590-30588790 GCF_000695525.1 Brassica oleracea var. oleracea
CAGCTCCAATCTAAACTTGGCTTGAATGAACTTAATCTCTCTTGCATGTGGTCACTTGCATACTTGATCATGGATCTCATACACATTTGGGTTATCTTATTCCTTTATATATCAATCTTTGTTAACCCAAATGGCACTCCATACCCTACAACCCTAGCCATTCTTTGAAACCAAACATTTAATTGCATGAGTGAGGCCTC
>NC_027750.1:30589943-30594424 GCF_000695525.1 Brassica oleracea var. oleracea
ACCCAAGATCAATTCCCATAGCCCATGAGTTCTCTCTTCTTATAAGAAAGAAAGCTTTGTCTTTTATTGCATTTTAGGTAGTAATCTAGTTTCAAATCATCTCAAAAACTGGTAGCACTTAGATTAAGCATGGTCTTGCATTCCCTTTGCATCATAATCACTTAGGACTGGTTTGACATCCTATATATTACAACATTTGATTAGGGGCCTTGAAACCCCTATCATCAAAAGCCTACTACTACACGTCACGGGAATGGTTGTCACTTCTGTGGAAAGCGTGGTCATAACGTAAGGTTCTGTTACTTCCGCAAGAATCAGTATCAGTGAGCTTGGAGAATGAACCTATGTTTCATGGAACCGTCCTTGTATGGTCATGTCTGGATAGCCAAACGCGATCAGTACCCGAACTACAAGCAGAGAACCTCGACTGTCTCACACAGTGAGAAGAATGAGATACGCATAGACACAAAACAAACTGTAATATGCAATTTCGCAAGCTCGTTTGTTAAAACTGAGTTAGTAAGCAATGTCGCCTATACAAGCGCTGATTCCAATCCACAGTTTGACACTCCATGGTACTTTGACAGTGGGTGCTCGAAACATATGAGAGGGAATCAAGATTTCTTTGGGAAACTCGAGTTCATCAAAGGAGGAAGAGTTACTTTCGGGGATGGTGGTCAAGGAAAAATACGTGGAGTAGGCGAACACGAAAAGACTGTTCTTCCTCGACTCATTAATGTCTTCTATGTGGATGGTCTTAAGGCAAATCTCATTAGTGTCAGCCAACTTTGTGATGAGGGATTGGAAGTCATCTTTAACAGCAAAGAATGTCTAACAGTCAACACAGAAGGAAAGGTTGTTCTATGCGGAGTGCAATCTGGAAAAAACTGTTACATATGGAAGCCATCACACTTATGTTACTCTGCTAAAGAGTCCAAGCTGGATCTTTGGTACAAGAAACTTGGACACATGAATACTAATGGTTTGACCAGACTGGTAAATGTTGAAGTTGTTAGGGGAATTTCAGAACTGTAAAAGCAAACCGATACTGTGTGTGGAGGATGTTGTCAAGGCAAACAAGTGAAGGTTCAGCACAAACAGATTTCTGAGATCAGATCCAAGGGGATACTCGAGCTAGTCCATATGGATCTTATGGGACCAATCACACCAGACAGCATTGCAGGGAAAAAGTACATTTTTGTTCTTGTATATGACTTTTCCAGATACACTTTGGTGGACTTCCTGAGAAACAAGTCGGACGCGCTGGAGAGCTTCCGTATTTTGGCATTGCAACTCAAACAAGAAAAGGGTGGCATTGTGAAGATCAAGAGTGATCACGGAGGTGAGTTTCAAAATGAGGAGTTTGATAAATTCTGGTCACAGTCAAGGAATCAAGCATCAATATGCAGCTCCCAGAACTCCTCAACAAAATAGAGTAGTAGAAAGGAAGAACAGAATACTACAGGAGATGACTAGAGCTATTCTATGTGGAAACAGTGTTCCATCCGGTTTTTGGGCAGAAGCTATAGCCACTACATGTTATGTAATAAACCGAGTGTACGTTAAACCTAACACAAAGACTACTCCGTATGAAGTGTTCAAAGGGAAGACCCCAAACCTCAGTCATATGCATGTCTTTGGTTGTCTGTGCTACATCTTAAATGATAAAGATCATCTTGGGAAGTTTGATGCAAAGAGTGATGTTGGGATGTTTCTCAGATATTCAACAAACAGCTCGGCATACAGAGTGTTCAATCAACGTACTAATTTCATTGGAGATAACGTGAATGATGTGTTCGACGACAGTATCAGCTTCTATCAAGCACGAGTCACTCAAAAAATTGAGTGTGTTACACAGCCAGCTGAAGCATCCTCTGATGTAAGGACCAAAGATGAGTCAGAAGGAGAGGATGACCAGACTGAGGAACAGCAAGTGGATCTGGATCAAGCCAAAGTGCATAAGAATCATTCTTCAGCTGATGTGATTGGTGGCGTGTTTGGTGAAAGAGTCACAAGAAAGAAGCAGATTGACTTTAAGCAAATGGTCAAGCTTGCGTGTTTCACAGCTGAGCTGAACGAGCTTGAATGTTTTGTCTCATTGATTGAACCTAAAACGCTTCAGGAAGCACTGAACGATGAGTTTTGGACAGAGTCTATGCATTTGGAGCTTGAACAGTTTGATCGGTTACAGGTATGGGAACTAGTACCACGACCTGACGATGTGAACATCATTGGCACTAAGTGGATTCACAAGAATAAGACTGATGAAAAAGGAAATGTGATCAGAAACAAATCAAGACTTGTGGGACAAGGTTACACACAAATCGAAGGTGTGGATTTTGATGACACATTCGCTCTAGTTGCTCGACTAGAATCAATCAGACTGTTGTTCGGAATGGCATGTAATCTGAAGATCAAGCTTTATCAAATGGATGTGAAAAGTGCATTCATGAATGGTGTGCTACAGGAAGAAATCTACGTCACACAGCCTAAGGGTTTCGAGGATCCTCACTTTCCTGATCATGTTTACAAACTCAAGAAGGCACTGTATTGATTTAAACAGGCCCATCGAGCGTGGTATGATCGCCTAACAAAGTTCCTGACTCAGGCTAGGTTTCAAAGAGGAGGAGTTGATAAAACCCAGTTCATTGGAGAAAATGGAAGAGATATCTGTTGGGGTCGAAAACGGTTGCGACGAAGTTAACATCCAAATTCCCGCAAAATACAAGTATGTCTTTTCGCAACAAATCATGCTCGGTCAAGAGAACGTCACAACGTATGTTCCCGAGATAAAGCTTCGTTCAAATTCTATTTAGATCAAACATAAGGCATCGGAAACATACCCAGACCGGTTACGGATAGGTCCGAGTATGACGATCGGAACACGGATGAACCAAGCTCGGTCATTACGCTACTACCGCACATGCACGCTCGGTCGCTACGTAGCGACCGAGCGTCCGTTCCGCTCGGTCGCTACGTAGCGACCGATCGTTCGTTCCGCTCGGTCGCTACGTAATGACCGAGCTCGAGCTGAAGCTCGGTCGCTACGTAGCGACCGAGCCCAAGCCGAAGCTTGGTCGCTACATAGCAACCGAGCGTCCTTTCCGCTCGATCGCTACATAGCCACCGAGCTTTTCCGAAACATCAATACGACAATTAGTCCATGCATTCTCGTCTACACTTCGATGCTATCTCCCGAAGACCATAGCGAACCCATTTCATGTTTCCCGCCATTCTAGGTCATCGATCAAACTTTATTGTAAAAACCGCGGAAAGTTCATTCTTTATCGATAGAAGCCGTAATAAACGCTTCGAGTCAGAAGACGGCCCAAAGGAACCTAAGACATGACTCGAGGCCCAACAGCCCGTAAGCCGCATGACGGTTTACGCTTTGTTCGCAAGGAAAGATAAATGTCAAGTTTCCGCGGATAAATACAAAATTTTGAAGATAATTACGATGATCGGAAAAAATGGAATATCTTCATTTTTATGCTATGACGGCTTAAGGGCAGAAGAGGAAAATCGCAAATTGACCTAGGAGCCAGTATATAAGGAGTCCTAGGCAAGAAGCATGGAAAGGACTTTTGGTCAGAGTAAACTTAGCACTTAAAGCAATTAGGCATATTTCCGTTTTTGTTATTCGAGCTGCGACTCAACTAGGTTATTGCCGTCTTAGGGTTTTAGAACTAGGAATCTCGCCGACAGCTCCCGTAGCCCATGCTCTTACCTTGTTGTAACGCCCAAACTCGAATTCGGAATAAGATCTACTTTGCTCTCTTTTCGATTTCTTATACTTTATCGTTGTTATTCTTGTGTTCTGATTGCTTGGCGTGTGGTATTAGCAGATATCGGGGACGTGTGGGAAATTAGGGTTTTCCTAGTTTCCTTATATAAACCGAAATCGACAGTGCGAATTTCAGTTCCCACAGTTTGGCGCTAGAAGGAGGGGGGTACGGATCAATCTAACTCTCAACCACATCACGCTCAACCAGACATGTCAACTGACGACGCGGATAACATGCAGACTCCTCTTAACGGAAGCAGTGGCACTAACCTCCACACTCCCGCAGCAGACGTATCTGCGGCCAACGCACCAGCCAACGCCGCGGCGCTTGAGGATTTTAAAAAGATGTTTGCCACCTACGAAAAAAGGTCGGAAGAACAGGATAAGCTCGTGAACACCTTGAAACTTTAATGGAAAGGACTCGAGCAATCCGTCCCCCCGGAACCACTAAATTCCGCGGGAAAAGACTCGACTTCGCAACCCCACTCGACAGGCCTGGAGCCGCGCAGGAATGACCTTCAGGTCAAAACCCTAGCGAGAAATCTCCCATCGAAAAGGGAAACCCTGAAAGTCTTCCGCCTCCCGCGAAGGCTTCGGAGGACAACGGAGTCGAGCATGTCGACCTGGATTCTAGCGATGTCTCCAATGATACAGATGAGGACGTCGACAGACATCCAAGGAGGACCAGAAGCCGATT
>NC_027750.1:30594519-30594760 GCF_000695525.1 Brassica oleracea var. oleracea
AAGAAGAGCTGGCTGAAAAGCAAACCGAGCTCACTCGCAGTAAATGCCGACAGGCTCGGAAATCTGCTGGCGAGACGTCGGATGTCCGCGATCTTCGCGACTATATCACCAAGACTGCGGCAGAAGTAAGAGCCGTGGAATCCCAAATCCATCACGCTACCAGCGCTGCTCCCGAGATCGACAGACTGCTGGAAGGGGCTCGGAAGACCACTCGCATCTCAGATATGAGGGTATCCGATCC
>NC_027750.1:30594877-30597048 GCF_000695525.1 Brassica oleracea var. oleracea
GTCGAGAATCTGGAAGGGGCAGCCCTCGAATGGTTCGCACGCCTTAAACGAAACTCTATCAGAAGTTTCCGATAGCTCGCATCGGAATTTCTCAAGCAATACTCTATGTTCATAGATAGAGAAACTTTCGATGTCGATCTCTAGTGTCTGTCCCAGAGGAAAGACGAACCACTCCGCGAGTTCATCAGCCGATTCAAGTTGGTAATGTCCAGGGTCAGCGGGATAAGCGACAAGGTGGCCATTGATGCGCTCAGAAAGGCGCTCTGGTACAAGTCGAAATTCAGAAAATGGATAGCCCTCGACAAGCCGCGAATGATCCAGGACGCCCTCCATAAGGCAACGGACTACATCATGATCGAGGATGAAACGAAAGTCTTATCGCATTCAGAAAATGGATAACCCTCGACAAACCGTGGACGATCCAGGACGCCCGCCACAAGGCGACGGACTACATCATAATCAAGGAAGAAACGAAAGTCTTATCGTAAGAACATAAGTACGCAAGACCATCTTTGAAAGATGTAGATCCAAAAAACGAAGAAGAAGAACCCTCGTAACGACAAGTATGTCCATCACGAGGGGGAAGATCTCTAAGGAGCGCACAATTACGCGATCAGCTCGAACCAGGGCCGAATCACGGGTAATACGTGGACTCGCAATCAAGGATATGATGAAAACACCTTCTGCGAGTTCCACCAGTCCCGAGGACACTCCACGACTGACTGCAAAGTCTTGGGAGCAAGGCTGGCCGCGAAGCTACTAGCTGCAGAGCTCTCGGAAGTGACCAGCATGAAAGATCTCATCCTCGAGACCGATCGCCCCCCGAAGCCGGACAGAAATCCTCCCGCAGAGTGATCTCCTCAAAGAAACCAATCTGGGGATAAAGGCGACAGAAGGCCGGACGACAAGGGGAACAATAACAATCTTCGCAGAGTCAACATGATCATTGGAGGATCGCAATTCTGCAACGATACGGTTTCGGCCATCAAGGCTTACCAGCGGAAGGCGGAGTCGATCGCAAACTGGCCTAGATGGTCTCCTACCCGAGATGATCAGAATTGCTCAATCACCTTCACGAAGGAGGAAGCCGGCGGGATCGATCAACCTCACTGCGATCCGCTCGTCATAGATCTCGTCATACGAGATCTGGAAGTCGACAAAATACTCATTGACACGGGAATCACGGTCAATGTAATCTTGCGCGACACTCTCAATCGGATGAGCATCGAACTGGGAGAAGTAACTCCAACGCCGAAACCGCTCACGGGTTATTCAGGCAAAGTATCGATGACCCTCAGGTCAATCCATCTGCCAGTCATGGCCAAGGAGATCACAAAAATCGTCGAATTCGCGGTGGTCGATCATCCTGCCATTTACAACGTGATCATGGGAACCCCATGGCTCAACGCCATGCAAGCTGTTCCATCAATGTACAACCTTGGTGTCAAATTCCCGACCCCAAACGGAATCGCAGCTATCAGGGGATGTCAGAAACAGTCGCGACTATGCTTCCTCGCGGAGCACAAGTTAAGGCAGATGATGACTTCTGCAACTGCAAATCGCAAGCGCACGAAGATAGATAAATCTTCGGCCAAAAACGTTTCAAGAAAAGACGATTTAACATCGTCTGCTGCCGCAAACGTTTAGGGTGTCGAAACTCAACACGAGTCCGAAGCTGACACTACGACTCAACCAGAACATCCAGAAGAGAACGCTGACCCGGACACGGTCATCACGATCAAGGCGGTCAGCACGGCGACAATCGCCGAGTAAAAAACGCTCGCGGCATAAAATAGAACTACGAGATGGCTTGATCCTCGAAAGAGGTACGTAGGCAGCTCGTCGAAAGACGAGTTCAGCTGCCCCCCTCTCTAAAAAGGGAGGGGGGAGTGGGTGCGTATACTCGTATACTCCCACATAGGAAAATATGCGTTATTGTAATCGAGTTTTTTAGAGATTTCGAAATTTGTTACTACAATATGCTTCGCTCCTTTTTAAGACACTTGCGCTTCAATTAACGCAAAAGTCTCAGAACACGCTTAGAAAATCTACAAACGTTAACTCTTGTCAGCAGCCTCATACGGCCCAAAACCGCAAAACAATCCCTCTTCAGCACCGGAAATATACGTATAGTCTTCGAAATAACTGCGAGACGTCGCCAAGTTTAAAGA
>NC_027750.1:30597185-30598377 GCF_000695525.1 Brassica oleracea var. oleracea
CAACACAAGGACGAAAGCGCGCTACAAAAAAAATCCAAAATTTTGGTGTAGCACTTCCAGTTGGCTTAATATTTGTCTCTGGAAAGATGCTCGATTCGTACCATACAAGTCATATAATCCCAGAACCTATCGCGGACTTTAAATCGGTACGAATCAGGTAGAAATCGCAAAAGGAAAATCGATAGTCGGCTAGTCACCGCACAAACCTTAAAACCGAGAGTAAACCTAGGTCTTGCCCTAAACCCATCGTATTGGTCTCAGACATCTCAAAGACATGATATCTAAACGATACGAGATCCTAAAACATGTCTCTCCGTTCATATCTCAACGTTCCCGAAAGTTCGTAAGAATAAATAATTTTTACGAAAACTCACGTCGCGAACAAACCAACAGATCGAACGCCTCAGCTCATTTTTACTTCAAACCCACTCGAAACAAAATAACTCAAACAAACATCCATTATATATAAACCGCATAGCGGTAGGGGTTCAAAGCCACCAACGGCCAGTCCCGAAAAAAATAAAAACGGCCAAAACAGGCCCATACAAAGTTCGAAGGCCACACTCGGCCGGACATATATGAACGAAGGCCACACTTGGCCGCATAAGACAAGATAAGGGAAAAACTTCTTCCCGTCAAACACTCACCTCTCACAAATCAAAGTTAAAATTTCAGGACAAGGAAGCTCCGAATGTATCCGCAGGATAGTTCACTTCCTCATCGCCACCGGCAAACTCGGTCGTGGTCTCTACGGTATCAGGAGAAACCGGGATGGGATCCCTGAATCCCTGAATCCTCCCGTCGACCGGTGTGGGAACATAAATTCGCATTGTCGATTTCCGTTTAAATAAGGAAACTGGGAAAACCGTAATTTCCAGAGGTTCTGGATATCTGCTAATACCACACGCCAAGCAATCAGAACACAAGAATAACAACGATAAAGTATAAGAAATCGAAAAGAGAGCAAAGTAGATCTTATTCCGAATTCGCGTTTGAGCGTTACAACAAGTTAAGAGCCTGGGCTACGAGAGCTGTCGGCGAGATTCCTAGTTCTAAAACCCTAAGACGGCAATAACCTAGTTGAGTAGCAGCTCGAATAACAAAAACGGAAATATGCCTAATTGCTCTAAGTGCTAAGTTTGCTCTAAGAAAAGTCATCTCCCATGCCTCTCGCCTAGGACTCCTTTTATAC
>NC_027750.1:30598553-30621429 GCF_000695525.1 Brassica oleracea var. oleracea
GAACCAAGCGTAAACCGTCATGCGGCTTACGGGCTGTTGGTTAAGAAATCGTAAGTTGGGCCTCGAGTCATGTTTTAGGTCCCTTTGCGTCGTCTTCTGACTCGAAGCGTTTATTACGGCTTCTTTCGATAAAGAGTGAACTTTCCGCGGTTTTTACCGTAAAGTTTGATCGATGACTTAGAATGGCAGGAAACATGAAATGGGTTCGCTACGGTCTTCGGGAGATAGCATCGAAGGGTAGACGAGAATGCATGGACTAATGTCGTATCGATGTTTCGGAAGAGCTCGGTCGCTACGTAGCGACCGAGCTTCAGCTTGAGCTCGGTCGCTGCGTAGCGACCCTTTTCGAGATCTTTTCCGATGTCTCGTGTTTCCTCCGCAAAGCTTTTCGTAAGGAAGAATCTATTTCGAAAAAGTATTTGTCGAAGAAGGTTTTTCGTTTTTTTCTTCGGATGTTTTGATCGTTAACTTCGTCGTATCCATAACCGGTCTGGGCATGTTATCGATGGCTTATGCTTGATCTAAATAGAATTCAAACGAAGCTTTATCTCGGGGACATACGGTGTGACTTTCTCTTGACCGAGCATGATTTGTTGCGAAAAGACATACTTGTATTTTGCGGGGATTTGGACATTAACTTCGTCGCAGCCGTTTTTGACCCCAACAATCGGAGAAATGAGCGTCTAAGCGTGAGCATGAACCTTCATACCGCCCTTCATTAACTCCTTCTCCCTCTCGAAAACGTAGTCATCTGCATGCGTCTTCCAAAGGCTCCCAACTGAACCGCAACACTCACGGAAGTCGCCCAGCGAGTTGAAAGCATCCTTGAGGTTCCCGTACTCAACCTGGAATTGAGAGGCGCGAGTCTTCATCACCTCAACAATCTCCCTCTTGCCCTTCCGTTCCGCCCTACGAATAACCCTGGCATGATCACGAGTGAGTTGAACATCTCGCGCCAACATCTCGTCTCGCATGCGAGTAAGATCCTTCTCCGCCTTCTCCGCTTTAAAGCGATAGATCATGGCTTCTCTATGGCTCGCCTCAATGGCCGATCCAAGCAAGTTCAAGCCCTGTAAAACCGATTGACACGTTAATAGCAAAAAAGAAAAATATATATACACTTGAAACGATCGTCAAAATTCTTAAAGCCTATACCGATGATACGAGATCCTTCCGCGACGACTTTCGGCCTCCCCGAGTCGTTCGTGGACGGAGGAGCATCGAAGCCCGAGGGAAGACCAGCGAAGAAATCATCAAAGTCCAGAATAGGGACCTCGCTCGTACCGCTTCCATCGCCGAAAACAAGGTTCGCCCACCGAAAACTCCAGGTCACGGAGGTCAATTTCTTTCCCCTTCGAAGAATTTAGACCCGTCAAAACCGCGGGAGCAGCGTCGGCACCTTGGTCATCAGGTTCGGAATCACTCCCTGCTTCCCCGCCCAAAGCAGGACTAGGATGCACAAACCTCAACGCCTTTCGAACTCTCTTCGGAGTAAAGGAAGTCCAGAAGAAAGGACCGTTCCTGTGCAGATCCCTCACAGCGATAATGTCCTCAGGAAACGGAGGAAGGGGATTGATGAAGGGACGATCGTTCGGCAAACTCCAGAACAATGGGATACAACTCTTCTCGACAGACGCAGCGTCCACACGAACGAAAAAGAAAAACTTCTTCAACGAGTTGAAGTTAGAAGTAAACCCCTTAACCACTGACATGAAGTTCCGAGGGACCAGCATGTACTTGTCCGTATCTTTGATGATCTGCAACCTAAGAAGCGCTTCGAAATGATCGACGGTAAGAGAAAGACCATGCTTATAGCTCAGGATCAGGACTCCAATGAGGTGCTGGATGCCAAGGGGATTCAGTTGGCTTATCGCCACCCCGAAAAGATCCAACACACGGACGATAATTTCGGGAATCGGGAACCACAAACGACAGCTCACTACAAATGCTTCGTAAAGAGTAAAGTAACCCTCCGGGGGACTACTAGCGCGCTCTCCTTGACGAGGAACCCTGAACCCCACCTCATCCGAAATATGGTAGAACGACCGCATGACCTCGAGGAATTCGCTAGTACTCCAACTTGGTGCACCTTCCTCGACCGGGCGACGGTTCATGACCGGAAACGATTTCTCTTTCGGAGGCATGATCGAACCATAACACGCCACCCACCATGCCACATACCCAGACCGGTTACGGATAGGTCCGAGTATGACGATCGGAACATGGATGAACCAAGCTCGATCATTACACTACTACTGCACATGCACGCTGTCCGGTCACTACGTAGCGACCGAGCGTCCATTCCGCTCGGTCGCTACGTAGCGACCAAGCGTTCGTTCCGCTCGGTCGCTATGTAGCGACCGAGCGTTCGTTCTGCTCGGTCGCTACGTAGCGACAGAGCGTCCGTCCCGCTCAATCGCTACTTAGCGACCGAGCTTTTCCGAAACATCGATACGACAATTAGTCCATGCATTCTCGTCTACCCTTCGATGCTATCTTCCGAAGACCGTAGCGAACCCATTTCATGTTTCCCGCTATTCTAAGTCATCGATCAAACTTTACCGTAAAAACAGCGGAACGTTTGTTCTTTATCGAAAGTAGCCATAATAAACGCTTCGAGTCAGAAGACGGCCCAAAGGGACATAAGACATGACTCGAGGCCAAACTTACGATTTCTTAACCAACAGCCCGTAAGCCGCATGACGGTTTACGCTTGTTTTGCAAGGAAAGATAAAAGTCAAGTTTCCGCGGATAAATACGAAATTTTGAAGATAATTACGAAGATCAGAAAAAATGGAATATCTCCATTTTTACGATATGACGGCTTAAGGGCAGAAGAGAAACCAACCTAGGAGCCAGTATATAAGGAGTCCGAGGCGAGAAGCATGGAAAGGACTTTTGGTCAGAGCAAACTTAGCACTTAGAGCAATTAGGCATATTTCCGTTTTTGTTATTCGAGCTGCGACTCAACTAGGTTATTGCCGTCTTAGGGTTTTAGAACTAGGAATCTCGCCGACAGCTCTCGTAGCCCAGGCTCTTACCTTGTTGTAATGCCCAAACGCGAATTCGGAATAAGATCTACTTTGCTCTCTTTTTGATTTCTTATACTTTAAATGGAAATCGACAGTGCGAATTTTGGTTCCCACAATATCCTCATCATTCAAGTCTATGTTGTTGATATAATATTCAGAGGAACTTCTCAGTCCATGGTTGATGAGTTCGTAAAGACAATGACTACATAATTCGAAATGAGCATGGTGGGCGAACTGAGTTATTTTCTTGGACTACAAGTCAAGCAACTAGACGATGGAATCACAGTCTCACAAAGCACATATGCGAAAAATATTATTAAGAGATTCGGGATGCAGACAAGTAAGACAGCCAATACTCCGATGAGCACAACTACAAAGTTGTCACGAGAGGATGATGGGAAACCTGTCGATGAGAAGCTGTATAAGGCTATGATAGGAAGCCTGCTGTATCTTACCGCAAGCCGACCTGATAAATACGAAATTTTGAAGATAATTACGAAGATAAAAAAATGGAATATCTCCATTTTTACGATATGACGGCTTAAGGGCAGAAGAGAAACCAACCTAGGAGCCAGTATATAAGGAGTCCGAGGCGAGAAGCATGGAAAGGACTTTTGGTCAGAGCAAACTTAGCACTTAGAGAAATTAGGCATATTTCCGTTTTTGTTATTCGAGCTGCGAGTCAACTAGGTTATTGCCGTCTTAGGGTTTTAGAACTAGGAATCTCGCCGACAGCTCTCGTAGCCCAGGCTCTTACCTTGTTGTAACGCCCAAACGCGAATTCGGAATAAGATCTACTTTGCTCTCTTTCTGATTTCTTATACTTTAAATGGAAATCGACAGTGCGAATTTCGGTTCCCACAATATCCTCATCATTCAAGTCTATGTTGTTGATATAATATTCAGAGGAACTTCTCAGTCCATGGTTGATGAGTTCGTAAAGACAATGACTACATAATTCGAAATGAGCATGGTGGGCGAACTGAATTATTTTCTTGGACTACAAGTCAAGCAACTAGACGATGGAATCACAGTCTCACAAAGCACATATGCGAAAAATATTATTAAGAGATTCGGGATGCAGACAAGTAAGACAGCCAATACTCCGATGAGCACAACTACAAAGTTGTCACGAGATGATGATGGGAAACCTGTCGATGAGAAGCTGTATAAGGCTAACCCCCCCTGATATTTTTCTAAACAAAAGGAAAATATAATATCTCACGCAATGCAAAAAAAGTCAAAAAAAAAAAAAAAAGAAGGAAAGGCCTGGAATGATGGATACTCGTTTTGGAGCTGGATGACACAACATTCAGACTCTGATTTCGATCACTGTCCGGACTGGGCAGGGTTGATGTCAATTCTTTGAGATAGCTCAGCCTGGAGCGAGGTGTATCCCCACTTTGTCTCTAGTATTGACAACTGTCTCACTCACTTGAGTTGATAAACATACTCTTGAAGAAGTAAAAACAAAAAAAAAAGGTTACTGTGTCTGTCGAGTTGGAGAGACGGACTCACAAGATGTCTACACTGTGTTTCCAGACCATACGAACGACTGTGATGTAGGAGCTAAGGTGTGAATGAGGTGTGCGGAAGAATCTCGTCTGTGACAACTACTCGGCTGAGAAATAGCTACAGACTTGGGTTGGTCTCACTGATTTCTATTAAAACTTCTTGGTGACTTAGTACGAGTGGGAAGCAATCTCTGTAGCTCTCTTCTGGACGCTAAAGGCATCTTTGAGTATGTCTTCTGGCAAGTTGTTCAAGATACGGTTTCTTTTACTTGATGTATTGCTCACGAGGACTTGATTATCATTCTCACAAACTCTCTCTCTCTCTCTCACAAACGTAAGTGATATTGGTACATGGTAGTTTTAAAATTAAAAAAAAAAAAAGCAACGGTTTGATTTTGAGTTCTTCATTCATTAGTTCTGGGTCATACATTTTGGGCCTATTTTTTGTGTTGTCTAACGGGCTTTGTTAGTGTGCTTAGGGTTGGTACATGTGGCTTGAATGATTCAGCCGCTCTCAAGTGTCACGCTCTCTCTCTCTTGCCTGGCGCACTCGATCTCTCTCACTAGCAACATGCAACCAGCAAGAAGAAGCTTGCGGCTCTCGAAGCTGAAGAATGTTGAGTCCGATCTGCCATGTGTCTCCGAGACAGCTTCGATGAACACTTCTGACATCCCTTTGGGATCGTGCCCATCCTCGCAGAAGCGACTTCGCCGTCGGGTTTCAGTTGGTGATAATGCGCCTCCGCCTGAGCACGTTGAGCCAGAAGTTAAGTCTCTCTCGGATGAGGACTCCTCCGACGACGACCCCGATGAAGCTCCGGTTGCAGCTGATACTCCTGAAAATCGCTCCAAAGAACAGAGATATGAGGAGAGTCGGATGTTTATCAAACTAAAGCTCAGTTCTATCCAGAGCACATGCGACCAAAAAGAATGCCCATGACTGGAAGGCTCTTCTCAATGTCGGCGACTGAGCGTTTCAAAGACCTCTGAGGCCGGAAGTTCATTCCTCAGCAGTGTATCTCTCTCACGGATGACAATGTCTTTGATGTCAGAAGAATTGTGACTGGAGCAGGTTTGATTTATACTCTCACTGATATCGATCCATATCAGCCGAATATAATAAGAGAATTCATCGCTAATCTCCCTGAGGCTGAGAAACGAGACGATGGTGTAGCTGTGTATGTCAGAGGATCTCTAGTTGATTTCTCTCCAAGTCTGATTAATTCTCTGTATTGTATTCCGGGGTTTGAAGAAGATCCTAACTGGATGGATGAAAGCATTGATGAAGTTTGTGATTTTCTCACTGATGGTAGAATAAGACGATGGGAGAATATGAGTTCGAAGTATCTCACTGCTACAAATCAGGTTCTGTACAAACTCGTCTGCTCGAACTGGATTCCCACCATGAACTACACATCTATGAATCAGAAGCATCTTAGGTTTGTCTACATGCTTCATCATCATGATGGATCCGACTTTGGGAAACTAGTCTACGATCAGATTATGGAAATGGCGGAGAACACTAAGACAGAGAAGACTCGTTGCATCATGTTCCCTATCTTGATTCAGCAGGTTATTCTCTTCCAGCGTACTATACCTCCTGACACGCTCAATGAAGAATTCACGGGAACACCAAAGTTAGTCGTCAAGGACATTAAGGCTGGTCGAGGGTCTTGAGCAGATTCAAGTGATGCCAGTCTTGAAGAAGACATCAATCGCACCATTGCTGGTCTCAAAGCCATTCGAGTTCGCCTGAGGAGTAAGGGAGTTGTACAGTTTTTGTATCGTTACCTTCTGCTTGTCTAACAAATATTTTTCATCTTAATGTGCACCTACGCAGGGGAAGATTATGTGCAATATGTTCCTAATCCTGGGTATGATGAAGACGAGGAGGAGGTTGGAGATGATGAAGATGAGGAGGAGGATTGGGTTGATACTGAATGACGACTGTGTCATATCTGAATTTCATTTGCAAGACTTAGACTATGTGTATCGGCTCTGCTTTTTTATGAACCTTATTTGCAACTTATTTAAGAATGTGTTTTTCAGCTCATGATTAGTGGTTTGAGTATTCTAGTTGACTCCATGGTCTTGGATATTTGTGCTGTGTGGTTGTTTCCAGTGCAGGATGCTTAGGTTGTCACATTGAGATAAAAAGGGGGAGAATGTAAACTCAAGAAAAGGAGCTTGTCGGATCATGTAACAGAGGATGTGTTACACGCGTTGAAGGATGTGTAACTTGCTGTTACAAGTCAGTTATGAGATGATGATGTGTCGGCGTCTCATTGGTTTTAGGATATTACTTTGGCGTGAAGCAAAAAAGATCTGGAAGATTTGGGCTTATCACAATATTAAAAAAATAGGATATTGTGTTAAGGGTATTTAACCTTATTACCTCGGGTAGATTTAGGTTAACGTTTAAGAGATTAAGTGGCTAGAGCAAGAGAGTTGTTCTTACCAGCATTAGGAAGACGAGTGACCTGTTAGTGCAGCTCGTGCTTCTATTTCGAGAGATTATAAATTGGTCTGTCTCTAGTCGTGTGTGACTGAGAGTAATTCGGATTAAACAGATCTAGGGAGATTGTTTAACAGATTTCTAATATACAAGAAAGCGTTCTTGGTATCTCGTATTTTAGTTCATGTTTCTGGTAGTCTCTGAACTTTCAATAAGAGCCGATTCTTACCCGCAAAGTGTAAAAACAAAAAAACAAAAAGAATATCAAATCATGAGTTAAGAACCCCAAATTAAGAACCCGGGTTAATCATGCCGTAAATGTTAGAAGAAAAACATGAAAATAAATTAGTATACTTGCAGAGGAGAGAGTATTCAACGTACGTGGGTAGTTTATCTTTTACTTTTTTTGGTAAAATGGGTAGTTAAATTTTTTGACTCAAACTTCTTTCTGTTGTAGCAATGGTCGTGTTTATCCATCCAGAATTAGTTTCAAGAAAGAGAAAAGCATTGAACGAGTCAAATAATAATAGAAATCGGAAAATGGAACCGAAAGAAGAAACATATAAACACATACATAGATAATAGATCACTCGAAACAAAATAGATACAAACAAAGCAATTTGTATTTCAAATGCAAACCCCCAAATATCTTAACGGGAATAAAATTACAAAAAACATGAAAGTCAAAGAGCTGGAGGATCAGAACGGCGAGGTAAAGGAGATCCAGGGCTCATTCCCGGAAACTGAATGGACTCATCATCATTATCATGGTATATATAGGCAAAACCACCGTGACGTGCTATATCCATTCCTCTCATCTCATCATTCGCCGAGATCCTTAGCAAGTTGAGCCTTTTGAGGATGAAGAAGAGTGTTCCCATTGTGGCACTAACCCACCCCACAATCACAACTATCTGAACCAGCTGCGCTCCCAATAGCTTCCCTCCTCCGCCCATAAACAGTCCGTAATGCCTTCCCGGGCTGGCTCCATATACCTCGTTTACATATCTCTCATTTGCAAAAAGTCCTACAAATATCAACCCCCACGCACCGCACCCTCCGTGTAGCTGTGCAGCCTCAAGCGGATCATCATATTTTAAGAGCTCTGCGAGCTTGTTGCATCCGATAAGGACGATGGAAGCAATGAATCCGCAGACAATCGCTGCCCATGGCTCTACCACAGAGCAGCCTGCGGTTATGGCCGCAAACCCGCCAAGTAACCCGTTGCAAACGTCAGATACCATCCAGTGACCTGATAAGAAGCGTTTGCCGAAGAGCGTTGTTAGAGCCGCAGTACATCCGGAGAGAGTGGTTGTAACTGCTGTCCGGCCAATTCCACTCCACTGGCCGTAGTTGGAACCAGACTCGTACGGAATGAGGATCTTGGTGAAGGAACCGGGGTTGAAACCATACCAACCGAACCACAGTAAGAAGGTTCCTAAGACGACAAGCGAGGCAGAGTGGCCGCGCAGAGCAATAGCGCGGCCCCCTTCCTCGAACCGGCCGATTCTAGGACCTTCAATAAGGGCACCCCATAATCCAGCAATACCACCAACCATGTGAACAACACCGGAGCCAGCAAAGTCAATTGCTCCGGTACCAAACAAGCGGTTTTCTGAAAGGAAGGGACTAGCCCATCCGTCCGGGGACCAGAACCAGTGCGCCACGACCGGGTAAACGAAACCAGTTAAAAAAGAAGAGTATATCAAGTACGCCACAAACTGGGTCCTCTCAGCTATTGATCCGCTTGTAATCCCAGCGGCTGCGATTGCAAACGCCCATTGGTATAGGAAGAAGGAGTAGTCCGAGGTAGAAGTGGGGTAGTTTTTAAGACCAAAGTTGTGTATTCCAATGAATCCACCGGAGGACTCGCCAAAAGCAAAGGCGTAACCAAAGAGATAGTAAGAGATTCCTCCGGCTGCAGCGTCAAGGACATTGGTGAGCATGATGTTCATTGTATTCTTGGCTCTAACGGAGCCAGCACATAGCATAGCGAAGCCGAGCTGCATGGCGAAGACGAGATAAGCTGAGAAAAGGAGGTAGGTGTTGTCTATAGCGTAGGCTGCATCGGTGAACTTGTTGTTGACGGTGCCTAGTTGGCCGCAGATGTAGTTAGCCGCGGCCGTGGCGTTGGGGCCGAGCAGAGCGGAGAGTTCGGCTGCGGAGCATGTTATAGCTCCAGACATGTTGAGAGACCTTAGAAGGAAAGCAAGATTCGAATAAGAAAAATTGTTGTCTCTTGTATCTATTAAAAGAATGAAGAGGATGCTTAGGGTTGACTTTTGATTCCGGCTTAACCAATTAAATTCGTAGTTAATTAATTACTATAAAAGTTGTGACGTAGTTTAACAACATTATTGAATTAGAGACGGAATCTGCCAAATCTTTTAACTACTTGCAATATGCGGTTACGGTTTTTAGTGATTGGCATGTACTTTGTGAATACAAAAATGCAAGGGAATATATAAATGGAAAAATGATTGTACACCAAGTGTAAACCATCGTATATCTAAATAATATTATAGCACTTATAATTACACGAACTGTATAATTAATATGACCACATATTAACTAACATATTTGACGTTTTAACACCATAATCATATATTTATTGCTGGAATGGTGAAACCAACGTAGGGACTTGGCAGTTCAATATTGTAAAACAGACCATTACAAATAGAAAACAAATTTAACCGATATATGTTAACTAATTCAGATTTTTTTATTGGTTCTTGCCAATTTTTTTAATTTAAATCAAGTCTATTTTTCAATACTAAGTTAGTAGGTTTTGAAACCAAATTTTCTATCTATGTATAATAGCAATCTCAATTAATGTCAAAGGTTGTATTGTTTCATCCTAAAAATTGCATTTGTTGAAAATAAATTATCAAATTATATTTGTGTCTTTTCAACATCACCTCTAAAATCTATTGTTTTAAAATTTGTGTTTTTTTAATTAGTTTTAAAACATAGTTAAAATATTCCAAAAATTTCTTACTAAAATTGAGTAGTATTTGTTAAATAATATATGTGTATGTTAATTTTAGGAGATATATGGTTTAAAAGAGTTATCAAAATAAAAATATGTATCTTTTTATTTTTTCTGATAAATCTGTTATATTGATATAAAGAAATGTTTTTCATCATAAAAATTGTATTGGATTAAAAAAGTTATTTAAATTTCTAAAATGTAACTTTTAATTCTAACATTGTGTTGTGTCATTTCATCTTAAGCGTTGCATCAGTTTTAAATAAGTTTTGAAATGTATAAGTATGTATCTTTTGATCTTAACAATATATTTTTTCAACCTAAAATTTCATAGTTTAAAAACTGATATTAAAAATGTCTAAATGTAACTTTCATTTTAACATTATGTATTTTCATCTTAATAATTGCACTGGTTTAAAATAAGTTGTCAAAATGTATAAGTTGTACCTTTTCATTTTAACAATTTATCTTTTAATCCTCAAAATTGCATTAGTTTTAAAAAGTTTATCAAAATGTCTAAAGATATGTCTTTTCATCCTACGCATTGCATGGGTTTACAAGAAAATGTATGAGGATGTGTCTCTTCATCCTAAAGATTGCATTTGTTAAAAAGAAGTTATCAAAATGTCTAAAGATGTATTCAACTAAATGTCAAAGGTTGTAACTTTTCATCCTAATAATGTGTCTTTTCATCTTAAAATTGCATTGATTTAAAAATTGTTGTCAAATATATGGCTATGTATATTTTCATCTAAACATTGTGTCTTTTCACTATAGGATTTATATTGGTTTAAAAGAAGTATTTAAACTGTATAAGGATGTGTCTTTTCATCTTAAAAATTTCATTTGTTAAAAGAAGTTATCAAAATGTCTAGATGTATCCACATAAATATCAAAGGTGTAACTTTTCATCTTAACAATGTGTTTTTCATCTTAAAAATTACATTGATTTTAACTATGTTCTTAACATTTTAACATTGTGCTTTTTCAAAAAAAAAACATTTTAACATTGTGTCTTTTCATTTTAAGGATTACATTGGTTTAAAAAAACTTGTCAAAATGTCTAAAGAAGTGTTTTTTCCTCCTAACAATTTGTTTTTGATCCTTAGGATTGCATGAGATTAAAAGTTGCCAAAATGTCTAAATATATATTTTCATCCCAAAATTTTCATTGGTTAAATCATTGTAACTTTTGATGTTAACCATTATAACCCTTAGCTAAACATTACAATGTTTGGTTATCAACAATTGCAATCATTATTCATATATATATAAGGAGTCGTAGACATTGACAAATCACTAGACTAGAAATTGGAGAAATTCATTGTTAAATGATTTTCAAATATAAATATATATATTTTTTAACACATATAAAGATGGATGCCTGTTTTCCCTCGAGTTGGAATTCAGTGGGAGAAATTCCAACAAATTGAAGTGGTAGAAATTCTCTAGAAAACGAAAACGGTGATTCTAACTCTACAATCAAGGCAGAACGCAGGGAGGAGAAAAAAATAGAATATAATAGATTATAGACGGCGGACCGGACCCATAACTCTATTTGTTATTTTTGATTTTAGCCTAAATTTAAAAATTTTCATTGAGAAACCGATAGAGTTCTAGAGCATTTATATCTCAATACCACATTATCCTAAATACAATTTAAAGATCCAATAAAATCCATTAATAATTTCAAAAAAAAATAAATCCATAATTTATTGTTGATTTTGTTAAATTATTGTGTTTGAGTTATATAAGAACTCACCTGGAAATTCAAAAATAATATTATAAATGAGAAATATCATACAACATAAGTCAACATATATTTATTACAATATCCAATTAATGTTGCATATTTTTTTTTTATAAAATGAGTCGCACGGGTTATTTTCCTATGATAATAGAAAACATGGATATAGTGTTTTGATACATAACCCTTGTTCTAAAAGGCGGCCGTCTAGCCGTATACTCGGCCGAGTAGTCGCTCCACGTCAATGAACCGACTCGATTAAGACCAATTCGGTCACATTAATCGGGCCACATATAGTCGGCCGCCTAACTGATTTACTCGGTTCAAAACCGATCTCTCAACGAGTAACGAGCCGTCTTTTTAAACTTTTCGACAAGATATTGGGCTTGATACGAAGCCCATCTTGCAAACTAACTATTTAGCTAGTGATACGTTTATTTATAGGTGATGTTAGATGTTACTTTGTTATCATTAGACGATGTGGGATGTTAGAATTTCAAGTTTTTTACTTTTCATATTTCATTAAGTAGTAAATTTTATTGGGCCTAGACTGGATCAGACTCGGAATGAGTTTTTTTAACATTTTTACAGATTTTATCGACTTAAGTCAGTAGAACAAACATTTAAAATAAATTATGAGATGGTGGTTTCTAATTTGTATGTATAAAATGTAGTATTATACGTATAAAGTACAAAAAAATCCTCCCCGCGTACTCTCCGATTTTTTCCCGCTTTTTCAATAAATCGCTAGGCCCACATGTGCCGCACGCGTAGCGCCTAGCGAGTTTCCGAACAAGGTACATAACTCATATTAGTTAACGTATATTGTCATATTAAACATATAAATGTACGTAGTTAATTATATATTAGTATTGTGTAAATATATGTTTTAGTGTGTATAATTGATGTAGATAGCAATAATTTTTTATGTGAACTGGGAAAAACTATTGTATGTAATGAATTTATAGTTACAACAGTGATCGTAATTTGTTTGTGATCAAATGATCGTAAGATTTATCTCTCCTAGTTTTTCTTCCAAACAAAACAAAACAAAAGAAAAGTAGCCGTCGTTCTGTTCTAGTTGCTCCGGCGGCATCTGCCTTCGCCGTCAGAGGCGTTTTGCTTCGTGTTTCTTCTTCTTGCTTCCTCACCGGTTCTCCTTCCTTGCCGATATGTCAGTTGCTCTGAGCAGTGATGCTGAGTGAATTCGTCGGGTCTATGCGTAGGTCGGGTCGTCTGAGCCTGGTGGAGAAGTCGACTTTTAGGGTTGTGTAGAGGAGTGGGTCGCGGCGTTTTCCCCTTTCCAGATCTACCCCTTTGCGTCCGGTGAGAGCGCGTGACTGGGCTGGGGTTGCTCCTGTTCTCAGATCCTGCGGTTTGGCGTCAAGTCTCGGGTTCGTGTTGGAGCATTCTGGCGGAGTGGTGGTGGCTCATTTACTCGGTGTCGAGCTACGTGCGCCTTCCGTTTTCACCGGTAAAGTGTGGATCCGGAGTCGTCTCCGGTGTGCGAGCGTGGCAGTGAAGGCCTCTGTGTGGTCGCCGTTGTTTCTGCGGGTTCGTGTGTGGCAGCCGGTTTGCTCTCGGGCGGGGCCGTCTATGACCTTGCCTTGGTCTGCCCGGTTGTTGCTCCACCTTTGTCCCCCTTTTTCAGTTGGCGCCGCTCTTGATGTCTTCTGCGGATATTCGTGGTGTTCTTCCCTTCCGTCTCTTCTAGCTGCTCTCCGGTGCTCCCCCGTAGTGTAGTGTTGATTAGGCATTGTGGAGCTAGCTTCGGTTCTCGGTGTTAGCGCGAGGCGGTGAGCTTGGATCTTCCTTGGGTCATTGGAGTGGAGGCTCTCCGTGGGAGGCTCATGTGATGATCGGTCTTCCCAGCACCATTGTGGTACCCTTGGTTCTCTTTGGTGGGCTGATTTTCGGTCCTTTTGTAGGCAAGGAAGAACGGCATCAGGATGTGGCTCTCATCTCTCCTGATCGTCTGCTATGGCTCGCATTATTTTTGAAGTCGAGTTTAATAAGAGTGATCTTCAATGGTTTGTCGGGCTAGCCAGATGGCGCCCTAAAGGTTTACTTGCGCGGGTAGTGATTTGAAGCTCTAGGAGCTCGAGCTCTCTTCTTCCGGTGGTTGTTTGAGACTCGTAGCTGCAGCGGTTAGGATTGGCAAAGCTGTGTGTATTCAAAGCCAATCATTTGGAGCAGCGCTGCGCGGACAAGCCGATTTCTACCAAAGTGTGGTCTCATAGTTTATCAAAGGCTTTAACTCATGTGGCAATGCCTCCTCGGCCTAGTTTCGACGCTTCCTTAGCTAGTAAAACTTCTGTTGAGTAATGTTAGGGTCTGTAAATCTTTGAGGTTGCTTTTCTTTCTCTTTTGTTGTTGCATTAGATTTATTTGCGATCTGCTGCTTGTTTCTTTTGTAATTTCTGTCACAAAAAAAAAAATTTGGTATAAAATTTAACATTTTCACCCAAAAAAAATTCATCGTAATATTTAAATCACAATATGATTTTGCTATTGTACTCCTCAAGGTTTCTTCGACAAACAAACTAACAAAAAATGATTAAATTATCTGGTTATACGTCATTGAATGATTAAGTTAATTAACTTCAACCAGAGAAAATCAATGACTTTTGGTGAGCATAAAAAACAAAAAAAAATCGATGACTTTTATTTGTCAAAAAAATTGAAATGTTTCTTGAAGAGATGATCTGTCCAAGTGTAACATACGTTATCGACCAAGGAATCTCGATCTAGATTGAAGAGGGAAGAATATTCTCAACCAAAGTGGGACCCGCTAGTCATTTTAGATTCACACTGTCACGGAAAGGGAAACTCATTGTCCCTTTGTTTGATTATAGAACCCAAAAAAAAAAAAAGAATTCCTGGCAACAAAAATTGTGGAATTACAAAAGCGCATTAATATTGGAACTAATTATTATTTTTATATATTTTATGATTGTGAATTTTGTCTCCACGGTTTGTATTACTCTATTGTCAATCGAAATCAAACTAAATTCAAAAGTATTGATATTAAGTTTCTTTTTAGTTACACAAAATTTAGTATTAAATTTCATGAGTTTTTAACTCCAAACCCCTTTTTAGCAAAAAAAAAAAAAAAAAAACTCCAAACCCATTGACATAACTATATCATTCTCAGTAAATTATATTTCCCATGTGGAATTTAGTCATTCAGCTCCATATAGTACCATCATCAGATCAGTTTTATAGCCGGTCGAATTACTCTTATTATATGGATGTTTCAAAATAAAAATAAAGATTGGATGCATTATGCAGAAGTCTTTGAGTCTTAGTTTTTTTTTCTTGAATACGACATTTTTACTTGTACATGTAAGTTCCACCAAACCATTCCGATCTAGTTACATAAACACATTCCTTTGCTTCCATCAACATCACACCATCCGTATAAACCTTTCACTTCTTCTTCCGACAAACTCATCAGCTCCAGTTCCACTAAGCATTTCTTCAGCTCTTCCATATCGATTGTCCCGTTTCCATCGCTATCTGTGGATACCCATGAACCTTTTAGCAAAAAAAAAAAAAAAAAAACTCCAAACCCATTGACATAACTATATCATTCTCAGTAAATTATATTTCCCATGTGGAATTTAGTCATTCAGCTCCATATAGTACCATCATCAGATCAGTTTTATAGCCGGTCGAATTACTCTTATTATATGGATGTTTCAAAATAAAAATAAAGATTGGATGCATTATGCAGAAGTCTTTGAGTCTTAGTTTTTTTTTCTTGAATACGACATTTTTACTTGTACATGTAAGTTCCACCAAACCATTCCGATCTAGTTACATAAACACCTAACTGTTTTATAAATCGAATGCCGATTGACAATTGGCTAACTCAAGATTACGTTTCTCTATATACGAAAATTTTAATATGATGACCTTGCAAGAAATTAAGAAAGTTTATTTTAATTTGTTAAATTTCTAAACATTCATCTCAAATCTGATTGGCAATTAAAGAACTAATTGAAATATTATATTCCAGGTTCAATCAAAACTTCAAAGTGGCTTGCAAAGCAGAGATTATCTATTAGTCCAATGTAAATGATAACATGGGTTATCAGGAACCACGTTTGATTTGTTTGCTTTTTACGACAAAGTTAAAATTTATATTTATCTTGGGAAATCAAAGTCAGGACACAATGTTAATTTGAGTTAACTAAATAAGTATAAAATCAATAGACAGAATTTTCAAAAGAACAAATTACTAAATAAGCAGATATATGCACCATATAGTGAACACAAAAAATTTAAAAGTGAATTTAACGATGTACCGAGGTTGAGACGCATCCGCTAACGCATGAATCACGTTTGATTTTTTTTTTTAAATTGCACTTAAGCCCTAAATCAACAAATCAGTGGCATTCAATGTGACTCCATTGGCGAGCCTGATAACGCTCAACTATGCCTATACGTAAACCTGATCATCATAGCACACACTTGTAATCTATATTCACTGATATAAATACAACGTAAAATCAATGAGCTCATCACATTAGAAACTACCTGATAAAGGACTACGAAAAAAAAAGAGTATATATATTGTAATGGGGCTTGATTAAAAAAAACTTTTATTATATATAATGTCGACGAATGATAAATTAATCACATATTTTAGTACAAATAGTAGCTTTTCAAATCGTATGACATCATGGATTATCACATAGCACATTGATTTCTAAGCAATTGTAGTAACTAGTGATTAATTAATATTCATATATTTTAATTTAGGTCAACTGACAATTTTAAAAACTTAAACTGTTTGCTAATTAGAAAAGCCATATTAGGTGGTTCACTGGTTTATGAAATTAGACTTTATCAAACAAGTCTCCCGTGTAAGTCGGGTCAGTCCACGGCTCGGCGTCATGGCACATTAGGTTAGGTGTCTACAGCTGCCTCCCTCTATATATGCATATCAAATTTGAAAATTTCGTTAGTTAAATTGGTTTTATATTTTCATGCTAACTGGATGTTAATAAATACAGGCATCGTAAGAAACTTACAGAAAATCGATTTTTTCACATTAATATTTTTTTGCCAAAACCGATTGACTTTTCATCTATAGAACTATATATTGAAAAACTATTGCTTCCAGCTAATTTATATATTTTAATGGAATATTTAAGTATTAACTGGAAGACTAACTCAAATATTCGTGGCAAACTTATAATTTTGGTTCTTAATTTCGACGTATAGACGTTTTTGTGGTTGGAAAAAGACGCATTTTGTTTGAATATATAGACATTTGGTGTATATATGTATCCATAATATAATAAATCTTCAGTTACAAAAGAAAAAAAAAAATCTTACGGCAATAGTATATGAAGGGTTTCGTCCGTATTTAATTGTTTTTTATTTAGAACCACCCACTTCATTATAATCGAAATTACTGTACACTATCATCGAAAGGTACATTAATTAATACAATTTATATATGGTCCAAATAAAATTTGACTAAGATGGGGAAACAATTTTGGTTGTGTGAGGGAATAGCTGACGGAATCGCATTAAATATTGTGATATCATTATTCTACAGTGTTTCCAAACTGAATCTAAACAAGGAGAAATTATATTGTTTTCCTTTTAGATACTATATAGTTTAGGGAACTTTTGAATCTTTTATTACAATGATTTAAAGGAGTATTGTTAAAATTTTAGGCGCCAGAACTAATCTACCAGACTACCACCCAAAATGGCCTGCTTATCAACAAGAACGCAAAATTGGATTTGTATTTTCTGTATTTGAGATACTAATGGCCACGAATAAAAAGCCCATTTATGCTTAACAAGGTGATTATCCTTAACGCTACAAAGTGAGTTTTTTCTAGTCACATATCCATGGGTCTCTTCTATTATTAGTTTACTTTGGTTGGTCAAAATTAATATCGTTAGTTACTAATCTAAGAAGATATTTTTCCAGTAAAATTTGCAAGTAACAATATTTTATTTGCTCTACTCAACTGACGCCATTCTTCGACAGACTTTCTACTACATCACTCTTTAACTTGGAAGTTGCCCAAATGAGCTTCTTATAACATCACACACAATGGATAACAAACTACTTATGTTAAACCCAAAATCAGGAAAGATAAAACAAAACCAAACTCAAACTCGACCACTTGTCAGTCAAGTCATGTGATTTTCCGGCAGATAAGACACTTAAAAGGTCAAGTTAGAGGGAATAGGCCAGTTCTGGAAACAGTGCTTCCTTGGGACACAAGCACCGTCACCAAAGCTTCCTTGTCCTTCTAAATCCAGATTCCATATACCATTCCAAATTGCGAAATCTTCATTCACGTTAGCCTCAACTGTTGGCGCCGGAACCACGGGGCAGAACCCATTACCATTTGGGTCATGACCAGAATTTGGTGTTGGAATTTTGATCTGATGAGGAACATAGAAGGCACCACCTTCGCCACTACTGCCGCTACTACTGCTACTGAAGTCATTATAATTGTTGTTATCGTCTAGTAAAGACATGATCTTATTCACGTCGATTTGGTTGAATTGAAGCAATTGTTGTTCTTGCTGCAACTCCATCCGTCTTTGCTGCTGAAATTGTTGCCTCTTCAAGATTCTGTTTTTTGTCTTCTCCGCATTGTTACTTGGAGATTTTGTCTTCTTCTTGAAATGGGTTCTCCAGTAGTTCTTGATCTCGTTGTCTGTTCTTCCTGGTAAACTACGAGCAATTGTTGACCACCTGAAGTTACAAAATCATCAGGCAATAAATCATATAGGAAAAAAAAGACTCCAGATATTTATTCAAGTAAGGCTACAATTGTTTAAACTTCAATCTTGATTACCTGTTGCCCCACTTAGCATGTAACTCAAGGATAATGATTTCTTCATAAGGAGTGATTTGTCCTCTCTTGAGGTCTGGTCTTAAGTAATTAACCCATCTTAACCGACAGCTTTTGCCATTTCTCTTTAATCCTGCGAGCCTCGCCACAGAGTTCCATCGACCTTCCCCGTGAAGCCGCACATAATCGATCAGTAGACGGTCTTCTTCAGCAGTCCAAGGTCCTTTTCTCCAACCTTCTTCTACCAGTCCCCATCCTCCTCCCATCACTCCCCACAAACTCATCCTTCTTTTTTTTTTCTTGAAGTGAAAGCTAAAAAAAAGAGAAGTGATGTCTTAGATCCCCTTCTCCTTCAGACCCACCAATCTTTTTGTCTCTCTGTCTTATGAAACCTAAGTGTTCCTCTGTTTTGCCTTTGAGTTATGTTGTGTTTTGTTTTCTCCCTCCCCTTTCAGTATTTATATATGCACGCACTCATTCTTACTCCTAGGCTCCACCGCTTTTTTTGTTTGCTTTCCATAGAGATAGAGATTAGTGACAAGACAAAGATCTTTTTACATTTTTAGAGTTATGTTCTTTCTAGAATAAAAATTAAAAGGTTATCACTACCTAAAAGCAGATTCTATAGAAATTTACAATATATATATATATATATATACTTTTCTATCTCAAATTACAAAAATAGTTCTACGTGATCATTATTAGTAATAAGAAGAATTAATATAAACAGAAAATGTTATCCAAAGAAGAAAATAATTTAGAAGTGAAGATATAAAAGGAAAAAGAAGAAGAATATTATTAGAAAGAAAGGTAAAGAAAAGAAGGGTTTAGAGCTTAGAAGCAACTCAGCAAGTAGAACTTGGGTGCTCTTTTAGTCTTTTACCTCTTTTCATAGGTCGTTTTCATATGTGTTTCGTACATATCCTTTTGTCTGTCCATTCAAGTCTTCATCCCCAAAAGGCATCATCCGGAAAATACTAAATTGCCTTCTTGTTGGTACATTTTTCAGGGTATTTTGGTTTAAACTAAGATAGAAAAAAATATGTGACCAAACAAAACAAAACTGAACCAAAGTTGCAGAAAAAACTATGCCGGAATAGTCAAATAAAAACTGAAGGACAAATTGGATTGATAACCCTAGTTTAGCACCTAAAAATCATCATTTCATGAATTCTAAACAAGGACATTACAGGCTATTAAATCATTTTTAATATTCATGCAGGATTAAAGATATAATGTTGAGGCTTTGGGTAACATGGTGCAACCTAGCATCAGTTCCAATAGAATAATCCTTATATGCTGAAGTTATTTGGAACTTCTATAGTGTTGACACGTATATTAATTATAATTATGGCTATTATTTAAGTTCCTTAATTAATATTTTCTTTAAAGAACACTTAAATGTACAAGAAATATCTGATGTTACTTGATTATTTTAAGTTGATACATATTACTAAACCACTAAGGTTTCTCCAAGTGTCTAGGAGAATTATACATACGATCTTACACTAATCTTTGCTGTTGTCGTATAAGATTCGTTGGATTCCACCTAAGGCAGTATGGCAATAAACTATAGAAATAAACTAAATAATTATGAAAGTGTTTTTGGTCTTTGTGCGTCACCATGAGACAGGTGGTCTTATAATTCTATCTCTTAGATATTTTTAAGATTGTAACTTGTATTTTACCAAAAAAAAAGAAAGATTGTAACTTGTAATAAGTACTCTCCCTTTTTATTTTCTTTAAATATTATATTGTTTCAAAAATCACCGTTAATGTTTCCCTTCTCCATAGTCGAAAAACAAGAGTATACTGTGTACTAATGGTGAATCAGAAGTTAAATACGATAGTGGAATATTTAGTTTCGATGCGATATGATTTGTTAGTGGCTATAATTAGCACTACAAACATTAAAATAATCTCTTAACTAGGTCAGATTTAGGGTTTATCATGCCAACCGTGACCAACTGAGCGATCCACTTGTTAGTCAAAGATAGTAAGTCATTTCAAAACTAAAATAAGTTAGACCATCAAATCGTCATATATCTGCTTTTTCTGCAAAATGAAATAAGAAGATTTGAATTAGACGATGACGCAAACACTAACAAAAAGCACATTATGTTACATGTCATGATCTAAAATCATCATTTTTAACTGTTCGGATGGATTTACAATTTTTCATATTGTTATAAAGTTTGAGGAAACTATCATGAAACTTTGAAGGTTAGCCAGGAAAACTTTGAGGCAGCAAACTAAAACCTACGTTAAAGCCAGAGACGATCAAGTATTTCCAAAATATCATACTGATATCACCAGCAGATTATGCATTTGTGAGGAATTTCCCATAGTTCAAATACATGATTAGCAACACTTTTGTATTGTTAGATGTTCGAACCCACTATTAAAGGTGTAGATTCTCTCGATTCTAAGGCTCACCATATTTTTGTTTATTTTAATGAGATTTTGTTGGCAATGCAAATCTATGATTTTAAATGAAATATCAGATACAGATCTCTGATACCATGTTAGATTTGGATTTATTATAAAGTTTTAACTTAAACCTAATTGGCGATAAGTGAATTGATCCTAAACCTTTATATATTACTTAATATCTCTTTGAATTTCCGACATGAGATACTTATTCCTAACAGAATCATCTATAAAATATTTGTCGTTGGAGATACATTTTAAACTCCTTGTTTCGTGCGCATTTTGTATTATTTATGACTTTGTACTGCAAAGACATGTTTAGCAGCTAAGATATGATCTTACAATAAGATTTACATAAATGTCTTATTAGGAGAAAGCTTTGTTTTTCTTACACAATAGTGATATGTATTATCAGTCAAAATTTTTTACAAACTTACGGTAAAAAACATGTTGGTATAGTTGATGAAAATATGCCAGCATGGTGAACTGCTACTTATTCGATTGCTTTCTTGCCTTTCACCAAACAATTTGTGTAAATTTCGACTTGAGTTTTAAATATCCGTAATCTTTATATACATGCTCTTATCCGTACTTAGCGTATGTACGTAGTAGTCGACATAACTGGTAACGTTTGTAAAAAAGTTGCAATAGTGATCTGTAACCGCGTTAGATGCAATTTGGCAAGTGCTTTCTTTGATCAAATCATCGTGTCCTTTTGATTTAAATATATAACATTTTCGACATTTTTTTTATGTATTTGCCTCCTTTTTGGTAACCTTTTTATTTGTTGTCGATCATGAAGATGTAAGATATTTGCCCTGAAGTAGTCGTTGACGTAGTTGCTGAAACAGACGTCGTAGTGAGTGGTGAAGACCATGTGGAGTCAAGATGCTGAGCTGGAGTCGTGTAGACTTGGAGAGTAAGGGAGTATCTTGGAGATATGGAAAGAGGAATAAATCAAGTTTATGACTTAAAGAAAGAGGAATAAGTGCAATCCAAGAAAAGGAAAGTTGCACTTATTGTTATGCAAGATGTCCATACATGCTGCCTTGGAGACTAGGGTTTCAGGAACATGGAGAATAACTATAAGATAGCTATGAGGTCGTCTGTATAGAGACAGAGACACGGAGGCTGATCTTATAGAGAGAGAGAGAATCTCTTGGAGGTGTTCTTGGGTCGTGCTGAAGCAGTGGCTGAAGTACTTGACGGAGAAGAGACATAAGCGGGTAGCTTAGGAATCTTTCAGTATCGTGTGTTAGGGTGTTAACACTAGACGTGTAAAAGCTGAATAAGCAAGTCTTGTAAAGATTGTTTAAAGGAGACACTAATGAAAGCATTGGTGTTTGCTTGTGTATTTGTCTCTTGATTTATCTTATACACTACCTTATTGTGTTTGCATCTTACACTTACAAGTGGTATCAGAGCGGGGCACCTAAGTTACCGGTGTTATCCTGAAGCTAAAGATGGACACGATTATTTCTGTGCAGAAGGCGATCGTGTTGAATGCGGACCAGTATGGTCATTGGAAGGCTCGCATGAAGCAGATGATTCGAGGAATCAATGAAGATGCGTGGACAGCTGTGGAGATTGGTTGGCAGGAGCCTACCATAGTCACAGGAGGTGAGAAGAAGCCTAAACCAAAAGAGGATTGGTCAGTGGTAGAACGCAATGCATCAAAATTTAATGCAAAGGCGTTGTAATGGAGATAGATCTCCGAATGTTGAAGATGCCATGGGGATGTTGGCTAATAATCTGAGTAAGATGATGAATGCCTCTGGTGGGTGGAATCAGTATGGTCGCCAGGGAGGTGATCGTGGCAATAGCAGAAGAAGAGAACGTCTTAGATGCTATGAGTGTGAAGGTGTTGGTCATA
>NC_027750.1:30621459-30627985 GCF_000695525.1 Brassica oleracea var. oleracea
TGTAGCACAACGGAGAGAACTTAAGTGTTCTGAGTGTAGAGGTGTTGGACACACACATCGTGAATGTCCAAACTCAAAGAAGAAAAAAAGAGTTCCACTGCAGTCGTCTGATGATTCAGAGTCTGAGGAAGATGGAAAGGTGATGAAAAACCTTGTTGTATTTGGTGCACGCAAAGAGGAATCTAGTGAATCCTCGGATTCAGATGTTGGTACAGGTGATGAGGAATATCACGAGTTGCATTTGGTGCACGCAATGAGGAATCTAGTGAATCCTCAGATTCAGATGTTGGTACAGGTGATGAGGAGTATCACATGTTATACAACAAGTGGTTGAATCTCAAGGATCAGAATCTGAGATGGGAGAATGTGGCTCAGAAGCAAACCAAGTTGCTTGAAGAAGTGCTGGAAGAACTTGCGACTGTAAAAGATAAGAATGAGTCTTTGGAGCAGGAGGTTAGAAAGTTGAGGAAAGTCCAGCAGAATGGGTTGCCACGTTTCGTGCATGGGAGAACATCAGAAAGTGGAGCCAAAGGAGTTTTTCAGGAAGTACGTCGGGACGTACAACAGGGAGTAAGGCAGGAAGGAGAGTACTAAGGAAGTACAACAGAAGGGGCTATCACATTTCGTGCATGGGAGCACATCAAAAAGTGGAGCCAAAGGAGCTTGTCAGGAAGTACGTCGGGACGTACAACAGGGAGTAAGGCAGGAAGTTCTACAGCGCGTAGCTGTGAGTAACAAGCCGAAAGTAGTACATTAGTGCAACAACATGAAGATCAGACAAGAGGTTCTGAAGCATGGTTGTGCAGCTGGTACAAGGAAGGAGACTAATCGGTGCATCATCAACTATGTCAGGCCAAGCAAGAAGCAACATCAGATGTGCTGTTGGTTCTGTGGGAAGGTTGTACACAAGAAGGTGGAGTGTTTTGCTCGTGAGAAGAGCAGAAACATGGCCAAGAAGGTGAACAAGATGTTCACTAAGCCCAGGAGGGTTGAAGAGGTGTCCTTAGCCAAGAGTGGCTTACTTGATGAGATCAAGGATGAGACATCAGAAGATGGATGCAGCTCTGGTAGGAGTGATCTTGAGGTTGATCAAGAAGCATCAAGTCTGAAGTCAGGACACGAGGTTGTTTGTGGCACAAAGGGGAAGGAGATCGAAGTGCGTCAAGAACTGGTGCGAGATGATCTTCAGGGGTGTGATAGCAAAATCACTCCAAGACAGTAGCAACGAGTGCAGAGTGCACTCGGTGCGGATGGGGAAGGGATCATGGTCAAGGAGACGACACATGACGGAAGCCAGGTCCTCAACAGAAGTGGGTCGAGAGGTAGCTCGACAGGTGCGTCAGATCGTGATGATGTACTTGTTATTCCGCTGCAGCAGGAGCTGAGTCATGATTATACATGAAGAAACAGACGGTGGGTCTGTAAGGCTTGACATCTAAGCATTTGTTTTAGCTTAGTATGCAATCAAGCAGGGGGAGAATGGTGATATTCTGGTACAGATGATGCATATTTCATGGGGAAGAAAAGCATGGTGTGGTGCATATCTCGTGGGGGAGAAAAGCACATTTGGTATGAAAGTTTCCAGGTGAGGAACGTGGTTGCAACGTGGTTGCTGAAACAGAAGAGTGTTGTGCTTGATCGGCACACAAAGCTAAAAAGGGGAGATTGAAGATGTAAGATGCTACCCTGAAGTAGTCGCTGACGTAGTTGCTGAAGCAGACGTCGTAGTGAGTGGTGAAGACCATGTGGAGTCAAGATGCTGAGCTGGAGTCGTGTAGACTTGGAGAGTAAGGGAGTATCTTGGAGATATGGAAAGATGAATAAACTTGAGGAGCAAGTTTATGACTTAAAGAAAGAGGAATAAGTGCATTACAAGAAAAGAAAAGTTGCACTTATTGTTATGGAAGATGTCCATACATGTTGCCTTGGAGACTAGGGTTTCAGGAATGTGGAGAATAACTATAAGATAGCTATGAGGTCGTATGTATAGAGACAGAAACACGGAGGCTGATCTTATAGAGAGAGAGAGAAGCTATTGGAGGTGTTCTTGGGTCGTGCTGAAGCAGTGGCTGAAGTACTTGACGGAGAAGAGACATAAGCGGGTAGCTTAGGAATCTTTCAGTATCGTGTGTTAGGGTGTTAACACTAGACGTGTAAAAGCTGAATAACAAGTCTTGTAAAGATTGTTTAAAGGAGACACTAATAAAAGCATTGGTGTTTGCTTTTGTATTTGTCTCTTGATTTATCTTGTGTACTATGTGTTTGCATCTTGCATTTACAGATCAAAGATAAAGTTTGCGCGATTCTGTGAAATAGTTTTTATTATAATAATGTTGTTCCTATCTTAAGCTGAAAGTGCAGGATGTGTACTTGACAAAGCCAATAAGCTTCTAGAACGTCTTTTATTGTTGTTCTCATCATAGCTTCAAACATTTTTTTCCCCAAAACATAAAACAATTTACAAAATCCATCTATATATCAGTATAAAATAGAGTAATCACAACCCTTGAACAACCTTGTTTGTGACCCTATTTGTGGATTGTAGATTGTATTTTGGTTACAGATAAACTTAGTGACACTATATATGCTTTTAATATTACAATTTCAAAAGTATTGGATTTTACAACCATGTCAAGCTTGATCCATGTACTATCCAATACTTCATGATGAGATAACACACTGCTTAGGTCGGGTGCTATCTTAGCTTGATACATGATACCACCGTCGCATTGTTCGCCCACCAACCTGAGTCTTTAGCAGGTTTGGGGATATTACTGTCTATAAACCCAAACTTTTCCTTGTCTTTAATGTAATTCAAATATTCAAGGATTACTAGTCATAGTTAGACCCCAAAGTTGTGGTTGTGAGATGATAGCTTCATGAATATTTGCCAGAAGACAAGTCATACACGTCAATCCTTCGCCTAGTTTCAGACCGCAACTTGGATGAAAGAGCCGAACCTTCTTTGGTTCCATTAGAACCTTTCGAACTCATTGATGTCGATAGAGGAGTATTTCGTTTGGATCGAGATTACTAGATCTACAAAAAAAAATTGAAAATAGAAGATCGAAAATTTTAATTCTTAGGTTATAATTTTGATATCATGTCAAAACCCCTAGTTTGGTATAAAGATTTTCCGTATTGATTCACAAAGAAAACATCGTTTGTAATACATAAATTTAAGCTAATACAAGAATGTTACTTGCCTAAACTCACTTATGTAATTAAATAATTACAAATCAATCCACAACTCTCTCAACATATTCAACGTGACCAATAGGTTATGTCTAACAACTATCTAATGAGGCAACTGGTGTGGGATATTACTTAATAAAAAAAATGCTAAACTTGGTTATATTAACTTTATCGAAAAGCCGCCAAACAAACTTATAAATAGTTAGCAAGAAGTTCTAGCACGAGAATCACATATATAGTGAAGCTTTTTGGGCCTTAAATCAGATGAAATCGACTTTTTGTAGATGATGATTAAGAGTTTCGTTTAGCAATAATGTTTCAAACTGATGAAGCGTGGACAAACACTTACGGAATCTCTAGACACCTACTTAATCGCACCGTCTTAGAACATAGGCTTTTTACCACCGCTCTTTCTTTAGTGGCGATGTTATCGGGTGGAAGAATAAATTCAACACATAATATAGTTTCTTATTATCTTATAAATACATGGGTATCATTGCAAGTTTATTGTATTTCACATTCCCTTTAATCATCTATCAAAAGAACGATTCTCATAAAGAATATTAAGTACAAGTTGATCGAGTTAATCGCACTTAAAAGTGTTTTAGTACAAGTCTAGATAAAAATTGGAATGATTCCGACATGGACAGACACCATCTTAATTAATAGATATCAATAATTATGGGAATGTTTGAATTGATAAACTTCTTATCTAATTTGTTTTTTCTCATCATCAAGTAAGTGGTCTTCTTTTAAAAACACGGAAAGCAAGAGACGAACCTTTTAGAACCTGTGTTCTCATGCTAGATAATAGAGAATAAACGTATAAATTAAAGAAACAACATAAACAATAATGCTATCACAAGAACAAACTTTTCTCTGGAAAGAACATTAGATAACATAGTAACACTACAAGTTATAGCATAATAACTGTAGTAGTATGAGGGCAGTCATAATCATGCTAATCTTTAGGATAAATCTATATTATTAAAAGAGAAATACCCATTAAAAAATACCCTTAAGTTTTCTAACTTATTTACACTTCTATGCCACTGAAAATTAAATTAAACTACATATTTTAATGCTTGTCTTTTCCATTTAAATTAATGAGTTTTCCTTCATCAAATTTAAATTTAATGTCATTAAATGAACCTACCTATTTTAATGTTTGTTTTTCCAGTTAAATTAATGAGTTTTCTTAATGAAATTTAAACTTAATGTTATTAAATGAACCTAAAAATACATCATATTTAACGTATCTTATTACGAACGAGTACAGTTCAATAATGAACTTGAATTTTATTTTTACGAAAACGTGAATCACTTGATTTATGTAATATTTAAAATATATTAACTACAATATAACAAATGCATATAACCTACCTATACTTTAGTTTGAAATGATCATGCTCAAATTTTATATAGTCAACTTACTGTTAGTGCAAGATGACACAATAATAAGTAATGCAGAAGGTAAATCAAGAGAGACAAAATACACAAGCACACACCAATAGTTTTATTAGAAATCGCCTTGTACACTCTATTACAAGTTCTGCTTAATCAGCTTTACACAGTCTATTACACCCTAACAACTGTTACTGAAAGATTCCTAATCTACCCGCTTGTGTCTCTCTTCCGTCGAGTACTTCAGCCACTGCTTCAGCACGACCCAGAACACTTCCAATAGCTTCTCTCTCTTTCTATAAGATCAGCCTCTGTGTCTCTATAACTATACAGACGACCCCATAGCTATCTTATAGTTATTCTCCATGTTCCCAAAACCCTAGTCTCCAAGGCAACATGTATGGACATCTTCCATAACAATAAGTGCAACTTTCTTTTTCTTGGAATGCACTTATTCCTCTTTCTTTAAATCATAAACTTGCTCCTCAAGTTTATTCCTCTTTCCATATCTCCAAGATACTCCCTTGCTCTCCAAGTCTACACGACTCCAGCTCAGCATCTTGACTCCACATGGTCTTCACCACTTAACCCGACGTCTGCTTCAGCAACTACGTCAGCGACTACTTCAGGGCAGACATCTTACATCTTCAATCTCCCCCTTTTAGCTTTGTGTGCCGATCAAGCACAACACTCTTCTGGTTCAGCAACCACGTTGCAACCATGTTCCTCACCTGGAAACTTTCATACCAAATGTGCTTTTCTCCCCCACGAGATGTGCACCACACCATGCTTTTCTCCCCCATGAGATATGCATTCTCTATACCAGAACATCATCATTCTCCCCCTGCTTGATTTCATACTAAGCTAAAACACAGATGCTTAGATGTCAAGCCTTACAGACCCATCCGTCTGTTTCTTCATGTATAATCATGACACAGTCCCTGCTGCAGCGGAATAACAAGTACTGCATCACGATCTGACGCACCTGTCGAGCTACCTCTCGACCCACTTTTGTTGAGGACCTGGCTACCTTCATGTGTCGTCTCCTTGACCATGAGCCCTTCCCCATCAGCACCGAGTGCCCTCTGCACTCGTTGCTATTGTATTAGAGTGATTTCACACCCCTGAAGATCATCTCGCACCACTTCCTGACGCACTTCGATCTCCTTCCCCTTTGTGTCACAGACAACTCCGTGTCCTGACTCCACGCTTGATGCTTCTTGATCAACCTCAAGATCACTCCTACCAGAGCTGCATCCATCTTATGATGTCTCATCCTTGATCTCATCAAGTAAGCCACTCTTAGCTAAGGACACCTCTTCAACCCTCCTGGGCTTAGTGAACGTCTTGTTCACCTTCTTGGCCATGTTTCTGCTCTTTTCACGAGCAAAACACTCCACCTTCTTGTGTCCAACCTTCCCACAGAACCAACAGCATATCCGATGTTCCTTCTTGCTTGGCCTGACACAGTTGCTGATGCACCGATCAGTCTCCTTCCTTGTACCAGCTGCACAACCATGCTTCAGAACCTCCTGTCTGACCTTCGTGTTGTTGCACTGATGTACTACTTTCGGCTTGTTACTCACAGCTGCGCGCTGTAGAACTTCCTGCCTTACTCCCTGTCGTACGTCCCGACGTACTTCCTGGCAAGCTCCTTTGGCTCCACTTTTTGATGTGCTCCCATGCACAAAAGGTGATAGCCCCTTCTGTTGTACTTCCTTAGCACTCTCAGCTCCTCGATATCCCAATCCCCAATTCGCCTTGGCTGGTTGACCCATCGAGAGTATCTTATCCAACTCTTTGGATCCACTGTTGAGCATCCTGATCTGTTTGCGATTCTCAGTCAAATCACGTTCCAGCCTCATTGCTCTCTCACGTTCATCAATAGCAACCTCCCTCAGTTTGCTAACCTTCTTCTCTAGAGACA
>NC_027750.1:30628121-30629837 GCF_000695525.1 Brassica oleracea var. oleracea
CTGACATCTGAATCCGAGGATTCACTAGATTTCTCCTTGCGTGCACCAAATGCAACCATATTCTTCATCACCTTTCCATCTTCTTCAGACTCTGAATCATCAGACGACTGCAATGGAACTCCTTTCCCCTTCTTTGAGTTTGGACATTCACGCCGTGTGTGTCCAACACCTCTGCAGTCAGAACACTTAAGTTCTCTTTTCTGTGCTACAGGACAGAAGTTCTCTTTTTTGTGCTACAGGACAGTCAGCCTTTATATGACCAACCCCTCCATACTCATAGCACCTGAGACTTTCTCTCCTTCTAACATTGCTACGATCACCTCCCTGGTGACCATATTGATTCCTCCCACCTGAGGAATTCATCATCTTACTAAGATGCCTAGCCAACATACCCACGACATCTTCAGGGTCTGGAGGTTTATCCCCATCTTTGTCAGATACAAGCGCCACACTCTTTGGCGCACTGCTTGATGTAGAGACTGAACTACTGCCTGTCTCCATCTCTTGTGCCTTCAGCATACCCACAAGCTTGTCAAACTTGAGCTCATCCATGTTTGTAGTCATCTGCAAAACTGCCTTATGAGCTCCAAACTTTGTTGAAAGACAACGTAGTAACTTCTTCTCCTTGTACTTCTTCCCAAGTACAAAAGCTTCATGCGCCATAGCACTGAGTTTGGCACTGAAGCTCGCCACAGAATCATTATCAGACCACCTGAGATTCTCAAACTGCGACCCAAGATGATCTAGACGTGTCCTCTTGACACTCTCATCTCCTTCAAACGAATTCAGCAGGATCTCCCACGCCTCTTTAGCCAAAGTACTCCCCTGAATCAGCTGAAACTGCTCTGCTTCAACAGCTCCAAAAATCACCGACAACGCCTTTGCATTAAATTTTGATGCATTGCGTTCTGCCTCTGACCAATCCTCTTTTGGCTTAGGCTTCTTCTCACCTCCTGTGACTATGGTAGGCTCCTCCCAACCAATATCCACAGCTGTCCACGCATCTTCATTGATTCCTCGAATCATCTACTTCATGCGAGCCTTCCAATGACCATACTGGTCCGCATTCAACACGATCGCCTTCTGCACAGAGATAATCGTGTCCATCTTCACCTTCAGGATCACACCAGTAACTTAGGTGACCCGCTCTGATACCACTTGTTAGTGCAAGATGACACAACAATAAGTAATGCAGAAGGTAAATCAAGAGAGGCAAAATACACAAGCACACACCAATAGCTTTATTAGAAATTGCCTTGTACACTCTATTACAAGTTCTGCTTAATCAGCTTTACACAGTCTGCTACACCCTAACAACTGCTACTGAAAGATTCCTAAGCTACCCGCTTGTGTCTCTCTTCCGTCGAGTACTTCAGCCACTGCTTCAGCACGACCCAGAACACTTCCAAGAGCTTTTCTCTCTTTCTATAAGATCAGCCTCTGTGTCTCTATAACTATACAGACGACCCCATAGCTATCTTATAGTTATTCTCCATGTTCCCGAAACCCTAGTCTCCAAGGCAACATGTATGGACATCTTCCATAACAATAAGTGCAACCTTCCTTTTCTTGAAATGCACTTATTCCTCTTTCTTTAAGTCATAAACTTGCTCCTCAAGTTTATTCCTCTTTCCATATCTCCAAGATACTCCCTTGCTCTCCAAGTCTACACGACTCCAGCTCAGCATCTTGACTCCACATGGTCTTCACCACTTA
>NC_027750.1:30629938-30647043 GCF_000695525.1 Brassica oleracea var. oleracea
AAAGTCGTATCTTTAATGTACCTATTAAATATAGAAACTGTAACCATAATTACACTAATTATAAGAATAGATTTGATTCCAACCAATTGATCTATTACTTCGGTAATTGATTTGCTTGCAGAAGAGGAAACAATAAATTTAAAATTTATAAGAATATAAAGATATAGAGATTCCAACCAATTGCCTATATTTGCGTATGATTTTCGCATAATAAGTTTCAAATTGAACATTGAAAAAGATAGAGAGATTTTTTTTAATCTTTTATCGACACATAACTTAAACAAAACGAAGAGTAAAATGTAATTTTTTTTGTTACACTTCCCGGAAAAAAAAATGGTTACAACATGGGCTTTCATAATATGAAATTTTAACATATTAATGTTATGGACATTTAATAATTATCTTGACGAAAAACAAAGACTTTTAAATAATTTATTATTAACAAAAGTATGAAATTATTTACAATTTGATGACTAATTCATCACCTTTTTTTATATGTTAAATTTTTCATAGAAGTTAAAAATCATTTTATTTTCCTTAAACATTTATAACTAATTTATAATCTTTTATGTCATACTAAATCATGATATAATATTTCTTCATATTTTACATTAATAACCATTGTTTTTATATATCGTCTACAATTCTCTAATTACATCTATTTGTTCAATTTTGTATATGATATCGAATATTTATCATAAATAGATGCTTTAAGATGCCAAAAAAATTATTTACTTGGTGAATATAATACATCAACTATTATAAATACATCCTTTAGTTAAATAAATAACCATAAACCGAAAATTCATATCCGCGCTGGCGGGGTCTAGTTTAACTTTACATCACCGGCCTAGCGTTATGTCGATTTTGCGTATTTTTGTTTTGATAAATGTCGATTTCGTGTCTTTAATAGAAGATCTAGGCTTTTTGAGTCCAAAGCAAACGTCATGATTAATTTGTCCGGGCACGAAGAAAAGTAGAAAATTCTAATAAACTTTGGCCGTAAATTTAATGTAGAGGATTTTTTTTTTTTTTTTTTTTGATAATCCAGGAAATCCGGGTTTAGCGCTTAAGTATACCTCCGCATAAAATATCTTGGAAAACCGCTTTTTTCATCATATTTTAATCAACGGTGGCCAACGGAATTCGAACTCGGATCCGTATTAGGGTCAAAACTCCCTCGACCACTAGGCCGCTTGGTTATTAATGTAGAGGATTTGAAAATAGTATTATCCATATCTTAGAAATACGAACGAGACCACGAAAAATAAATTCCACCATAATCGAAAAGATGTCTTCATTTTATCAGTTCAAGTCCTTGTATAGTTTTGTGTATGTCAGTGTTATTTTTCATCCATAAAATATGGTCAGTTAGTATAATCAATATTCATATCTTATAAAGTTTTTCATACAAACTAAACTTCTATTAATTTGTTGTTTCTAATTAATATATTATTTTAATTATGCTGGTTAAAAGATAAAAAAATATTAATTAAAATATATAATATTATTTTACATAGATTATTTATTTTATTAAAAATATAAATCATCGTATTAAAAATTTAAACTCACAAAGCTATTAGAACCAAAGATGAAAAATATAAAATTATATTTTTAGTAAGATAAAAGTTTAAGTTTAAATGATATTTAATATAAAACAGAAAAGTATTAGCCCACAAAAAAAAACAGAAAAGTATTAGATTTGATTTAAATGAATATTAAAACGACAACATGCGAAAGAATGATCCAGCAAAGGGCTTAGAAATTCATGAATATACATGATGAAATATTTTCATATATCCATCCTTGTAAGTTGTGACATATATTTTAGGGGAAACACAAATTCTGAAGTTCTTACTATGTGTCTCTATGTCTATACCGCGGTATCTTTTAGCTAATTTGGAAATTTGGATCAATTTTGCAAACTAAGGAGACCACAAAGAATTTTTTTTATCAAAACAGAAAGTCTAGGACAAAAAGTAAGATTGGATATCTATACAAAGTAGTTAAGCAAATGCAATGCATCCATATCGTTAATGACAGCAAATCCAGTTTGGCTGTTAAACACTAAAGACCAATCCACCTTAAGCTGTCTTTTTACTTTGACGAAACCCATTTCTTATTTGTAAAATAGATACACTTTGATACTTTAGTAATTGCTCTAAACCTTATACCTAACAAACACCCTTTTAATTACTTTTGCTTACCTCAACTCAGTTGGTTGAAAGAAACGCTAAATTGTCATTCCATATCTCCAATTTGACCGTAGTGAATGGATTGGAAAGCTTGAGAGAGATATGAGCCATCCAAATTTTTAGAAGATGAGAGATGTAGAGTAGAAGTGAAAGGCTTGAGGTTGAGGATGGTGGAGTTTCATATATCATCATCATCATCTTGCGCACGAGTGTCAATCAAAACAAATCTTTTTCCTTTTGCCAAAACAAATCTAGTTAGTTTATATAATTAGTGTTGGTAGGCAAATTCTTACATCATACTTCTAAAATTTCACTTCCTCTTTTTGCATAAAGTGGTCTGTCACATGAGATTATGCTCTAATAAAAAATTTCAGATCCTTTTAATTTAAATTAACACTAGACTTTGGTGCACGTATGTTATCTCAATTTGTAATATATGATATTTATAATTGTTTGACGCTAGATAAATATTTGTATATGTATAGATTTGTTCATATTGTGACCATTATAGGAACATTAAGAATGATTTGGAAAAAAAAATACAAATGAACAAAATTATAGGAATGAAAATGAAGATTATTTATTATCAATTTTAGTAAATACCAAATTTGTTCTATATTCCTTTAGAATAAAAGGAATGAGAAGGAGTGAAAACGAAAAACTATTCTTTATAAATGGTAAGAAAGATTATGAATAGTAAGAAATGCATTATTCCATTTCATTCCTTGATCACCAGTTAGATCCTAAAGTGATATATTATATAAGTTATTTTTAGTCAGATGGATCATTTATATATTGTATTTGGTTATAAATCTTAAAAATTTGTATGCTTGTGTGAATTAGTACATATATTTTTCTGGATCAAATATTTATGGTAAACAATTATATTTTTGAAAATAAATATGTCTCACAATTTCTTTTGTATGTCAAAAGAATTCCAAAAATAGAAACACTTCAAATTTTATTAACTTGATGCAAATTTTTTACTCTATTTTTATTATTATTATTAAAATACATTGGTTCACATTGTTTATATGGGTAAAATTTAACTTAACTATTTTTATTAATATGGAAAATCCATAAAATACCCAAACTAATTTTTTATAGGTTTTTAATACCCAAGCTTTTTCGCTACCTATTTTAATACCTTAACTAATTATTTTGCTCATTTTAATATTCAAAATTTTTAAATTGTGCATATTTAATACCAAAACTATGTTTTTAATCAAAAAAAATATTAATAAGTTTCAAATGAAATTAAAAAATCTCAAAAATTCACAAACAAATCTTAAAAATTTCTTATTTTATTTTATGTTTTAGAAATAAAAGTAACTAAATTTTGGATACTCTTACATTGTGTAATAAAAATTTTACTTTTTTGAAATAGAAAACAAATTTATTTATTTTCTTCAAAATTATTTATTTAAAAAAATAAAAAATGATCCTTGAGATGCTCCATAGGTTTTTTCCTCTCTCTGGTCGTTCCATACATACCCGTTGGGCTGTGTGCGAAAAGCCCAAAGCAAACAAATGAAGTGACTCGACCTTAACATCCAGAGAAATGAAATGAAAGAGAGCCAGAAGGAGAAAACACTAAACAGAGAGCATGGGGTTGTTTAAGTAACAATTGAAAGTATCAGTAGTAAATCTGTAAATTCACAAGTAATTCAGGGATTTCCCAAAACGATAAACCAGAGACGGAAACATCTTCTTCTCCTCTCGGCTTAGCTCAGCCACCGAACACACACTTTCTCTCCACAAACATGTCCACCACATTGTTCAGAACAATCCAACCAAACCACTTCACACTCCTAACAACCGCCTTGCTCAGAACCAGAAGAACGAGCCGCCACATCTCCGTAAGATGTCAAACATCAACGACGACCCAACAGTCCTCCTCTCAACAACAACAACCAAGAACCTCCGCACCGAAAAACCACGGAAGCAACAAACTCGACGAGATCCTAAAAGACTACGAAGCCGTGATCGGAATCGAGACACACGTCCAGCTCTCGACCTCCACAAAGGCCTTCTGCAGCTGCCCCAACAGCTACGGCTCCCATCCCAACACCAGCATCTGCCCCGTCTGTATGGGCCTCCCCGGGGCCTTGCCCGTTCTGAGCTCCAAAGTCGTCGACTTTGGCGTCAGACTGGGCTTAGCCCTGAACTGCTCTCTCTCTCTCAAGTCCAAGTTCGACAGGAAGCAGTACTTTTACCCTGATCTCCCCAAAGGCTACCAGATCTCTCAGTTCGATGTCCCCATTGCGTCTGGCGGTTACGTGGACGTGGACATTCCTTTAGAGTTTGGCGGCGGGCACAGGAGGTTTGGGATCACTAGGGTTCATATGGAGGAAGACGCTGGCAAGCTGCTGCACTCGGACGCTGGAGATTACTCTCAGGCAATGATAGTTTCTAAGTTAGATTTGGTTTCCAGAGATGTTTGTTTTAGTTATGTTTGGTTATTATTGTGGTGGCAGGTAGATTTGAATAGAGCAGGGGTTCCTTTGCTTGAGATTGTGTCTGAGCCTGATATTAGGAGTGGGGTTGAGGCGGCTGAGTACGGTAGCGAGATGCAGAGGATTGTTAGGTATTTGGGAGTGAGTAATGGGAATATGCAAGAAGGGTCTCTTCGTTGTGATGTTAATATCTCGATCCGGCCCATTGGGCAAGCTGAGTTTGGCACCAAGGTCAACAAGTTTATGATCAAGTCATTGTTATCTGGTTGATGATGATGATTGAGAGTTTTTTTTTTTTTTTTTTTTTTTTTTTTTTTTTTTTTTTTTCTTGCAGGTGGAGATAAAGAATCTGAATGCGTTTTCAGCTATGAGTAGGGCGATTGACTATGAGATAACAAGGCAGGCGCTTCTATACAACCAGGGTCAGGCCGACCAGATTGTAACCGAGACTCGTCTCTGGGACGAAGGAGCTCAGGTTCGTTCATTACATTGTAATATCTGTTGTTCTATTCAGCAACTAACTTTGAGTATTTTATGTTCAGAAAACAGTAACAATGAGGAAGAAGGAAGGGCTAGCTGATTACCGCTACTTCCCAGAGCCAGATCTTCCTGAAGTGATACTCACCCAAGAATACGTGGACAGCATCCGTGCTTCTTTACCGGAACTTCCTGAGGCGAAGCGCAGGAGGTATGAAGCAATGGGTCTAGGTATTCAAGATGTGCTTTTCCTTGCCAATGACGTCAGTGTAAGTCTAGTGAGAGCAAAAGAGTTCTACTTTCTTATCAGTGTTGTGAGGATTAAACTGTTGTTGGAGTGAATGGGTTAGGTTGCAGAGTATTTCGATGAAGTGATTGGTAAAGGTGCTGATGTTAAGTCGGCAGCGAATTGGCTGATGAGTGATATAGCTGCTTACTTGAAGAATGAGGAGCTTTCTATCAGTGATGTGAAACTTACTCCTCAAGAGTTGGCTGAGCTGATAGCTGCAATAAAAGATGAAACCATTAGCGGAAAGATTGGTAAACAGGTCAGTTCAGTGTCAGTCGTGTATCATCTTTTCGCTTTGGATCAATGTGATTTAAGTCCAGTTTGTTGTAGATACTGTTTGAGCTATTGGCCAAAGGTGGAACTGTTCAAGGAATGATAAAGGAAAAAGACTTAGTTCAGGCAAGTTCATGCTATTTTCCACAAAATTGTGTTCATTAAAGGCGTTAGATCTTGATTGATATCATAACTGTTTTTTGCTTATGTGTGACACAGATAACTGATCCTGTGGAGATTGAGAAGATGATTATGAAGGTGATCTCTGAATCCCCAAAGCAGCTTGAGCAGTACCGAAGTGGGAAGACCAAGCTTCAGGGCTTCTTTACTGGCCAGGTTTGTGGCAGATACAGTCAGCGTTTTGTTTGAAAACTTTGTAACAATCTGTTTGAAACTGATATGTATTTTTGTTTGTTCAGGTAATGAAAATGTCAAAAGGTAAAGCAAACCCGGCTTTGCTTAACAAGATTCTCTTGGAGAAGCTCAATGCCAAGGATTGATTGAAAGCTTCAGCCTTTTTTTTTTTGGCAGATGTTGATTAAACACGCACAAAAATGCAGATGATATTAGTGAAAGTGTTGTCTTGAGGTAAAACGGTTGTTCTTTAGAGGGTTTTTTTTTTCATTCCTTGATTTCACATAGATTGTTGTAATGGCAATACAGTGCACATTGGATCCACATGAAATAAAAGCTGAGATTTCGCAGTTTCCATGTGAAATGGAAGGAACAAAACAGACTCGACTCTCACTCAGAGTCAGAAAAGGAACAGAGAACCTAAATGACTAAGAGAGAACATTAACAGTGCAATAGATCAGGAACTTGAGAATCTAAAAATAAGCTTTTAAAGTTCATCATGCAGGCGTTGTTGTATAGGAATATTAACATTTGGAACTGTGTTTCCTCCATCAAACTGGTGTACGAGAGGCGTACCATCAGCATTAGCTGCTTTTCCAGCCAAACGAGCTTTAATGGCAGCAGTAGCCATCTGTTGCAATCTCAGGATTCCAATACGCTTTGAAACAACGTAAAGAACAGCGCAGGCAAAGAGAGAAAATCCAATTATGAGGATTACCCTGTTGATGATAGTGCCAAACAGAGTTATTATTTACTATAACAATCACGTGAAGAGTTGTTGGTTAAGTAGAGTTCTTTTTTATAAGTACCTGTCAATTAAGTCTTGACGCTGCATTGTAGAAAGTAGATTACGGGTCCTTGAAAACAGAGACCTGTGTCCTTTGTATTCACTCTCTGCTTTCTTAAGCACTCCAGTAGATTCATCTATGAAAGTAAACATGGGATATAATGTCAGTTTGATGTCATAAACTATCTTCACTAAACAGTTTTATCAATAAGGTAAGATGGGCATATTATGAATGACCTACCAAAAGCCACGAGAGTGTTTGTGCTTCTCTCCACCTCCTGTAACCCCAAAACCGAAGAGATAACTTTTGAATCATTTTCACCTTTCGTAGAAAAAAGGTGAACAAGATGTAAATGCAGAATAGCTTATGTGACCTGAACCATGAGCTGACGTGAACGCCTGAGACTTTCAGTAATGCTTTCAGCATCCGAGGTCAAGCCAGCATTTGCTCTACAAACAACCAAGAACGTTCGTTCAATGAAACCAACAGTGAACTATACTTGATTTTTGTGTGTTTGTTTAACCAATAGGCAAAAGATTAACAACAAAGTAAAGTTCTTTCATAGACTTTACCACCTTTCAACAAAGATATTTAAATCAACATTGGGCTAAGCAGAACAGAGTTTCAAAAAGTCTGTCGTTTACGTCTTAGTTCAGTGGACTCTGTTCCACCACCAAGGAGAAGCTCTCTCTACAATAAATTGCAAGCACACTCTTTAATCTTTATACAAGAACATTTCAAAGGAGATGACTACAGAATGAGAGAGAGTGCTTAAACCATGCCTCTTGTTGAGCAGCTTTCCTCATGTTATCCTTTGCTTGTAAATTAGCACTTCTCAGGTTTACTCTCAAACTGACCAAAAACCAAAACAATCCAGACTCAGATTCCCTCAATCAAACACAAAAAAAAAACCTTACTTCTGCTGCTACTGTATCTAATCAATACTTGACAGAACTCACGACAGGCAAAACTCAATTTTAGTTTCACTTATTTATATTCCCCTAAACTCATGCTTTGACACTCTTGTTGCACCAAAATTACAACTCAAGATCAAACTCAAGCATTAAATATTTCTTCCATAGTAACTACAATCAATTACCCTTAAGCCAAAAGCTCAATCCCCCAAACTATCACATCATTTTTAGCTACAAATTGCATTACTCAGCTGCCTAATCATCATACAAAAGCACATACCTTTGATATTGATTCTTCCAGGTCTGAAGCAGCGATCTAGTGGACTGGACGTGGTGATCAGAAGGGAGCTGAGGGGCGAGAAGATCGAGACTGAATTGAAGAGAATTGAGAAGAGAGAGACCATCCTGAGCCAATCCGTTAAGCCTCTGTAGCGAAACCTTCTCCTAACCTCTCCTTGATTTCCCGCACTCTTGTATCGCCGTGATGTGTTCGATGGTCTTCTCGTAGGCGTCTTCCCATTCTCTCTTCCTCTTCTCCACCTCTACTACTACTTCGTCCATGTCCCAACGTGATTATTAAATCGCCTGACTGATTCAATTAGGATCGAAGAATGACTGATAGAGGAAGATGGTCAGATCGTCATCATACAGGAAAGAAGAGAAAATGATATCTTTCAATGTAACGTTAGAGATTCTGGGTTCGATTCTCAGTATAGTCTCATTTCCCTCTTAATGTTTCCAGATCCGAAGAACCGAACCGAACCCGATCCGAAAAAGTAGTACCGAACCCGAACCAAAATTGATTAAATATCTGAACGGGTTCAAAATTTTGGTATCCAGGGAACCGAAACCGAATCTGCCCCGAACCGAAGTATTTCAAGTACCCGTATCCGAAATAGATTTATATATCTAAATATAATAATTATTTTTAGATTTAATGTATATTAAAAACATTTTGAATATATAAAATACTTTTAAATTGTCTGGAATACTTGAAAATATATAAAAATAGTCAAAAGTAAATGTCTAAAATAGCTAAAATATATTCAAAACGCCAAAAATACTTAAAATATCTACTGATTCTCTATCAAAATATTCGAACCAAACCAATTTATATGTTAAGTTTAAGTATTCTAACATATGTTATTCAAATTTATATGTAATATAGTATTTTTATTTACAGATTTTGAGAAATTTAATTGAATACATATTGAATTTTAAAATTTTGAAAATCATTTAAATGGGTTATCCTAATCCAAACCGAACCCGCAAAGATCCAAACTGAACCGAACCAAAATTTAAAAATATCCGAATGGGGTAAAAATCTTTAACCCCGAAAATCCGAATAAACCCGAACCGAATCTGAATGGGTACCCGAACGTCCACCCCTATACAAAACGATCATACTTCCTAAAAGTGTGACTGTATTAGAGTAAATGTTTTGGAGTAAAAGTATTTTACTCTGAATTCAGCTAAAAGTTTACCAATCAGATAAAAAATCATTCTTTTATTTTTATTCTAGGCACTATTAAGAAATTGGAAAAAATACTCTGAACTTTACTCTTAGTTTGGGAGGTAGAATATATTAACGCTGATCACCGTTGCTTTTGTCCTTTTCCACCTTTTATATTTTCCTCTCATTTTTTACTTTTCAATTTATTCCATTTTACTCTCATAATTACCGGTCACAATCTAAACCTAAGTAAGAAAAACGTACAAAACAAAATGGTACGAATGGTACGCTAAGGTAGGGCGAACTTAGGCTGGTCTTTTCTCTTCCTTCTAGGCTCAATCAAAGATGAAAGAATTACACTAAGCGTCAGTTTTAAGTTTATTATTTCACCGTAAGACCGTTTATGCTATCAAGACACTTTTTCTCTAATTTCAACACATTCTCTCTTATTCCATGAATACTCTTTTCTATTATTTTTAATTGAAATTCAACTAAAATAAGAGAATTAATTTATGTGGCCACAAATCAATTTTTTCTCTCTTTCCTTATCTTGTTCTCCAACAATTTCATCGTAGAATTACCTCTCTCTTTTTTTCCACCACGCAACATCTTTACTTCTCACTCTCTGTTTTGCAGATTCCTTCCTTGTTAAAGTTCAACAGCTCAACAATCGAAATTTCAATTAAACCCACTTTAAATAATATCTCTTAAATTAAACCTCCCCCGTCGCCGCGTCTGTGATTTCTCCGGTGAGGCTCTTTTGTCACGGCGTTTATATCTTCGATGATGTTCCTTTGACCGTGGTCTTCTCCATCATGGCATCACCGTTCAAGATCCTCATCGTCGGCTCGATTCAGCATAACCGTTGTACTCCTCCATGATTTCAGATCGTCACCCACCTTGAGACTTTCTTCGAACTATGATCCGCTCAACGATGGGCTCGAGAACCTCAATTTCCAATTTTGGATTTTTCACACGTTTGATCCTTTAAGTTTTGAATAATTTAGTTTTTAACACTATACTTTTTAGTTGTGCAAACATCCCCTCAAATTCTTGACTGTTCATTACGGTTCTTCTTCATAATTGTGAGAATAGTTCTTCATTTTTTCATTGTAAAAATCATTAAAATATTGAGATATCAATAATTCACTCTTTCTCTAAATCCTTCTGTAGACTATACATCCTAAAATTTACATGTGTACATGAATCATCGCATCCACAAGCATAACCTCGTGAGAATGTGAAAATAATTCCCGCAAACCTCGCACCAAAGATCTGTTTCCATATGAGGACATGTTTCCATGTAGAAAAATTGTTTCTTCTGTACAATTTAAATGTGTACACCATGTGACGTGTACATGTGTACATCAAAGGTTTGTGATGAAGTTGTACACATATAGGTGGACTGATAGTTGTTTAATCAAAATAACAAATAGATAACATAATAGATCAAGTCCAACTAAAAATGGTGTATTTTTTTGTACCGTTGGATTGTATTATTAAGTATTCTACGCAAAAAGTTCTAAGAAATAAAAACTACCAAAAAAATATAGAAAAAATGCACCAGTTTCAGTGAACAATTTAGTTTTGTACAATCTAGGCAAATTTTCTGGTGTTGTTTGTATACAATTAAGTTGTGTACACCATGTTACGTGTACATATGTACATCAAATTTTTGTGATGAAGTTGTACACGTATAGGTGGACTGACAGTTGTTTTATCAAAATACCAAACAAATAAAAGAATAAATCAAGTCCAACAGAAAATGGTATATATGCAGGTAAGTATACACATGGTTTTGGGCTAGAGTGCACATTGGTAAATTTTCTTGTAGAAAGCATTGTTATTTGTGTATACTTTGTTGTGTACATAATGTTACGCGTACACATGTACATCAAAAATAAATCCAAAAAATATTTCTTGTATGTGATATGTGAAATTGTACACTTATAGGTGGATTGATATGGTGAAATTGTACACATATAGATGGATTGAAGGTTTCTTAATCAAAATGCCAAAATAGATAACAAATTAGCTCAAGTCAAAATAAAGATGATGTCATTAACAAAAGTACACATGATTTTGTATATTATTCATATCTACTAATTTTAACGATTTTTAGTATTTGATTTTAGTTCATTCAGTTTCATTAATATGGGTTGTTGTGCTAAGAGGTTAAATCGAGTAGACATTTAAATAATTAAAAAATGTGGGATCAATAACTAAATTTATAAAATCTAAAGGACCAAATATGAAAAAATGCAAAAAGTCTCCATGGATGCTCTCGAGTTACTCCTGATGGAGCCGCAATGGCGAGAGGCGAGGTCACGTCGCCGTGAAATTAGTGTCCGAATCGGACAAGACAATATTTTGAGATTCATGGTAGAGATTAGTTGAAGTAGTAGAAACACGGCGGAAAGGATGATATAGAACTATAATACTTTTTCTTTATATGGATTCTTTGCCGCTGCCGGAGCCATTTCAATTTCTTTCACCACCGCACCTTTACGTTTGTTGGTTCAATTCAGACATAGATAAAATTACTTTTTATTTGTGGTTCAGATTAAAAACAATTAAATAAAACAATGCATTTTCACTTTTCAAATAAATGAAACACTAAGCCATGTGACCAGAAGAAAAAGGAAGAGAGAGGTAACAAAATGTTTGATTTTTGTTTGGGGGTATTGGTGTCTTTGACCACCAACAAACTACCCTAGTAGAACAAACTGTCTTAAAGTGTTAATAAAACTTGTAAATTGCCTTAGGGACAATTTTTTTCTCATTTCAACACCATAAGACAGTTTCTGCTATCAAAACACTTTTTTCTCATTTACCTTCTCTCTTATTCCCAACGTATGAAAATCCATGAATACCCCTTTCTATTATTTCTAATTGAAACTCAACTAAAATAAGAGAATTAATGGCTACAAATCATTTTTTTTTCTCTTTCCTTATCTTGTTCTCCAACAATTTAACCGTAAAATTATCTCTCTATTTTCTTTCACCACGCAACATCTTTACTTATCACTCTCTGTTTTGCAGATTCCTTACTTGTTAAAGTTCAACAGCTCAACAATCGAAATTTCAATTAAACCCACTTTAAATAATATCTCTTAAATTAAACATCCTCCGTCGCCGCGTCTGTGATTTCTCCGGTGAGCCTCTTTTGTCACGACGTTTAAATCTTCGATGATGTTCCTTCGACCGTGGTCTTCTCCGTCATGGCATCACCGTTCAAGATCCTCATCGTCGTCTCGATTCAGCATAACCGTTGTACTCCTCCGTGATTTCAGATCGTCACCCACCTTGAGACCTTCTTCGAACTATGACCCGCTCAACGATGGGCTCGAGAACCTCAATTTCCAATTTTGGATTTTTCACACGTTTGATCCTTTAAGTTTTGAATAATTTAGTTTTTAACACTATACTTTTTAGTTGTGCAAACATCCCCTCAAATTCTTGACTGTTCATTACGGTTCTTCTTCATAATTGTGAGAATAGTTCTTCATTTTTTCATTGTAAAAATCATTAAAATATTGAGATATCAATAATTCACTCTTTCTCTAAATCCTTCTGTAGACTATACATCCTAAAATTTACATGTGTACATGAATCATCGCATCCACAAGCATAACCTCGTGAGAATGTGAAAATAATTCCCGCAAACCTCGCACCAAAGATCTGTTTCCATATGAGGACATGTTTCCATGTAGAAAAATTGTTTCTTCTGTACAATTTAAATGTGTACACCATGTGACGTGTACATGTGTACATCAAAGGTTTGTGGTGAAGCTGTACACATATAGGTGGACTGATAGTTGTTTAATCAAAATAACAAATAGATAACATAATAGATCAAGTCCAACTAAAAATGGTGTATTTTTTTGTAACGTTGGATTGTATTATTAAGTATTCTACGCAAAAAAATTCTAAGAAATGAAAACTACCAAAAAAATATAGAAAAGAAATGCACCAATTTTAGTGAACAATTTAGTTTTGTACAATCTAGGCAAATTTTCTGGTGTTGTTTGTGTACAATTTAGTTGTGTACACCATGTTACGTGTACATATGTACATCAAATTTTTGTGATGAAGTTGTACACGTATAGGTGGACTGACAGTTGTTTAATCAAAATGCCAAACAGATAAAAGAATAAATCAAGTCCAACAGAAAATTGTATATATGCCAGTAAGTATACACATGGTTTTGGGCTAGAGTGCACATTGATAAATTTTCTTGTAGAAATCATTGTTATTTGTGTACACTTTGTTGTGTACATAATGTTACGCGTACACATGTACATCAAAGATAAATCCAAAAAATATTTCTTGTATGTGATATGTGAAATTGTACACATATAGGTGGATTGATATGGTGAAATTGTACACATATAGGTGGATTGACGGTTTCTTAATCAAAATGCTGAAATAGATAACAAATTAGCTAAAGTCAAAATAAAGATGATGTCATTAACAACAGTACACATGATTTTGTATATTATTCATATCTACTAATTTTAAAGATTTTTAAAATTTGATTTTAGTTCATTCAGTTTCATTAATATGGGTTGTTGTGCTAAGAGGTTAAATCGAGTAGACATTTAAATAATTAAAAAATGTGGGATCAATAACTAAATTTATAAAATCTAAAGGACCAAATATGCAAAAATGCAAAAAGTCTCCATGGATGCTCTCGAGTTACTCCTGATGGAGCCGCAATGGCGAGAGGCGAGGTCACGTCGCCGTGAAATTAGTGTCCGAATCGGACAAGACAATATTTTGAGATTCATGGTAGAGATTAGTTGAAGTAGTAGAAACACGGTGGAAATGATGATATAGAACTATAATACATTTTCTTTATATGGATTCTTTGCCGCTGCCGGAGCCATATCAATTTCTTTCACCACTGCACTTTTACGTTTGTTGGTTCAATTCAGATAGAGATAAAATTACTTTTTATTTGTGGTTCAGATTAAAAACAATTAAATAAAACAATGCATTTTCATTTTTCAAATAAATGAAACACTATGCCCACGTGACCAGAAGAAAAAGGAAGAGAGAGGTAACAAAATGTTTGATTTTTGTTTGGGGGTACTGGTGTTTTTGACCACCAACAACCTACCCTAGTAGAACAAACTGTCTTAAAATGTTAATAAAACTTGTAAACTGCATTAGGGTGTAAATGACTCTAATTTGATCTTATCAGAAGAATGAAAAACCAATATATATATGAGCAATTGAAAGTTCTAGCCAGACACTTCAAATCAAATTTCTCAAACATAGTATGTTACCCCTTTTTCATTCTTCCTAACTTTTTTTCTGATCCATCAAAAAGTTGTGTGATTTGTTGGTAAACTTATAATCATCTATCTATCTATTATCTATACTAATAAAGTAGAGATATCTGTTTTCTCAGACCACCAAGTCAGCAAGGAGGGTAGGGGGTTTTGTGCCAGGTGGCACTATAAGAGATTAAGACATCGACTGATTTTGTAACTTATCTGTGCTTGACCATTGCATCCTTTTCATAATCTCTCACCCAACAAACTCGACAAAGCAACCTAACTCCAAAACCTCGACAAAGCCCATTTGTTGAAACCCTTCTTCTTTGATTGTCTTCGCCCGATCACATCCTCCTCACTCACGGCGATAACAAATTGGAGTTGTAACGTCTTTCGTCCTCATTGAATCCTTTTCATAAATTTTACCCACTATCTATTTCATTCAAGTTCTCCCACGATGTTGCTTTTAGTTTCCCATGACCTCAGCCCCACCGCACATCCCTAATTTCTACTACTATAAATAGGGATGCAGAATTCTCGAAATCTCACAGCTTCACTCGATTCAACCTTCTGCTTCCTCACACACACAAGCAGCAACTATGATTTCATCCCATATATTTCTCTATAATTTGAAGCCCAGTTGTTGTTCTCAAACGGTGGTAGCCCGTCTTCTGTGTTTCGGGGAAGCACGCAACGTCAAGAAAGGAGGGGATCTGATGGGAGTTGACATAGTGCTTCTTGATGAGTAGGTTTGTCTCATTTTTTTACTTTGTCTATGTAGTAACATCTTCTCTGTTCGTTCACAAGTAGTTACAGCTATTACCTTCATTCTATTTATGTAGCCAAAAATATTTAGCTCAAGTAATTTTTTATTTGATATGTATGCCATGTATTGTTACAATTTGTAACCAGATATATAGATAGATCTGTGACTAATCTACTACTTTTGTCTAAGATTTTTTTCTGGAAGTTCACAAATACTTATAAACTGTGTATTATGTTTTGACTCCCCACAGTCCACACTGCTGCAAGGGTGCACCGGCTTCACACTTTCAAACACCTTCTGAAAGAGGGAGACATTTACGAGATCAGTGGCTTTCATGTTGCAAGAACTATCACCCACTTCAAGCTGTCAGATTCAACCGTAGTCCATTGAAACAACCAATGGCTGGTTCTACATTTAATGCTCAAAATGTTCTCGGAAGCTTCAGCGTGGCCTATCTTGATTCACATGTACATCATGTCACACTAGCGCTGTAATCGGACCTTAATTACATTGAACGCTTTAAATACTACCTCATTTTTTATAATCCCCATATCACAGCTTACACCTTTTTTTTTCCTTTTCAAATTTAAGGTATCGTGTGGAAATTTCCATGACAGATGCGACAGACTCGGCTGTGTTTGTGTTGTTTGACTAAGAGATGTCTAAGTTAGTGTGCTTGCGGCAGAAGTCGTCGAGTTCATGGTGTGTCCCCTTAAAATCATTTTATCTTACGTTATTTTTTTTACTAGAAAGGGATCTACATAATGTTTGTTGCTAAGCAGGTTGCAGGTGTTGGCGACCCCCTTGAGCTTCCACCTTTTACCTAAGAAAGTGTTGGGAAAACATACAAGTTCCAGCTGAGCTACTAAAGTTCAATTTTTCCACAAAGCATCAGACCTTCACTGTGTCACACATCTTTGATATGCCATTATCGCAAATCACGTAAGCCTTATTAAACTAATAACTTTACACTCTTCTGCATTAACATGTTATAAGGGAAATGGACAGAGAGGGAACTATTTTCCAGGAGATGAAATGTCTGCTGCTAAATGTCTCTCTTGCAACTGCACTGATGGTCGAAGGTCAAGTGGTAATGTCCAGAGCAACAAAATTGATGGAAAACCTTCGGACCAGGCGAGCCCATCTGGTGGAGAAGTTTCAGCTGCACAACACAATTGGGAGGGGAGCGTTCTAGATGCAGGTCCGGTTCAAGTTGCATGCAACAAACACCCCAAAGAAGTCATGCACCGGATAGTTGATTAATCTATTGACCTTGAGACCTCACTCTTTCTCTTTTGGTTCCTTGCAGTGTTGTTTTACATGTCTGGTATTTCTCTCAAGCTCCATTTAAATGATGTTTTTGTATCTAAAAATCTCAGTTTCATGGTTTCCTCACCTTTGTTTTTAACTTCCACCAAGGAAATTAAAAACGTTTTGGCACTTATTCCACACAGATGTTGATTTATATATTTATTAAGCTCCATTTTAATGCTGGTATTTGTTATCTTAATGTCTCACTTTATGCTTTCCTCGACTTTGTTTTAAACTCCCACCATATAAATTTAAAACGTATTTGCACTTACTGCGCACATACGTTTGTTTATATATTCTGAAACAGTTGTTTATAGTTTACTTAAACTACTTTGGTGGTCTTATAAATGAAATCAACAACAAACTTATACACCAGTTCCATTATTTTAAAAACTTTCAATCAAAACCACCAGCTGATATCTCTTTACTCCTTTATTTATTATCAGAAATGGATTACAAGATGCTTGATAGAAACGGTCACTCGAGACTCATGGAGTCTATCACTACAAGAAAACATAATCTTAACGAGGGCGATTTTCCTCGTTAT
>NC_027750.1:30647143-30657204 GCF_000695525.1 Brassica oleracea var. oleracea
TCTAAGCAGACAATGTAATAGAAATAAATTCAAGGAGATAAAAATCATTTAGTTTACAAAACTTACTGATTCATTATTACTGAATTATATTTTTTAGTATGTGTAAATATTCTGATTGTTATTGTTTAGAAGCAAATAGGTCACATATATATAGTTTTTAGAAAAAATTGCCAAAACAGAACAGAAAACAACTATATTGTTTTTTTTGCCATAAATCTCTTTTTGTTCTGTTTAGGACTTAGATACCACTGTCCAACTTTAGAAATTCATATCAATTATTTTAAGAGTCAAAAAATATAGAAAATTATACCAAATATATATAAACAAAAAATAATCATATGAAAAATATTTTGGTTAATTAAATATTAGGGGAACACAATTTTATTTTTTGATCTACGAGTAGCAGAAAACACAATCTAGTGTCTGCGAGCCTTTAGATTGTAGTTTTGGTTAACTACATAAGTATATGCAGCTCTTAGAACGTAATATCAACTTAATGGTCATTAGTCTACCACCGCAGATTGAATTAACTGTCGTTTTCCCTATGATCTGAACTATGGTAGATTTGATGAACTACGTTTTACTATTATATCTACTAACACCGAAACATAAAATCTGCATATATATTTATAGTCTACGACATTGTGATTTCGTTATCTACCTCAATATGATATTCTACCTTAGCGGGATTTCGTAGTCTACAAGTATGTCTTCAGTCTACGGACGACAAAATATGAGTTCTACCAAATTCGTAATCACAATATTCCTTAAATCTCTCCAAATCTGTTAAGAAAATATTTTCTAAGTCTTAATTTTCCAAAATTTTCGTGATTCTTTATCATTTTTTAAAAAAAATCAACAAGTACATTAAATTCTAATTTTTAAAACACTAAATTTAATTTGTTAAACACTAAACTTTAACTTATTAAACATTAAATTCATAATCATTATTTATTTGATTTAGGCTTTATGGTTTGAACCCTATGTGAATAAGGGTTTAGGGTTTAAACCCTATTTGTGGTGTGAACTATATTTGTAAATCTTAGTCAAATAACAAGTTTGATGTGATGACTTATTAGACACATAAATAGCTGTTTCATCATTGTGATTTGTAAAAAAATGTGTATAACTTGCTTGTTAACTCACACACATATTCTCCTATTATCTCAGTTGATGACACTCGTACAGTCTCTGAAAATAGCCACGGCTGTCTTACCCTAATCATAACTCTTGAAACAATGGATTCAAAAATATGGACAAGCTTTCTTTTGAGGTGTATCGAAGACATATGCTGCAAAGTAATAATAGAGAACCACAAAGTCCTTAGAATGGCTCTTGTGAGAGAAAATCATGAGAAAAGAGTGAAACAACTCACAGCTAAAACACATTTACTATTGTTTACAAGAATCCGAGTACAACACGTAACACATACATAACGATTACCAGTAACTAAATCCAAAGTCATATCAACTATCACTAAGTATCCACTAGTCAAGCTTGAAGAACCTTGAAGTAGTTTCCAACAGGAGAAACATAGATAAAGCTAAGAAAGTGTATTCTGGTGCAGGCGCAAGACCAAGAACAGCTCCAGTTCCCATTAGGAATAGTCTATTATATAAGGAACCTTTACCCCGAGGTGGAACCTGAAAAGAAAAACAAAAATGGGTTATTCATTCAGCCATCTTCGTCTATTTGTAGTTCCTCATTCTATATTTGCAAAATAAGTATAAAATTTCATGTATTTCTAATGAATCATTCGTTCTCTTCATAACCTTGTTCCTACAGCTTCTAATTTCCCGTAAAGGAGAGAAGTCAGTAACCAAATATGATGCTCCACACTCTGTAATGAAATCAGGGATCGTCTCCCTTGCATCTCCCTAAATTATAACAATCAAAATTTCATCTTACATTAAGCTGAACCAAAAGATTATTAAGCTACTCATCGAAGATCGGTGCTTTCTCACAAAACCATAACAAGGAAAGAACAAAGACTGTTTTGAACCACTTGATAGTAAAATACAGATCAATAGTTGATTTTAATCAATAACTTAGCTTTTAACATGTACTACGTTGCAAAAACAACCTGAAACTATGTTCGAGATTGGGGTATCCAGCTTTCTTAAGAGAGATCTCCTGTTCTGCAGTCTCTTGTTTCGTGCATGAGCAGAATGGTTTGACAGATTCAGTACATGGAGTTGGCTGCTAGAGTCTAGATATGAGCCAATGAGAGGGATTGTGATTCATGCACACCATCAGGTTCATCTGCCAATGTTCCAAACAAATGAGATTTCAGGACTCTGTGATGCTTACCGCATCAAAGACAAGAGACTGGCTCTAGTGTATTACCGCTTAAGAAATCTATTGCAAGTAAGATCCCACTGTTACATGAACACAAATAATTGATTGTAAGGATAAGGACAATAGCTTGCAAAAGCATGACAAGATCAACTTCTAATGTTAAGAAAAATAATTAAAAAAAATTACGCAAGATAGTTTCCTTTGAATACAATAGGTGGAGCAACCACAGCAAAAACACAGAAAGCAACGTGGAACTGCAACAAGAATAAAGTTTCATATATGATTTTACCCAGGAAAAAAATGTTAATAACATTATCTACGAACCTATAGCCTTTGTTTCTTCTTCTTCACGGTGCTCCTCTCTATCTCTACCTTCTTTACGACGCACGGAGATTTAATTTTAAGTCGGAGGGAGCGACACGTGGGTTCCAAACCCGCCAGGAAAAGAAGGATCTTGGTTTTCAGCTCCGGTGACTTTTCCACCGGGATCAATGGCACCTAAAGATATGATCAAAGTCGCAGTAATAAAAAGGGCTTAGGGTTCATCGGGAAGAGGTATTTCTTTTGTTTTTACCTTTATTTAATTTTATAAATTGTTGGGTTTTATATATAATTATATCAATTATTAGATTATAAATTAGGAGGGCTTAATTGGGTTAACACAAAAGATTATACTATATGGACAATGTATAGATCAATTTATGGTATAAAAACTCGAATTGCTGGATTAGAAATGAAGGAATGAGTTTGACGGTTTAGTTTGACAACAACATTTCTTAGGAACATTAGGAGAAGGAGCAACATACCTAAAGCCAAAATATTGTGGTTGGAGAGAAAAATTACAAATACTACTAATTTAGATTGGTTGTGGTTGTAAATGTTATGGACAGCTAAAATATAGTCTAGAGCTATATATGTCAACTAATCGAGCTTTTCTTTTCTTAAAAACTCATAGCAAAAAAATCTCTGCAAAATCAAAATATAGCTATAGAGAATTTTATTTTCAGAGCAAAAAATTAGTGTTTTAGAAAGTTACAACAATAAAAGGTACAGCAAATAAATCTACAGATTAAATTATACAGCAAAAAAAATATAAAGGTACAGTTCTTACCAATCGTCCTGGACAAAAAAACCACCCGAGTGTTTTTGATACCCATTGTATTTTTCGTATTATCTGTATTGAGAGATTAAATGCTGTGTTTTGCTTTTGATTTGGCTAAGAGAAGTTCTATTTATATAAGATTTGGTCTTAAGGATTTATTTTATTAGTAAATGACTTTCCTACTGACAAAAAGAAAAAGACTTTCCAAAATTGTGAGTAAAAATGTTTTGTAACTGATTTTTTTTGCGTGTATTATTGAAAATTTTTATGACACATGTCAATATGGTCAAAATAATATACTGCATATCCTCCTAGCATATCCTCATTTCGTTATGACTAATCAATGTATTAGTAAATGCAAGATCCTCGTTGTTGAAAAGTTATTTGAAATCATCACTGTGTTTACCACATCACCAACCACTAAAACGGTGCTATTATTATTTGCATTTTAATGACTTCTCTGATCTACAAAAAGATTTTTTTTATTGAAAGTAAACAATTATTAATATGAAGTTGACTCAAGCGTTCAGGGCCGTGGGGTTTGGTTCGACAGGTTTGGATTTATAGATTTTTGGTATTGTGCTCATCAGTTCATTTGGGTTTTATTAATTATCGGATCAGGTTTGATTTGGGTCCTTTCGGGATCTATTTGCATCGGATTATAACATGTGTTTAAAATCGTCAAATAATATTAAAAAAACTAACAAGACTGATCAAAAAACTCATAAATTATTCATAAATCGAATTAAAAACTATACATGAAGTAACTAAAATGTATTCAAAATAAAAAATAAAATAAATTACAAAATCTTTAAAACCGTCTAAAACATCTATATTACCTCAAAATATATAAAAAGTTAACATATTTAATTAATTTCAGGTATTTTTAAATCTTAGTTTAGATTTCGATTCGGTTCGGATTGCATACAAACTCCAAAGTATTAAGCTTTTAAATTCCATTCAAATATTTTTGTATAACGATTCAGATCGAATTTTGTTTTTCCTAGGGTCAGGTTTAGGCAGAGAATTTGAGATGGGGTAATGATATCTACACATATACTTTTAACAAACTATATTAACTTAGTAAATTTTGTTTTGAAAAAGCTTTAAATTAATTTAAGTTTGACTAGTAAATTCTGTAAAAGGCATTATTTTAAAAAAATATTCTAATATCACAGAAGTAGTGACTATGAGAGTTTACTATGACATACCGAACCAGTTTGAATTTCTTTTGATATTTATTTTTAATTATTATATAATTATAGGTAATTAAAAATGCAAAATCATACCATTGTAAAAATAATCCAAACACATTTTGCTAATCAGACTCTCAGCTTCTAGTTCTAATTTGTTTAAATTCATCTTGTTTATATTTATTTACAGAGAGAACAAGTAATGGTTTTTTTCTTTTGAACAACCACATTTCATAAAATAAACTCTAGGTCCAAGCCTAGGAAGAGTAGCAATTACACAGAGAAGTCTTGGCTAAAGAGTCTGCATACCCATTATGCTCTCTTGGAGTAAAGGAAAAAACACAGAAATTAAACGACTATAATAGGGTTTCGATATCCAGAAGAACTTCAAGGAGGTTCCTATGACAACCCGTCCCGTGGGACCCAGGCTCACAGCGCTGCAGCGCGCCGACCCCAACCCCTCCATTATGGAACACCTTCCATAATTAGGTTATTGGTGAGCGTCGAACCCACGACCTCACCCTTTAACAGCCTTCCCACAAGACAAGCTGTCACCAATTAAGTTAAATATTCAAAAATAACTATTCTAATGTCTTATTTATTTTTACTATTGTTAATTAAAATAAAATCTTTAAAATATCTTTATTTTAAATATTTTAATGACTTATTTATTTTTATTATTGTCTAAGACCACCTCTAATGGTATAAATTTTTTTTAAAAAAAATTCACTCTAAAATAGAGTAACTCTATTATAAAGTTGGATTTGCTCCAATAATTCACTCTATAACATTTTATCTAAATTGATAAATTATCTAAAATATTGTGAAGCCCAAATCAACAGCTCGATCTACTGTGATCTTGATCATTGGATCATTGGATTATGCCACTAAAGTGGGTATGACATTTGAAATCATCTATGAGTTGTGTCGTCTTTCCATCCTATTGGGCGGCCTACGCCATCACGTAGGAAATTTTATTGTAAGATTGTACATAAGGAACTCAAGGAACAACCTCTAAAAATAAAATTTCCCAAAACCAAATCTATCTATATCTATATCTATATACATAAAGTTAGATTTTTCTCTCGTTATGACAAGTGGCAAGAGGGTTTGATGACATGTGTCTCCATGTATTTTTGTTTTTACATTTTAGATCCTTCTTCTTTTACACTATTGCAATTTGGCTTTGTACTTTCTAATTATGCACTATTATTTTTTTCACACTAACCATTATTATGTTAAGTTTTATAATATATTTTATTAGTCAATAAAATTGGAGATGAATAAAGAAAAAATAAAATAATAAAAATAGATTTTGAATATTTTATTTATTCACAACTAAAATAACATAAAGTTTTACTATTTTATTAGTTTTTTATTAATTTTATATTATTTTATTTACAAATTATAATTTATTTTACAATTAAAAATCAGAAAAACTAAACTAAAAAAAATTAGAGTAAGACGCATAATTTAAACTTAAATCTCTACGATCACAAAGAAAAAATAGAATACTATAGTAACACTTACTCAACAAAAGTTTGAAACACAAATGAACGCAATCAAGCACCAATCCAAAACACCAAAAAAAAGATTGAGAAAGAATAATCACCGGACCAAAGTCACCACGAAGCCGGAAAACACATGCATAATGCACAACCACCAGCTAAAAGATATGAATCATCTCACAAACAAAACAACTACATACAAGGAGCCCATGCCAACGAAGAATCACAAAGCTCTGAATAGAAGATACCAAAGCACCAAAAAACTAACTCCACACACCTATACCAAAGGAAGCACGAGAAGAAGAAAAGCAACATAAGGGAGGGAGAATGGAAGCCAACCACAGACAAAAGACAAGAAATAATATTTCAAGCCCACAAAACATACACGAAGGAAAACATTATTCAAACCTTGAGTGGCATATATGTGAAATGGAGAGCCACCAGAGACACAACCAGCGATGAAAAGTGCAACGAGATGAGAGAACAAAGAAATAAAAAGAGACTACACAAAATCAGCAAACTGTGGAGCCATCCTCGAGCTATGAAGAGAACATAAAAGTCAGATCACCAAAAATAGATCTTGAAAACCAAGACTAGCAGGGACTATCAACGGCAAGCCAACTACGAGGAAGACAACTAAACTCTGACCCAACCCAAGGAGATGTAGTTCCTAACAACAGCCAAATCTAAGGAAGAAGAGGAAAAATATTGACCAGAACAGCGTACAACATCATGAGAAACAACCGCACAACTGGGAACTCATAAACCTGATCTACAACAAATATCAGATAATCTCACAAGAGAAGAAGAAGAGGAAAAACAAGAGCAACAAATGTGAGCATTTTCCGGTGATGGTAAGAAACACCGCATACCGGAAATGAAAATAAATACATAGATGGTGACGGTTCAAGTCAAAATATGCGGAGACGAAAAAAACATCTTATTAGAATAATGTTCAATGTTGTTAAAAAAAGAATAATGTTCAAAAATGTGAAAATATGAAATACAATTTTGACGCTGAAACCGTTAATGTTAGAATCAACAAATGCTTAAATTCAGAGTGATTGAAATTCAATATGCTTTACATTAGAAGCTCAATTCATCACTAACAAATACTACTATACACACAACAACATATTATTGAAAAGACGAACACATAATATATTAATCTATAACCTAATACTACATAACACAATAAAATATTAAATCATGCTCTTCACAAATAAATACTGACCACATAATTACATCATCCAAAAACATCATATTTAACCATAACAAAATAATATTCCGCGCGAAGCGCGGACAACCCCCTAGTATATATATATATATAAAAAGTAGAGTTATCTCACTCCTAAGGGCTCCACATCAGATTTCAGGTCAGAAAGTCGCTTCATGTGGTGTCGACACGTGTCCTTCATCCAAAACGCGTCATTTTATTTATGGAAAGCACTAGAGATTTGTGGGCTTTCGGTTTATGTTAAGAATTAAAGCCCAAAACAAGAGGCTCTTTAGTCCTCATCGCTTACCACGTTCGCTTCTTCTTCAGCGCCTGGTATCTAAAAATAAAACTATGTGTTATCTGTCAGCATCAATGGCGTCTTGAGTAATTGGATCACTGAAATCGAGTTACAGAATCTCTTTGTTTGCCTCCAATTACGTCTTATAGCCTTCTCTTCTAATAATCTGTTCCGAGTTATTCGCCATGCATTTATCACCTTAATAACTCCATAGGCGACGTGAACCACGATCTGACTTTAATTATGAGTTATACCTCTGAACTACACCTATAAAAAGGTTAGCTTTCTTCACTTGAACATCATCTTCTCAATCTGTGAAAACACTAATCTACATATTCCATGTTAAATGGCTAACTCATCAATCTTCCTTTCTGATCTGAAAGCTGGCTGAGGCTCCTCCACCGTCCAAGTGCCGTTGCTCAGATTCTGGAAAGCCAGAAATGTCCGAGTGGAGGGGAACTGATGTCTCTTGATATGCTCTTATTGGATTCAAAGATAATTATGTTCTTAAATTCATGTTCAGATCGCTTTATGTTCACAAAACTCATGTTCAAAGTTTTTTTAAGCGATGTTAGAAATGTTCTTAAGCTTATGTTCATAGTCTTCTTATGTTATTAAACCCATGTTCATAGTGTTCTTATACTAAACATATGAAACTGTTTATATACGGATTTCAATTGACCTACTTCAGTGAGATTTATTTAGAAACCGTTTGTGATTTTGTGATTTGACTCATGTTTATAGTCATCTTAACCTCATGTTAATATTATCTTGAAATCATGTTCATAATGTTTTCCTGATCTTAAACTCATGTCCATGTTGTTATCTATTCAACATTATCAACCTGTTATATAAACATCTTCTGAATGATCATTTTTGAACCGTTTGCAAAGAATAGTTTCTTTCTAAATGTGTTTCAGGCGACCATTATGCAAGCATCCGTGAGCGTGAGCTGGCTAGCAACTTACAGGCCTTATCTCCGGCCGTTTCAATGTATTATGTCACCAGTTTTGATGTAACTCGGTGTAATCAAAACTTCAGGCTCTCGGACTCCTCTCTGCTGATTCGATTCAGTGACGCTACCGCTCTTAAGAGTTCACTGAACCATCTTCTCCAATACCTAAAGAATGTTTCAGGTTCCGTAATCACAGCGAGATGCTTGGTCTAGCCAACACCAATACCCAACTTCTAGGTATTCCTCCTATAATCTGTTAATCAGTATAGCTGGATAAGATATTAATATTAATCCTCACACAAATATTATTGATATTACGTGTATACGCACACCAATTAACCTAATGTGCACACTACCACAATCGAATGGTATGTCGATGCAGCACTTTAGGATCGAATCCACAGAGACCAACTATTACACTTTATCTTTATGGGATCAATATCAAGCTAAAACAATATGGGGGTTTAAAGATTTGAGGGTTTCGTGAGAAACAATTAACAAGTTTCATGATTCTTCTCAAGAGTGTAGAGATCCTTCTCCCTTTACAATAAACAAATCCAAAAATGGAGTTTTCGGGTATGGTTCCTCTCTGTAAACCTGGTTCCTTGTGTAAAAAGTAGCGTAGAAGGTAAAAAGAAGGAGAAAAATATGATATATCAAAGCCACAGGCGGCTGGGAGAGAAAATAGGGATAATTAGGGCAAATCCCGTAATGATTGTAGTTTCCTTAAAAATCTCTGCCGCTGGAACACTCACTCGAAACAGTCACTCGAGTTGCCCCGCTATCTGACTGTTCTGCGTGAAAACCACCAAATTGCATTGTTTTCTGCCTCTTTTGTTCCAGCTGGTCCATCTCCCATCCAATGCAACTCCAGACCTGTAATGACTCCAAAAGGACTAGAAAGACTCGATAAAGCCTTGAAAACCAATTTAAAAGCATATATACAAGATGTATGAAACACCATATATCAATTCCCCCAGACTTAGATCCTTGTTTGTCCTCAAACAATGTCAAGTATCAAGAACAGGGAGAAAGGTTTGAAAGTGTGGGAACTCTCCTATTCCCAACAACCATACTTTAACCATGAATCTCTGAACCATACAAGCAGTAAAACTAGGACAATACACCCTTACCGGAACCCCACTGACAGCATGTTCAAAAATCGGCTCCATACTCTTCATCTCAAACCTGAAAAAGCAACACTATCGAGACAGAACTCCCTACATTCATTTAAGAGTAGCGTGAGCTTCTCATCATAGGCATCATTCAGGGTAGACGGTCTAGGTGTGGAACAGACTATTTAATGGTGGAGTTAAAAATGTTTAGGGGCTACCATTTCATTGAAGAGGATGCAGGATATCACACAAAATGACAAGAGAGGATTGATCCATTGATGTCCACAGCCTCTACTTGTTTTTGCTATATATCTGGTGCGACTGTTCTGATGACGGAACAGGCAACTGATTGTTCTGCTTTCCACTTTCCTCT
>NC_027750.1:30658664-30659074 GCF_000695525.1 Brassica oleracea var. oleracea
AAGATCTGGTGGGTACAGCCTTGAAGAAAACTTTCTTGTTGATGTTGGAGAAGCAGACTCTCTTGTTGGGCATATCGATGGTTGCTCCAACAGTAGCCATGAATGTCCTTCCAAATATCAAAGGCATCTCATGATCCTTGTTCATCTCAACAACTTGAAACTCAGCAGGAACAATGCATTCCCCTACTTGAACATGAAGGCTGCGGATGGTTCCATATGGGACTGCTCTAGAAGAGTTTGCAAAGGTCAGGGTCAGCTGAGAGCGGTCAACATCAGCAATACCCAAATCGCCTACAATAGCCTTTGAGACGAGATTCACACAAGAACCAGGGTCACAAAGAGCATCCTTGAAGGTTGTTCCTGCGATGGAACATGGGAAAACAAACTTTCCACGATCATCAACCTTAGGA
>NC_027750.1:30659183-30659828 GCF_000695525.1 Brassica oleracea var. oleracea
AAGTTCTTTAGGAAGCCTTCTCACCATCTTGTTAAAACCTATCAGCTGCTCTTCACTAATGGGATCCATCAGATGTCTAGGTGGAATTGGATAGGGAACCTTGGGAACATAGACTCGAGATGGTGGAGTCTCAGCAGGTTCGCTAGGAGCAGTCACTCCAGAGCTAGCAGACTGCTCTGCTCTCTCTTTTACGACTGGAGCAGTCTCAGCGAACGACTACTCTATTGCATTACAGTGCTCAGTCCTAGGATTTTTATCAGTTCTTTCAGGGAGCGTCTCTTGTTGCCTCTTGACACTCTCAACTGGTTTGAGCAAGTTGAACATCAATCCTCTTTATGTGGTTGCTCACAGTATCATACTTTGTATTCAGTTTAGTGAACATATTGTCCATCTTAGTGTTGATGTCTGTAGAAACCTGATTCAATGCCTTCCCATGAATCTGCATACCCTGCAACAGCTGTTGCATCATCATACCCAGACCCTTCAGCTCATCTAGTTGACTGTTCCCGTTAGCTGGAACAGCTTGCTGATTGCTTTGTGGTTGTCGCTTGTTCTGGTTCTGAATATGCCCGGCCGTAGTTTGCTCCATGTTGAAGACGTGCCCTTGGTTGTTTTTCAGTAGCTGATCAACCTTGGCAGTCAGCT
>NC_027750.1:30660084-30660607 GCF_000695525.1 Brassica oleracea var. oleracea
CAGAGCGCGTAGTAGGGATGTTGCAAGGAATGTTTCTCTGCCCGATTGGAACTGTCTGCGCTTGTTGTTCCTGCCGCGCGAGAGCAGTCTGTTTAGCAGCATCCTGCTGAGCTTGGATGGTCTACTGCATTTGTTGCCTCTGCTGCTGCATGAGTGCCATAGCCGCAGTGAGATCATCCTGATTGGCGTGATCACCCATAGTGGTGTCGGTTTGCCTTGGCTGTTGACGATTTGTTCTTTCTAACCTTGCTAGCTCCTGGTTGGTAAATGTAACTAACTCTCCTTGTGCGTTTCTCCGAGTATGTCAACTGGTAATGCACCTGAAAAATTAGAAGCAACAAAAAGGATAGAGCAAGTTAGAGGTCTTAGACTAAATAAATAACCGAAAAATAAAGGTAAAAAGATGGTCCCCGGCAACGGCGCCAAATTGATATTACGTGTATACGCACACCAATTAACCTAATGTGCACACTACCACAATCGAATGGTATGTCGATGTAGCACTTTAGGATCGAATCCACAG
>NC_027750.1:30661314-30671416 GCF_000695525.1 Brassica oleracea var. oleracea
GTCAAGCTCACGGATCTAACACCCTAACACCCTAGACTAAGCAAGCTTACTACTCAGCCATAGCTACAGAGAACACAGAGATAACAGATGAAGAAAACATGTTGAATCAATAAAATAAAAGAGATAGGGTTCAGGATTCTTCTCAAGAGTGTAGAGATCCTTCTCCCTCTACAATAAGCAAATCCAACAATGGAGTTTTCGGGTCTGGTTCCTCTCTGTAAACTAGCGTAGAATGATAAAGAGAAACAGACAATATGATATATCAAAGCCACAGGTGGCTGGGAGAGAAAATAGGGATAATTAGGGCAAATCCTGTAATGATTGTAGTTTCCTTAAAAATCTCTGCCGCTGGAACACTCATTCGGTACAGTCACTCGGGTTGCTCCGCTATCTGACTGTTCTGCGTGAAAACCCCCAAATTGCATTGTTTTCTGCCTCTTTTGTTCCAGCTGGTCCATCTCCCATCCAATGCAACTCCAGACGTGTAATAATTCCAAAAGGACTAGAAAGACTCGATAAAGACTTGAAAACCAATTTAAAAGCATATATACAAGATGTATAAAACACTATATATCAATTATTGGTGAAATAACCGCTGTTAAGAGAAAGTTCTATTTCGCTTGAATGGCTAACTCATCTATATTACTCGCTGAAGGCTGGCCAGAGATGGGTTCTTCTTCTGTTTTGGACAGGAAAATCTGAGGATTTAGAGGTGCTCGAAACCAAAGGGTATCTCCTCATCATTATCTTCCTGACTATATCACCTTTGCCGGAGATGGGTTCTTCTTCTGTTTTGGAGAGTAGAATCTGAGGATTCAAAAGTGTTAAAGCTTTGGAGACTCCGAGAGTAAGTAAGGAACTCCATCGGCTCGAGAGGCATCTCCAATGGACGGTAAACAAGGTCTGTCTTACATGTCTGAACCATGGCTCTTTCCATTTTAGACAGAGATGAAGGAAGTGAGAGAGAAAGTGGAGGTCAAGAAAGAGACATATAGTATTGGGAGGAGACTTTTTGTGTAAGTGAAAGGCTTTTAATGGAGAAATATTTATAACTCTGCTTTTTCAGCCTTAGTTTTATTGTTTTTTAATCACTATGTTTCTTTTGGAGAACAGTTTTGATGTAAGCAAAAGGTTTCAATGTAGATTTTATTACTCTGCTTTTTAGCCTTCGTTTATTGCTTTTTTTCTTACTCTGTTTCTCTCAAGTAAATTACACTTAACAAATATGCTTTATGTGTTCGATTTTGGCCTTAATGGAGGTCTTCTTTCAGGATCACGTTTTGGGTATGATATTCTTTCATCCCGAAGCTTTTTATGTACTTTTGTGTGCGTTGTTCCTATTATGTGCACCATTAGCCTGGTTACAGAGTTCGTCAACGTGCTAAGAACCAAAACTAAGCCTTCTATTGATGTTTTTCCCTTGCTTTTAGGTTCATGTTTGTTGCCATGCATGCTGTTACTGGTTCTTATGCATTATCTTGGAGCCAAACCCGTATGTCTTGGTCACTAAGATGTATATTACATTCAGTTTTTGAACTTCTGGAGATTTCAGATGATTGATGTTGGCAAGTTTTGTAGGATTCAATTTCCCATGGAGTTCCTCTAGAAGATTTTGGACATGGCCATCCAGATCCTAATTTGACGTAAGAAAAAAAAACTAAGGGGAAGACTCACCATATACACTTAGTATATAATTTTATAAACCTTCTTATATATAGATATGCAAATTGCCAGTGTATAGTCAAGTCAAGAACAACTGCCTGTCTTTTTTTTTTTTTTGTCAACAAGAACAATTGCCTGTCTATCTTAGCAATGGGGGAGTGAAAAGCATGGAGCTCTTTTGCAGCTATAGTTTGCTTCACAAGCATAAATTTCATATTCTATGTTGGGTGTAAGGTTCTCTTTTTAGATAGAAGGTTTTAGTTTAACAAAAACAAGTTACACATGGTGTACAAAAGCATTTTTCTTGAATAAATTTTGCATATGTATTCAAAAAAAATAGATATGCAAATTGGTTGATGTCATGTATCGTAGCGATGGACCTAATTTCTGAGCTGCAAGTGATGGTATGTTTGTGAATAGATATCTTACAAATTTTCTTGGTTTTTTAGCTTTAAGACACATCTGTCATAAATTTAGTCACCATAATTGTGTATTTTCTGAAAGATGATGGTGACAAAAATGGTTTTAGGAAACAAATTCTTTGTATAACTCCTTCAGAATATGTTGCTACTATGGCAGCCAATGCACAAGAAACGTTTCCATATTTTCGTTCTGGTCCTAAGGTGGGATTGCTTTGCATATTATGTACATGTATATATAGTGACGCTTAAATTAAAATTGCATAAAGTTGAATCTTTCTTTCTTAGGGGTCAATCAATTTCACCAAACAGTGTATATACCTGCTTTACAACCAAACTAACCGAACTAATGTTTATGTAACAGAAAGTATAGATGTATGTATCACATTTTAAAGAAATATATATATATATATATATATATATATATATGTATATATGTATATATATATGTATATATGTATAAATAAAAGTATCAGTGCATTGATCTATGTTTATATAGAATCTATATGATATCAATAAGAATAAACATAATTAGTAAAAACTAATATTATTTTAATTTGAAAACAACAAAAAAAAATTGAATGTTCATTAAAATTTAACATGGTTTTTATTGTTTGCTCACTTGCACACGTGACCGTAATACTAATTTTTTAATAATTACACAGAAGAAATAAGATATGCTATAATTATACAAAAATATGAAACAATAAATAAATCAAATTATATCAACACATCAAACATATTAAAATATCTTCACATCCTTTTTTTTTGTCACAGTTTTTTCGCTAGCCAATATATCTTCACATCCAAATAAGATTACATTATATACAGTGGCGGACGCAAGTAGTAACGTACGGGGGCACGTACCCCCATCTAATTTTATTTTTCCTACAATAATTAGTACCAGCTTAAGAAATGTCTTGCAACTCTAGAACTAGACATACTGAAAAAATGTCATGTTCCCCATCTAATTATGATGCTGCGTCCGCCCCTGATTATATACACATTCGACCCATTTCAATTACAGTGTAAAGAAAATGGTCATACGTATAAAAAGATTTAGATGTGTTTGAATTAAAAAAAACATAACAAAAAGATATGATAATAGTTAGAATAGTACAAGTTAGAGAACATGTTTGACAGCAAAATAAAAACTTACACACATCAAATATACATAAATTTAAAAATTAACAAAATATAATCTCTCCTGCTTGAGTAACAACGAGCAACACTACGACGGTTTAACGTCGTCTTCACGGGTCTGTACCAAAAAAATATGCGGAAACTCAAACCATCAACAAGCTGCCATGTCAATGACATGGATAACAACTCCAAGCTTTGCTTCTATTTCAAGCAAGTCCGTAAGTTCATAGTCATCCTTTGAGATGACTTTACCGGCTCGACCATAAAATGCAACAACAATACACATCAATGTTCCTTGCATTTTGCGCTGCATCGAAAATATTTGCCACAAGTTTTCACGGAAATTAATATATGGATTGATTGCTATATTTGATGTTTCAAAACCAAATTAGTTGTCCAAGTAAATATTCTAAAAAGTACTGAAGTGCAAATGTACGAATAACACAATAGGCTGGTGTTGATAAGACTAATCGATTGTATCACACTGCCAATCAAGTGAGTATACAGAAATGTTTACAAAAGTTGTATATCTTCAAAAACCAATACATCACATTCCGAGCGTAGCGCGGATAGGCCTTAGTGTTAAAAAAAAAACCTCTCTTCCAAACCAAATCAAAAACAAAAATAAAGCAGAATTTTATTTCTCGATACAGGTAATATAATGGGTAACACAAAAAGACGGATGGTTTTTACAATAAATAACTGCTTATCTATGATTTATTTTGCTTCTAAAAAATAACAATCAGAGTATTTATACATAGTAAGAAAAATAGTTTTCAACACAATGCTGAAGCAATCATGCTTTGGCTAAGGTAACTTTGATGAAACTTCGTAACTCTGTTTGAGACCTGTTTTCGAGTATCCTATTAAATATTAATGAATGTTTGTTCAAAAAAAAGTAAGAAAAATACTTTTCAATAATGATCTATAAATTCTGTAAATTAAATATCTGTATGAATTTTAAATATTCAAAAAAATTAATTATTTTAAATAACTGTTTTAATTTCTTTTTTTTATATTTAAAATAAAATGGATAAAATTAAAAAGATCATAGATCATCATCACAACATTAACAGAAGAATACCACACTGTAGCCTTTTAAAAAACCTTGCATATATATCCCCGAGTTTGCGGGAAAAAGGGTTTTTAATTCCCAGACTATTTGTAATAGGCAATTTAAATACTGAAGTTTTATTTGCATCAGTTACAAAAAAAAAAAAAAGTTTTAGTTGCACTTTTTTATTCCCCAATTTAATGATGACTTGGCAAATTAAGTATCCAAAAAGTCAGACGTCATAACCCGTTAATATTATATGAAACGGCGTTTGTGATTTTCCTTGAAAACAAAGAAATCCCCAAACTGAAACCCTAGATCGAGTGCAGAGAGATTTCCAGCGTGCGTGATTGTGAAGACGTTCACCGGAAGACGAGGAAGAGCACGAAATAAGCTTCAAATCCAAAGGGGCTCATCAAATCCCATAGTTTTTGAAGTTCCAGATGTTTCTTTTCCTCCCACAGTTCACGAAGGTTTTAAAGTTCCTGAAGTTTCAATAACCACTAAGAAAAAAAGGTAAAATCAGTTCCTTTCATGTTAATAATTCTTATTATTGATTCTTGTAATTGATTATGTCGCATGATGACTTCTTATTAGGACACGAGATGAAGAAGGCTCTGGATTTGATGAAGAAACAATGAGACGTGAGGATGAAGAAGAAACAATGGTACATCGTAATGAACAAGAAGCTATGGACTCGGGTGAGAATTCATCTGTTGAGGCAGATGATTGTAAGGTTATTGTTGAAGATATGGCTGGATATAAGGAGTCTGAACCAGTGCTGCACTCAAATGATAATGAGCTTCTCGATGTACCAATTCGTGAAGACGATAATTTTAGAGAAGCTGGCTGTGAAGATGGAAATGAAAACTACGAGGGTAATGAAGATAGTGGCGATGATATCTGGGACGACGATCACATACCGGATCCATTATCAGATGATGACCGTCATGAAGTAGAAGAAGAAGGAAGGCAATTCAACTATGGAGATGATGAAAATTTAGCTTTAGGAAAGACGTTTAATAACGCTGAAGAATTCAAGTATGATGTTCTCAAGTACTCGTTGAAGACGCAATACGACATAAAGTTCTATAAGTCATCAGCTGATAGGCTTGGAGCACGGTGCACACAATATGAAAAGGAAAAATGTGGCTGGAGAGTGTAATGTTCTTTCGAGAGGGGTAGGAACAAGCTGATGGTGAAAGTCTTCATAAATACTCATATTTGTGTTAGATCCGGCTATACTAAGTTGTTCAAGTGTGGAACAATAGCACAACTTTTTGAGGAGAGACTTCGAATTAATCCAAAAATTAGGTCACATGTGATGGTTGAAGAGATAAAAAGAGAGTATAACATGATTGTGACCTTAGAACAATGCAGAAGAGCGAAAGCAACACTTGCACCAGAAGAAAAGCTGGTCATGAAGCCCATTTTGCTAGACTTTGGGATTATCAGGAAGGTACTTTCATCGAATGTTGGATCAACAATGGAGATTGAGACAATTCCAGGACCATTTCCTGGAAGCAAACAAAGATTTTACATGTTGTATATGTGTTTTGAAGCCTTGAAATCATCTTGGAAGGAGTCATGCAGACCCATTATAGGACTGGATGCTGCTTTTATGAAATGGGATATAAAAGGCTAAATGCTAGCTGCTGTCGGTAGGGACGGGGATAATCAATTTTCCCAATAGCTTGGGCTGTCGTTGAAGTTGAGGATAATCCTAATTGGCTATGGTTTGTGCAACTACTGAAAAATGATTTAGGACTTGAAGATGGGGAGGCAGTTACAATAATCTCAGACAAGCACAGGGTATATGTTTAGGCTTCATTTGTTCATTTATACTTTTTTCTTGCTTTGTACTTAAGCTCAATGTTCATTTGCACAGGGTATACTACATGCAGTTCATGAAGAGCTTCCTAAAGCCGAACACAGAATGTGTGCTAGACACATTCTAGAGAATTGAAAGAAGACAAACAAAGACATTATTCTTGAACGTCTATTTTGGAAAATAGCAAGAAGCTACACACCAGCAGCGTTTATGGCCAACTTAAAGGCGCTTAAGAAGTACAATGAAGGGGCTTATGAATCTTTACAGTGTACTGGACCGGCAACATGGTCTCGTGCATTCTTCAAGCTTGGATCTTACTGAGTCGTTTAATAGAAGTGTTAGAGAGTCTAGGAGGAAACCTCTTCTTGATATGCTGACAGAGGTGAGGAGAAAGACCATGGTGAGGAATGCAAAGAGAACTATTTTGACCAATCGGTGGAATAAAACATTCACTCCAAGAGCAGATAAGGAGATTGAGCTTAATAGGCAGAAAGCTCGAGACTGCATTAGGCATATGACCACTGGATAGATTCATGAGATAGAGTATCACGATGATGCATACACCGTTAACATGATTGAAAAAATATGTGGTTGTGGCTACTGGCAATTGAATGGTCTGCCTTGTATGCATGCTATGTGTGTCATTACAACAACAAGGTTAGATCTCAATGATTATGTGTCTGATTTCTACTTGACCTCAAAATGGCGACAGCTATATGCACATGATATGAAGCCGGTTCAAGGGATGAAAATGTGGTTACGGTTAGGTCGAGCCCCAATTCTGCCACCTCCTTCACGATTCAATCGTGGAAGACCAAATAATTATGCTGGGAAGAAAGGTCCCCATGAGTCTACATCTAATCCACACAAGCTTACTCGCCATGGTTGTGTAGGAACTTGCTCAAACTGTAGAAAAGAAGGCCATAACAAGACTAGGTGTCCCAATCCAAACGCAGCTCCTCCACCAAAACGTCCTAGAGGTCGTCCACGTAAAGAACATGTTTGAAATGGCTTACTCACTTCTTGAGTCTGACATTGTCTTATTATCTTAATTTTGGTGCTTATTGTCTCTAGGGAGAGTCTTCAAACTGTGGAGAAAGAACATCTCAAGGCTCATCACAAGTTCCTCCTTCTCAATCATTACAAGGATCATCGCAAGAAGCATCACACCAAGCATCACAAGGGCGTTTCTGGTTCTCTACCTAATTACGTGCACTTGTGATCTTAAGTAACAATATCTCTCAGCTCTGTATGGATTTTGGATAGTGGTTATCATTTTTGTTTCGGTTATGTAAGGATTCCGACCTTTGGTCATGTAGGATCTTATGCCAAGTAACCTCTTTTTATAAACTCTAAACTGCTCTAATTTTTTTTATATATCTCTGAGATTAATAAGATAGAGGTAGGGGAACTACCAACGAGTACAGAGTGTCCTCAAAATAGAGGAGGAACACTTTCAGTTCAAAAAAATAAAACTTAAAAACGCAGCAGAACTAAATAAATCAGCACAATATCAGTGGATACCAAAGGAGCCGAGGTAAAATGGAGACGGACATAGGTTCGAAGCCTTCAAACCGATAGTGGTATCATATCCCAGCCAAGACGCATCATGCTCCTCCTGCTTCCTGCAAAATAAAAGATGGTAACCAATGAAGACCACTTCTAGCAACATAAGATTGGAATCTACAATCCCTAGTTACACTCTCAGCTATCTCTGCTGCCACCAGATTACGAGATTCAGACCTATGTTCTAAGCTCCATGGGAAGAGTGCAGGCAGCATCCGAGATATCCCGCTAACAAGAGTTTGAAACACATGAAACTTCTCAGGATGCAGGAGAGCCTCCGTGGCCAGCGTGTCTGACGTTTTTTATTTAACAACGCAAAAGATTTTTAAAAACTGACTTTTGAGATAAAAACTAACGGAACGTTAATAACTTCAAGTCTGACTTTTTTTATCTTTAATTTGCTTAGTCAACATTAGATTGAGGAATAAAATCGAGCAAGTGAAACTTGAGTATTTAAATTGCCTATTACAAATAGTGTGGGAATTAAAAGTTCATTTTCCCCCCAGTTTGCTCCAGGTTAAATAGTTGGACTTTTGTTTTTCCATGGCCAATTACTATTTCACATCCAGGTTTAATAGTTGGGCTGCAGTCATTGGCTTCCTCCAACTCACCTCATCACCGCCGTCACGCAGTACCAAAAGTTACTCCGACTGTAAATCCGGTAATTAAAGTTTCCATTAACGTGAGTGACTTTAACCCTCCTCCCACTTTGTCGCATTCAATTTTCACCTGTTCCTCTTCCATGGTTACTGAGAAATCTACTTCAATTCAATTTCATTCTACTGTATCTGGAAGATGACTCAGTTTTTTTTTTTGTTGGTTCACAATCACAAGTGGAATATAAGAATTTGAATGTGTTTTCAGCAATTTGGTTTCAACCAAGGAAACTCATCATTAACTGTGTAGTTTATTGGAGATGCCAGTATATTTACGAACTCATCTCTGCGCCATTGGCAGCAGATGGGTGGTTTGAGTATTCAAGAGGATATGTTGGTAGACAAATCTATCAGAAGCTCCGTTAATTCTCGTGCCTCGGTTCTAAAGGTTAGAGAATGATCATCTTCTCTATTGACATTTAACACTCTACTTGAAGAATGTACTAATCGATCATATTCAATTGGAAAATCATAGCCAGTATTGATTGTATGTGGATGCCTTGTCCCGTTGTTTCTATCCATTGTTTGGCTGCTCTTCCATCATATTCACCATCAATGAGTATATATGTTCCAAAAAACAGTAACAATGAGGAAAAGTGAAGGGCTCCCTGATTTCCAGAACCATATCTTCTAAAAGTGATACGATGATGCCATGGGTCTGTCTAGCCATTCAAGATGTACTTTTCCTGGCAATTGACGTTAATGTAAGTCATGGATGCTAAAACAGTTTTGCAAGGAAACTTTAAGTGTGATCAAAAGAGTTAACCTTTATATCAGTGTTGTGAAGCTATCAGCAAGCCGTGTAAACTGTTCCTAGAAGGAATGGCTTTGTCACAGAAGATTTTGATGCAGTCATTGGTAAGGTGATATGCAATGGATAGGAAACAAAGGAAGCATAGAGCTGGTATAAACAAGTGCTGATGTGTAGCTTTAATTAGTTAATAGAGTCAGTTTGTCAACGGACCTTGGCTATATAAAAGGATCCGAGATCAGTTGTAGTTTCTCATGCCGTTGTTGCATCAGGAATTGCGCTCGTTCTCAGGTTGTCGAGACCAAGAGTTTTGGGAGCTTTCAAGATCATACGCTTGAGCTCTGTGTACTTCTATTTGGTTGTTCAATAAAATTGCAAATTCTTATCATAAGAGTACTCAAGTGAAGTTGGCAGCGAATTGACCAATGAGTGACCAAGTTCAATCTAAAAATGTATCATGTTTATCATTTTGGATCAATGCTATTTATTCCATTTATGCAGATACTGTTTCATAAGTGAAACTGTCCAAGGAATGAGAAAATCAAACGATTTGGTTCAAGTCAGTACATATTGAAACAACGTGAACTACAGGACAGACTAGTTTGACCCTCGAGTTACACAACATAACAAACACACACAAATAACACTAAGAGCATGATCATTGGAGATATTCCGCTAAGAACCTCACCCTAAGAACTTCCCAATAATCATGTTCTAAACAAGCAACAAAAATACAAAACATAACAAAGAGTAACCAAGTCAAACCTCAGATGAACGGCTGTGCCATGAGGTCCCCCGTACGAGAAGCTGTTGTTGCTGTATTTCTCCACGCTGTAGTAGGTAGCGTTGGTAGCTCCTACTATCAGCCGGGAAACAGGAACGAACTCCCCTGGGCTGAGCGCAACCTGTAGATCCCTCACGTGCGTCTCTATCGCTGCCGGGACGGTAACCAGAACCCATCTCAGTAGTCGTATGTCGCCCCGATGCCCTGATGTCGACGATCTCTCCCCCCCCCCCCCC
>NC_027750.1:30672925-30696678 GCF_000695525.1 Brassica oleracea var. oleracea
TGAACGTTCTCTGCGTGATCAGCGAGCCGGCTGAAGATCTCGACCGGCCAATATCCGATCGCCGAGAGCTTGGTCCCATTGCTGAAACCAACTCCCAGCCACCATGGTCCCCGCGCCGGATCCTGTTTCAAACAGTTATTTGTGTATCAGAAAATACTTATTTAACAAAACAGAACAGCAGTTAATAGACTAATTACCTTCCACACTTGTATGGTGAGTTCGGTTTGAAGGCCTCCTATTGTCGATGCCGGTGAGATAGCGCCTTCAATAAGAACGGTCCGGCTTGTTTGTACGAAACCCGGACAGCGCAGATAATAACACATCGTCGACGTATAAGCATCCGTCTGAAAACAAAAACAAAAATCCACATAATCAGAGTTTAGACATTATGGAAGAAATTCATTATCACGTAGTCAAAATGTAAGCCATCAATTGCAGTTTAAACCTACAAATCAATTTCACATCCTTAATGCAGTATGAAAGAAATCTTTACAATAAATCACAGTTACTCTCTAGATCATGACATGTCCTAGCATCTGGAAACCCATAAATAAACAAACGACACTTCCTCTCAACGCTGGAACACATCCCCAATAAATTCATGTAATCATCATTGCACGGGTTGTGCTTTCTTTCTAAAACCAGTGTCAATAGCCTCATGAAATTAAGCACCGTTCTAGCAAATGCCATAGCCGATAGTCTACAAGAACAATTAACCTACACCCACTCACAGTCCATCTTGCACATGTACAACGATTTATGACACAGATATCTTGCTAGCGACAACTTCTCATTACATCCGAAAAATTCAAGAGTATTTTCATAGAAACACATAGGCATAACACGTCTCCGTAGAGCAGCCAAAGGTCAGTTTGACAATGCTATCTATCTATACAGAATAATAACGTTAAGCAGGAGAGACACCCATGTCGGACAAAAAATATTTGATAAACTTGAATGGCAACTAAACAAAACAAGAGCTGACAAGTACTGCTACAAGCGCTTCCATAAATTACTCCATAGAGTGAGAGTAACTAGGCTTGAATGTTACTCGACAAATTATATGAATATAAGAACAAGGATTACATGTCATCGCAATAACGTCTATTCAAGATGGATTTTAACCAAATTATTTATATTAACTCCAAACACGTATATTCCTCAGAATCTATGTGTCTTTGATAATGTTTTCTTTCTATAATGTTACCATTTCAGATACTTTGGATATTGATTCTGAGCTATATTTTTCGTTTATATTGTCAACCTAGCTTTTTAAAAGCTCATTACATAATTTGGTTCTTCGTTATACCTAAAATAACAAAAACCAAAGTATACTGAATACTGATCCAAACCAAATCCGATTACGAAAATTATATGTATTAGACCTCTAAACCGACTTTTCAAACTACCAACACGAACTCAATTAGATACTCGAACAACCTAATTAAATAAAAATAAATTGAATTGACAAACGTACCGTCCAAAATAAGAACAGACTGGGCTGGGAGTAAGAGCATGTACAACAGGGGTTTTTAATAAATCCTAAAGTACAAATTCTTCACTATTAACCATCTAAACTATTAAAACAACAGGAGTACATTTTGTACTTTCCCCTTAGTTTTCCTCAATAATTACCACAGAATGCCACTGACATTAAACTCACCGTTTTATGTTTTACTAAACCGAGAAACACGTTCTGAGAACAAACCGAGCAACCCGTTTCCTTAATTATTAAACCAGAAAATTATAAAACTCATTACTAAACCACATTCTACTACTTTCATACATATCATTCTATATATTACCTTAAACAAAAACGTTTTGTCTTACTATTAAACCATCAATTACAAACCATTACTAAATATCTACATCACAAAACAATCAAAATACAATTGCTGGTTACCTTCATACCGTCGAATTGAATTGTCATACTCCCTTACTTCCTGAGTTCAGCGCATCCGATTAGTAGTTTTGGTCTGCAAAATCAAAACCATTATATTAGATAGATACAAATATATGTCATACGAAAAAATCATAGTTTATATCAATACTACTATAAATCATTTAATTCCACAACAATACTAACTTAGACAATACGATTTTTGGTATATAATTTTTTTAATTGAAAATCAAAAGTAATCATTTATTATTTTCCAAAACAATATACCTTATAAAATATATTCATATATTTAAGTCGACAAAGATATCACTAAACTACCACAAAATATATTTTTTTGATTTCTAATCTTGCAAATCACGTCAAAACTTCATTATTAACCTATAAATAATTACCTTCCATAATATATTCCTATATTTAAGCAACTATCAACCAATTCGATATCATTAAACTACCACAAGATCTTTTTTCTTCCAAATCTTGCAGATCACGTAAATAATCTTACATTTAAAAACCTGTATTCCATAAGCAACTACCAAACGGATCAAAATTGGAATAAAATCATAGAGTATATTCACTATTTAATACAAAAATATATCAACTAACAAAATCTTAGCACGTAATATGCGATTGTTACTACCCTATACTAACTAGCTATATATACATCTTCCCCATAGCTTCAACATCGTTTCATTCTAAGAAAATGGTGAAAAAAACACAGGCGTTTAAGAGAACAACAGACATCGCCGACTATGAGATCGGTTGGAGAAACCGATGTTCTATGGGAAAGTGAAAAGTCAGTAAAGGCAGTCGTTTTACGGTTTTTTTCCCGGAAAAAAAAATTATATGGGCTTTGATTTGTATTTCAGGTCCACAAAGTGTTGGGTTACAAATGATATTAATTTTAATTTCATAACCAAAAGGCCAAAATCAATTCATATAATTAGGCTTTATTAATTTAGTTACACAGATTTCTATTTTTAATATATTTTTGGAGTTACTTTTCCAATTGGTTTTATAGTTCTATCGTTTTTAAAGCTATATAAATAAAATAAACAAATTTCTTTTCCAATTTTTAATATAATTACTACAGTTTTTTTTCTTTTTAATGCAATATTTTTGTTTTGTATATATTTTTAATTATATGTTTTCTTAATTAATAATACTATTAAACTTCAACTACATGCTCTAATATTGTACACTTTATGGTTAGTTTACCAAGCAAAAGAAAAAAATACAATATAAGAACAATAAAACCTCATAGTTTATAAATGTACACTAAACCGAATAAACAAGATACACCAATGTCAAAACTCAAAAACATATGAAACAATAACATTCATGTTCTTAGAACTACGAAAAACATATAATTACATCGAACATACACCCGCGCGGACGCGCGGGTCAAAAGCTAGTATAATATTAATATTAAACTCATATTGCTTAAGGATCAATCCTTTCCTAAGGATTTTTTTGCGTGAATCCTTGTTGACGTGGCAGTTGAGTTTTGTCTATCGCGTGAAGGGTTTCCCGTGTTCATGTCATTTGTAGTGGAGAGGAGAAAAAAAAAGTTTGTCTCTGCGATTGGCGATTCGCTCTCTCCGGGTAGGATTGATGAATCGACGGGTTGTTATGTTCTTTTTCCTCTGATTCTTTGGATTTACATAGAGTTTCATGTGGTTTTCTTCGCAAATTAGGTTACGGAATTGGGGATTAGGGTTTTCAATCGAATCGGGTTTCATCACAATAAATATTTCAATTTAATAAATAAATATTTTAATTTAACATGTTTTAATTTTTTTTTAAAGTTAAAAATATTTTCAAATTTATTGTTTTTTTATTCTTAAGGATTCCTAATGAATAACACCACTGGACATACTTATTTGATTAGAATCCTTAACTATTTTGAAAAAAAAAAATATATAATATATCTAAAGATTCCAATGGTGAGTACACTATTGGAGATATGTCGGGATAAACCTTAAAAATAATCAAAAATATACACTTGGTCATTTTGCTATATATAAAATTGTAAACTACACAAATTAGTTACGAATTAAGTAGGAAAGTTTTTGATACCTGCCAGCCTGCCTCGATTGAGTTGAGCGTATTGTTGTCATAGGAACCGGAAATGATCCATATCTGAGCCAAGCTGAACTCGGTAGCCTGTTCAACTTTGGGACGCCAGACGTTGAACGTAGCTTTCGCCCCGTAAATCTTCGATGGTGGTCCTGGTGGACTATCCAAAGTTCCTATAGCATACTGTGTTTCAAAATTGATCAGTTTACGGATAACAACTCGCATATATTAAACAAAGAACAAAACTCAAAACATCTTTAAAAGCTTAACGATGAGAGTCTTATGCTGAGACCAGGGGCGGATCTACTTAAGGTAAGAATGGGGCAGTTGCCCCCCATGAAATTTAAAACTTTCCTTTAAATGATTAGTATATATTTCAGTTGTCCCGTTCAAAAATACTTTCTGCCACCCTAACAAAATCTGTTCTCAAAGCTCAGTTCAGAATCTCTATTATTTCCAATTTTTTACAAGGCCATTTATTATATTTCTTTTAGCATTATTATGTTTCCATATTTGATTTGCGAACATTAAACCAATGTTTCCGTTTTATATAAATAAAATCAATTTTTTTTGTTTTTTTAACTTGATAAAATCAACTTGTTGCTTAAAATAAGTATTTTTATAACAGAAAATAAATATCTATTTATTTAATATGTTATAACAACTAGTTTTCTTTACTTTATCGTAATACATGCAATGACAAAAAAAATATTATTTTCATTTTACTTTTTCATATATAATTATTAATCCATACTATGAATGAGAAAAAAACAATATTTAGAAAAAAAATTGTATGATCTTAATATATGTACTTATATTTGTCATATCATGAAAAACCTGACTTTTTCTATTTATAATTTCTGTTTTTTTTTATTTTTTATTTATTTATATAAGATTTTTTTTTTAGTTTTCCCTACAATGGATCTGTATAATACACTTATCAAGTTGATAGAAAATATTTCTATAGAATATATAATGCAAATTTTACTAACGATTATTAATTGTTTGCCCTGTGTGAACTTTTCGGCTAGATCAGCCACTGGCTGAGACTGCTTCTTTTAAATATTTCAAAGTGCTAATCAGTTTCCGGATAACAACTCACATATATTAAACAAAGAACAAAACTCAAAACATCTTTAAAAGCTTAACGATGAGAGTCTTATGCTGAGACTGCTTCTTTTAAATATTTCAAAGTGCTAATCAGTTTCCGGATAACAACTCACATATATTAAACAAAGAACAAAACTCAAAACATCTTTAAAAGCTTAACGATGAGAGTCTTATGCTGAGACTGCTTCTTTTAGATATCTCAAAGTGCTAACTTGCACACTAAAAAACATGAAACAGTCAGCCAACTAAACCGCTAAGGATCAGAGAAAGAAAATCAGAGATACAAAAAAGTGTTCAGAACAGACCAAATTAAGTTTTAAACTGTAACACAAACACCATAAGCTTTTTAAGATTCTCATTATATATCAAGCATCAAATGGTCTCAGGAGGATGAATGGAAAAAACAAACACCATGTCCAAAACACAAACACCATAAGTCAAAACCAAATATTATTTTGGTTTGAATATTTTTTTAAAAAATATTATGATTTAATAATAAACTTTATTTTACCTCATGTCCCAGAGTGGCTTCTTGCCCAGGTTGAGAACCTGTCGTCCTGTTCAGTTGTCGTACGGGGATTGTCCGTTTAGGACATTCCGTCCCGTTTCCGTGCCATACCTGCCAACTGGTATCGTCTATGTCTGGCAGATATGCCGGTGCTTCCTGTATCGTTGTTTAATAAATATGCATTAGTCTTTTATAATGTTAAGTGAATGTATAATAAATAAATAAATTTATAAATTGTACCAAGACTGTATGATTCCTGAGAAGAGGGTGATCAAAAGCAGGCTGATCGTTGATATTGATGCAATCAACGATATCCCCATCTGGACTCTGCGATTAAAATACCAAAAAAACATATCAATATTAATAGCATAACTAAATCACATTATTATTATTATGATTTTACAGATAAAATTAATAAATAAATAAAATTACCATGATCGTTAAGACCGGCTGCGTAGCTGCAGTGCGCGCGACTACGGCCATAACCAAGAAAAGAAACCCCATGCTCATCTCCATTCTATGAAAAAAAAAAGAGTTTATGTTAATATCATATGATCGTGACAAATATTTAGTATTCTTAGAGAGTCTTTTTTACTTTTTTTTTGTGGCTTTCTAAGAATTATATGCTTTAGTTAGCTTTGATTAGATGCTCTAAGGTTTTGATTTCTTCAAAACTCATTGTTTCTCCTCGTGTCATTACTAGTTAGTGTCATTACTAGTTAATGGAAATTCACATACTTAACAAAGAAAAAAAGAGAGTAAGGGGTCGTTTTGCACTGAAATCTATGGGAACAAAGGACGCTAGAGTTGATGTTCATGCTCAACAAACAGATATGGAGTAGGTCCTCTTATGAGTTAGAGGCACACAAGTATACTATTAAGTGCAAACTTGTTCTTCAAAGGGCATCTAGCTTGAGATTATCGTATATAATGAATATAGAGGCCCACAAGTATACTATTAAGGTTAAGATTCCACCTTTATTGAGGCAAGCAAGTATACAAAATTTCAGAGCTAAATATATATGAGTACGTGGCAGTATGCAAACACTATCATTAAGATTGACGGTAAATGCATATCTTCGTTTCGTTTTCCTTGTTTCCATTTTTCTTCATCTCCTTAGATCTTACGTACGTTCACCTTTTCCATTTTTGCTATAAGAAACTGTGTTTAGCCTATACTATATAACATCTAAGTATTTACAATGAACCTTTTACTATGTCATGCCATAGTTTATTACTTTTTCTTTATGATGAAGTTTAATTTAATAAATTATCCGGTTTATTTCTAAGATAGATGAGGTATGTTTGACTGTACCATATGAAAATTTTAACAATAAATATCAACAATAAATTCAAAAGCGATAAGTGTAAGATTAACGGGGTTGATTGGCAAGTGCTTTAAAAGTGCTGTAACATCTCTTTACAGCTTAAATTATTTCTACAGCCTAAAATTTTGTCAATCATGTTTTGTAAAGATTTTTTAAAGCTACAGATTTTTCTTTCTTTTTTATTTATTTTTAGCTGTGAAAAGCCATAAATCTAGAGCACTTATTTTTTGCTTTAGAAAATTTATATGTAAGTCTTTGAATCTTTTTAAACCTACAGCTAATATTCTACAGCAAAATTATCTACAGCCACAGCAAAAAAAATCTACAGATTTATTTCTAAAGCAAAAATATAAAGCTACAGCTCCTTCCAATCATCCCCAACATCAAAATTTGGTACCATTGCAAAACAAATCGTATTTAATTTTTTTTTTTTTTTGTAACTTGGCATAATCGTATTTAATTATTATCACGATATATTCCAAAATTTCCCTAAGAAGAAAGTCTGTTCGTGGTTGCATTGTCAGCCAAGATCTCTCTGTTCTCAACCTTGTCATTGTCAAGAAGGGTGAGAAGGATCTTCCCGGGCTTACAGATACCGAGAAGCCAAGGATAGGGGACCTAAGAGAGCTTCTAAGGGCAGCCGCATTAGAGATTCAATAGGGGGTTCACACGCTTCCCGAAAAAAAAAATTATTAAAATATGCTACAGTCACGACTCTGTCTCGTCACGCCACTTCTGCATGAACCCGGGTCGTTACTGTTCAGCGGGCCCCATGCCACATGGCGGCCCGCTATTGGTCAATTTTTTTAAAAAAAAAAAAACAAACGAAAAATGAAAAAAAAATAATAAAAAATTCAAATGATGAACCCCAACCGGGGGTTCATTAATGCGGCTGCTCTAAGAGCATCAGCATTGGTGTTGCACAGTTTTCGAAAAAAAAAAATATTAAAATAAACAAAAGCTATGAACTTGCCTCTTGGAAGTTCACTCCAGTGAACCCGGATCATCACTGTAGCGCAGGGCCCACAACACGTGGCGGCCCGCGATTGGTCTTATTAATAATTTTTTTTTTAAAACAAAAATCAAATAGGAAAAAATAATAATAAAAAAAATGCTCTGTGAACCCCTTCCATGGGGTTCACTAATGCTGATGGTCTAAGATCCGTAAACTGTTTAACCGCACTAAAGATGATGATGTGAGGAAGAATGTCGACATTTACCTCCGGAAATTCACTAACAAGAAAGGTAAGGAAGTGAGCAAAGCCCCCAAGATCCAAGGATCGCCAAGGCTAACTCTGTGTACGACAAGCTTCTTGCCTCCAGACTCAAGGAGCAGCGTGATCGCCGTAGTGAGAGTTTGGCAAAGATGTTTATTATAAATTTAAGCTTTTCTTTGTGCTCTTCTTTTATGTGGTTATAATACATATAGCTTGCATTTGTAGAGATTACTTAACCTCAATGATGATTATTTTTTCATGTTTCTATTATAGACATGTTTCTAAATTTAGCTACACATTAGTACAGCTAATTGTCACTACCATAATATAGTTTTAGTAGTGAATAAGTGGGTCACTTATTCATGAATATTTTCATACAAATATCTTATAAGGACTTCGAGTAATTGTTTGCTAAATATAAACTGACAGTCAAAATGGCCAAAATTATAAAAATATGTTGTTGGGAGAACTCGAAGCCCGGCTTTGGATAGAAGTACAAGGTCTAATCAACCACTACACTAAAGCCATATGAGATAAAAATGCAGCCGATTTTATTCATAATAACTTGCGGCTGGAAGCCATTGCTTCTATTGCTTGGGCCTAGGGCCGGCTACTTCGAGTGAACACGACAACTGCACATCCCGCTGGATGAGACCAACCATCGAAACAAAAGATCATGCCAAAAGCATTCTTGATGTTAATATCGATCAATTTCACAGGCATGACCATATAAATAAATTCCAAACTAACATTCTCCGGGTTTGCCAAATAAAAAATCTGTCTGTCCCTTCATTGTTTCTATAGTTCACAACATCTCCGGAGGATTTCGAGGCAGCGGATGTGATAGGAAAGTTCATGATCTCAGTGTGTTTCAAGCCTCTCATACACTGGAGTCTAGAACATGAGATTCGTCATGGAGGGTGTTGTCACATGCATTGTTTCTGAAGGAGAGCAAAGATGGAGAGGCCGAGCTAAAAGTTCCATGAGATCAAGGTAGCCACTGTTGTCTTCCGTTCCAAGTTTCGAATTATCTCAATTGTTGATAATTATTAGGAACTTCAGGGTCATCTTCACGGGTAATCATCAGATTAGAAAAAGTTAACCATTTCTGAATATAGCTTTACTTGACTATACGAAACACGTGATACGTGTGATATACATAAGATGACAAACCATCAAAATGAATGAAGAAAACACATTGAGATAAGTCTTATAACAATTACTCAGATATTAGGAAACACTTTTTTGTTTAACGCTGAATCTTCATTAGAACTCATTACAGTAGAAACCAAGCATAACATTCTACTCCTAAAGTTAATGTTACCAGCATGAACTAAGTTGGCTAATTGTTCTAATCCAAATAATGAACTATGTAAAACAAACCAAAAAAACGTAGGAAGTACAATAATTATCCTCTGTTTTTTTCTTCTCACGTACTCCTTCAGAATACCATGGATTTATTACTTGTGGAGTACGCTCTTCTTCTTCACCGTCTTTTGTTTCTTGTTGTTGTGATGCTGCATTTACCATTCAAGTTCAAAATCAAAAGTTTAATTGCTCATCGAAGAATTTTTTTTTCTTTGCAAATTTATCTAACAAAAAAATGAGCCTTTTTGTCTTTCTGCAGCCTCCTGGTCTGTTCTCTCTTTCCAGCTGCTCTTTCTTAGTTTTATGGGACGGTTCCCAACATACTTACCTGTGTATTCAATTGACTTCAATAAAATGTTTCAATGGCAATGATTATGAAACAAAATCATATAACTAGTTCTGAAGAAGAACAGTGAAATAAGATATCAAGATGAATCAACACATCAAACAGATGCTTACCATTCATTTCTTTAAGGGCAGCAGCTAGATCCGCAGGATCTAAGAAACTCACAAACCCATAACCCTTGGTTTTACCAGTTCGCTTGTCTCTAATGACCTGTCACGGTAGATGAGAATTTTATGTTCTGTAAAAGCTTTTAACCACAAAAAAAAAACTCACACTAAATACTTCTCTTTGTGATTCAACTAGTAATGATCCGTGTATACTCTAAAAGGTCAACCATGTTCTGTACATATTGCAAATGCATCACAGTTGACGTTTTTAGCAATCTAACCAACCAGAAGGGAGAACAATTATTGTAATCATATGACGTCTTTCTACACATATGTTCATAGTAAACCAAGCATGAATCATCACAAAACCCGAAAAGGAGGAGAGATATACACACTTAACTTTGGCCATATTGAAGGTTGGGAATCGAGCAAACGCCTTGGAAAGAACATCATCATTTACTTCATTCCCAAGATCACCACAAAACAGGCGATAGTCATCTGACACAAAAAATTGTGGAAAACAGAGTTATAATAAATCCATTTTCACCCAAAGCCTAACATTGATAACAATCAGAGAACTCAAGGTAAAGAAGAGGAAGGGCATTGCTTACTTTCTGGCCACTCTGCAAGAGTAGGATCCTCCCAAGACTGTCCAGCAGCTTTACGAGGAATAGCTCTCTTCTTAGTCTCCGCTTTGTGTTCGGTTTCGCTACTAGCCAAAGCAGCTTTCACATTCTCAAGCGCTTCTGGTGTGATAGTTTGTGCATCTCTCTGGAACCCTGCATCCCTCGCAAGAGCTTCCAAGTTTCTTTGGTAGTAAAGCTCGGTTTATAATCATCACCACACTTCCATAGTCTGATATCCTCTTCACTCTGCAACCCTCTGTTTTTAACCTTCAAAATCTCCAGCTCGATGAGATTATAAAGCTCCACTCGGTGTCTTCTTCTCTTGTGCTTTTGGATTAATGTAGCAATTGTATCATGGAGTCGAATACCCATATTCATAGGTCCACCAGCTCCTGTTTTATCCATTAGACATCCTAGTTCTGACCAGTCATGAAACCAAAAAGACGTTGACATGCCATTCTGAACTTTCATCTTCGAAAATACAGCAGCAACTTCTCTGCACTTGAGTAGATTCTTCCACATCCACGAACCAAGAGAACTACTATCTTTTACTGTCCAGAAAGATCCCTTGCGGATTAGATAACGTCTCACCCATTTCACCCAAAGAGAATTTTTTGAAGATAGGATACGCCATACCAACTTCAGACAAGAGACCTGGTTTGCTTCCTCAAGAGACCGCAGTCCCAAGCCTCCTTCTTCTTTTGGCCTACAGCAATCCTTCCAACTAACTTTTGCTTTATTTGTATTCATATCAGCTCCCGACCACAGAAACGCTGCGCAGAGACTGTCAATCTCTTGAATACACTTTCTTGGCAATTTAAATGCTGATATCCAAAAGTTTGTGAGACTGTGAATAACAGATCCAATCAGCTGCAGTCTACCGGCAAAAGACAAATATCTGGCTGTCCAGGAATCAATACGAGCTCTGATCTTCTCAATCAAATGAGCATAATTTCTTACAGTCATTTGTTTAGTTAACAGCGGCAACCCGAGGTATCTCACTGGTAAGTCACCATGGGCGAAAGCAAAAGTGTCAAGGAGCTCTTGCTTCTCAGTATCTTGTACACCAGCGAGAAAGATTGTTGTCTTTTCCATGCTGATATGTAGACCCGACATCTCAGCAAAATGGTTGAAAATATTTATAATACCTTCAATGGATTGGCGCTTCCCATCAGTAAAGACTAGCAGATCGTCTGCAAAGCTGAGATGTGTAAGCTTAAGTCCTTGGCAGTAAGGATGGTATCCAAATCTCTTTTCTGCAGCACCTTTGTTAAGCATTTTCGACAACACTTGCATACAAATAACAAACAGGTATGGTGACAAAGAACAACCTTGTCTGATTCCCCTTTTGCTATTAAAATATCCGGCAAGCTCTCCATTGACTTGCACCGTGAAAGAGGCCAAAGAAACACATTTTTCAACCCATAAAATAAACTTTTCCGGAATGCCCAACGCTGCAAGAGTGGATAGCAGAAATGGCCATTGTACTGTGTCAAAAGCCTTTGATATGTCAATCTGAATAGAACTTCTGGCCGAGACTGTGATCTTATGGTAACTCTTGACTAGTTCTGAAGCAAGTAGTACATTTTCCATGAGGAGGCGATCCTTTACAAAAGCTGATTGGTTTGGCTCAATGAACTTAGGGAGGACCAGTTTCAGTCTGTTCGCCATGAGCTTTGAAATGATCTTATATAGAACATTACAACAAGAAATTGGCCTGTAGTCTTTCATCGTTTTAGATTCCTCCTTCTTTTGTATGAGAGCCAAAATAGTTGAGTTCACTCCTTTTGGTAGAAACCCAGTATCGAAAAAGCTTTAACAGCCACCACAAAGTCCTTACCAACTATATGCCATGAAGCCTTACAGAATTCACATGTATATCCATCAGGTCCTGGTGCCTTGTTTCCAGCCATGGAAAATAAGGCCTTTCGGATCTCTTCCTCAGTAACTTCTTTGGACAAAGCATCTCTATCATCCTCATCGCACTGAAACTCCAAGAGTTTTTTAATTTCTTCAACATCCGGCCCACGATAATTCTCAACTTCGTGCCCAAGAAAACCATTGAAATAATCGACAGCCTCTTTCTTAATGTCTTCCTGGGTATTAGCAATACTACCATCCTCTCTTTGAATCTCCCGTATAGAATCTCCCGTAAAAGCTTTTAACCACACAAAAACTCACACTGAATACTTATCTTTGTGATTCAACTAGTAATGATCCTTATATCTAAAGTCAACCATGTTCTGTACATATTGCAAATGCATCACAGTCGACATTTTGAGCAGTCGAACCAACCAGAAGGGATCAAAGTTACTGCAATTGCGTGACTTCTTTCTCAAATATATGTTCATACAAAACCCGAAAAGGAAGAGATCTACACACTTACTTTGGCCATATTGAAGGTGGGGAATCGAGCAAACGCCTTGGAAAGAAGATCATCATTTACTTCATTCCCAAGATTACCACAAAAGAACCGATAGTCATCTGACAAAAAAAATGTGGAAAACAGAGTTATAATAAATCCATTTTCACCCAAAGCCTAACAGTGATAACAATCAGAGAACTCAAGGTAAAGAAGAGGAAGGGCATTGCTTACTTTCTGGCCACTCTGCAAGAGTAGGATCCTCCCAAGACTGTCCAGCAGCTTTACGAGGAATAGCTCTCTTCTTAGTCTCCGCTTTGTGTTCGGTTTCTGTTGTGGGCACAGAAACCGTACCTGAACCGAAGTTCAGCCAGATAAGCAACAACTGCCACAACTGCCTCAATAGAGCTACCTGCGACCAAGATTCATTCAAAGAAGTGCATCTCAACCACCAGAAAGAATTTTGGCATGAAACCAATTTTCGCAGAAGACCAACTCAACTATTCATCACTGAAGCTTAGAACTACAAGAAAATCTTCACAGAGGAATACGTTATGAATTTTACAAGTTAGAGGTTTTCCAGCCCATCCGTTTTGAGTATCGGCCCTTAGAAGAGAAAATCAACCAAACCAAGAAGCGGCCCGAGCCAAACTCAATTATGGATCTCAAGAGGGATATTTTGTGGATCCAACAAGCAAAGAATCAGGAGAAAAGGCCCAGTGAAATTGAAGATATAAACATTTTTTCAGAACCGGTTATAAGGAGCCAATTATGGAAAGATTGTGAAATCAATTCGGTCAACAATCTCCAAACCGAGATTACTCAACCAAGGCAACTTCCACACGATCCAAGACATCCGAGGACACATCCCAAGATCCAGAAGAGCCTTACATGATTTGACCATACACCAGCAAGCATGGGAATAAGAAGATCTTCATTTCAGGTAACTTGCCTTTTTCGGATTCATTCTTGCTTGGAGGAGTTTAGGACCAACGGCTCTTTTCCTTTGAACCAGAATATACAAAGATCAATGTGAGTTTATTCAGCAACCAGAGATATCAAGATACAAGATCAGACCTTTCAAATGGCTACAAATCAGCCTAACGGCTAGTTTATTGAAGACAAAGACCATCAGCTTTATTTTCTTGTATTTTCTTTCCTTCCTAGAGTATTAGAAGGTTGTACTTGAGTCCAGGTCGAGCCTATATAAGCTTAGGGGGAAAACGGCTTATTCATGCCCGCACTATGAAGCCAGAGAAAATACATACCCAAACAATATTAACATGCCAAAACATTCCTAAAATAAATAAGAATTTGAATTGCATACCTAAACTCATAATAAATAGCTAAAACATGTCTCGTAACTGACACGTGTCAGTCCATTTTAAAATATATTGATTTATTTTTTAAAATTATTATCTTTTAGTTTTTATCATTTTATTTGTTTGTAAAGTACCACAAATAATTAAAATCATCAAGTTGACCTTATTTATAATTTCAAAATTGGAAATAAATTTTAATATATGGTGATATATAAAATAGAAATATTTTTTATCAAATAAAATAGATTTAATAATATAAATATATTATTTTTATTATTATTTCGTTATTTTAGTTGCAAATCTTATTATGTGCTAGCGTGATATATATAATATAAATAAATTAAAAATTTGTAATTTTTGTTTGTAGTTATCAAAACCAATGTTAATTACACTAGGCGTAATGTGTGCGCTTGACCCTAACCTAGCGCCGAATCAATTATTTTGTAATTATACGTATTGGAAAATAGTTTTGTAAATTTTTTGTGTATTATTAATATTACATACTAGTTTTGTAGCAAAATAAAAATAATGTAATATGGTCTAGTGGTTTTGTGCGATATTTGTTTTCTTGAGATGCTGCGTTCGAAACTATTTATGGTTAACTAGTCATTCTTTTCTTTTTATTAAGGGTAATATTATTAAAGATCTCTACTGTAAAATCAAATTTCTAAAGAGTATTTTCTGTTATGTTGATTAAAATTTGAATGACTATATTTGTAAAGAAAATTTTATATAAATATAAATTGAGTGGTATTTCTTGTAAATATTACATATGAGTAAGATTATTTATAATTAATTCTCATGTTTTAATAAGGTAGATAACATACTTTGATAACTAAATCAATTAATATATTGTACTTCCTCCGTTCCTAAAAGATCCATGTTATAGTTTTTTTCATACTTATTAAGAAAACATTTAAAATTGTATTTTCCAATACATTGTTTTTCTTAATTAATTATTCCCAAAAACTTTTAACCAATGAAATTTTATTAAACACAATTGTATTTTTTGAAGAGTGCAATTTTTCATTAATTAATGTATTGAAAATGTAAATAATGTATCTTTTTGAAACAATTTTTTTTTCTCTAAAAAATGGATATTTTAAGGAACAGAAGGAGTATATGATAACTATCTAAATTTCTGATAAATAATTAAATTTAATTAAAATCTGGTAAAAAAAATAAAATTGTACTTTTCAAATTAAAATTATAAATACGATAAATTTGATTATTTAAGTTATTTAAGGCATATTAACAAAAAATAGAATTATAGGGACTAAACTACAAATTTAAAAAAAAAACAATTCAAATCATCATATAACCGGCTATAGGCATGTTTTAGCTATTTATTATGAGTTTAGGTATGCAATTTAAATTCTTATTTAGTTTAGGAATGTTTTGGCACGTTAATATTGTTTGGGTATGTATTTTCCCTGACTTCATAGTGCGGGCATGACTAAGCCGTTTTCCGTAAGCTTAGGTCATAGTTCATTGTAAAACACCCTTGATCATTTTGAAAGTAATAAAAAACAGTTTTTATTTTAACAAAGTTGTGTATTCTTTGTTGTTATTTCTCTAGTTAGTCTAAATAAAAAACAAATTAAAAATTTTAAAACTGAATATTCTTATTTTTTATTGATTAACATTTAATATTTGTTAACCTTTTTCATTGTAATGAAAATTAGCATTAAGTTTCTTGCTATATATATGATTGTTACATAATCTAGTTGGCAGAAGAAATGAAATGAGAATACTATCCCGACGAGTTTAGCTCTTTTCCTCTGATTTTGGTTTGAATCCGTAAAAGATTGTTTCCCCATCCGCAAAACTCCTTGGATTCGTGTTTCAATCTCATAGCTTTCTTGTTGAAATTTGCGATCCGAGAGACACCAGATCCGGAAGAGGAAGAAGAAAACAAACAATGCAAGCAAGGCATGGGCACTCGTCGTATCGAGATCGGACGGACGAGTTCTTCGGCATCGTCGAAACGCTGAGGAGATCGATTGCTCCGGCGCCGGCGAATAATGTGCCGTATGGTGGTGGGAGAAGAGAGGATCCGAGATCCGCGGCGGTTATGCAATCGGAGTTTAACAGAAGAGCTTCTGTGATCGGTTTAGCTATCCACCAGACGTCTCAGAAGCTTTCCAAGCTTGCCCAACGTAAGTTTATTATAGTTCGCTCATTCATCACTGAATCTGTATGACGTGGCTTGCTTAGGGAGTTATAACGATCTCATTTCAAAGAATAAGCTCGTTGCTGAACATGTAATTACTGGTGGAATTTGCGTACATCTTACTGGTAGCAAAAGATAGTTACTACCATTGCAAGCAAAATTGTTAGGCCTGAGCATTGGTAACCCAACCTGAACCCGAACCAAAAAAAATTTTGAATCTATACCCGATCTGAGATGTAAAAAATACATACGATTTTTTTAGACCTGAACCGAACTGATACCTGAAAAACCCCAAAAATCCAACCCGAATATCCAAATAAATATTCAAAAATAATTAAATATCCGAATGGAGCTAAAAGCTACTTCAGTTAGCTCATGGTTTGTTTGATGGTGTGAATTCTTCTTTGTTATAGTAGAAATGGAAGAAGCTGTTGTTTTTCTTTCATATACTCTGAGCATAGAGTTTAATCAACTTTGTCATTTGGTTGCAAAATCAGTGGCAAAGAGGTCATCGGTTTTTGACGATCCCACACGGGAGATAGGAGAGCTGACGGCGGTAATCAAACAAGAGATCTCTGGACTAAACACCGCTCTGATCGACCTTCAAGCTGTACGCAACTCTCATAATGATGAAAGGAACATCTCTAGAGACACAACTACTCACTCAGCGACAGTGGTCGATGATCTAAAGAATCGTTTGATGGACACTACCAAAGAGTTTAAGGATGTTCTCACTTTGAGAACTGAGGTTAGGTTCTTTCTTCTGAGAAACGACTCTTTTATTTTGTTTCTTGTAATATGATGTTAAACTGTGAGCTCTGGTGTTTGCAGAACATGAAGATTCATGAAAATAGAAGGCAAAGATTCACGAATAACCCTTCAAAAGAATCAACAAACCCATTCGTTCGCCAGCGCCCTTTGGCTTCTAAGCCTGCGCCTAGCCAACCTGCTCCTCTCCCATGGGCTAATGGCTCTTCTTCATCGTCATCTCAGTTAGTCCCAAGGTAATGTACTACTCATCCCATAACCACAGTTGCAACATTTCACTTGAAATTTGGTTCAGAGTCTAGCCTAGTTAGCGCAATGCATTTACGAGAATTCAAAACCTTTCTATAATTTATGCATTTGCAGGAGACAGGGAGAGGCTGAATCTTCTCCATTGTTGCAGCAGAGTCAACAACAACAACAGATGGTCCCGTTGCAAGACACTTATATGGAGAGCCGCGCAGAAGCTCTACACAACGTAGAATCAACAATCCACGAGCTAAGCAATATCTTTACACAACTAGCAACCATGGTTTCTCAGCAAGGGGAGATCGCTATCAGGTTTGTCGACACCAAAATGTGTATAACTTGTTAAAATGCATTGAACATTTGTGAAAAAAAGGAAGTAATATAATATGTTGTTAAAAAAATTGGTTTGTACTACAGAATCGATCAGAACATGGAAGATACATTGGCGAACGTAGAAGGCGCACAGAGCCAACTGGCTAGGTATCTGAACAGTATATCATCAAACCGATGGCTCATGATTAAGATTTTCTTCGTACTGATTGCATTTCTCATGGTTTTCCTCTTCTTCGTGGCCTAATATTGAGATTTTTTGTTTTAAAAGTGTTTCAAACATATAGACATGTAAAGACTACAAGAGAAGGGGATCTTGATGCTCTTTGTTCAGATTAGTGGAGATTTATATATATATTACCACTTTTTAAATGTAAAATTGATTTACGTTCCCCAACCATTTTTGTCTTTATGCTTCTCTTCACAACTTCTATACATTTTTATTTTTTATGGTCCCTATTTTTAATTTTTTAGCATTCTCACTTTTGGTCTGACTCGGTTTTAAGTTACCGTACCAAGAAAACCAGACTTGCCTTGACTTGATTTCCCTTGGTTTGCTTCTGTTGTGTAACTTGCAAGTAAATGAAATCTTACAACTATACGACTTGAAACTATTAATATGAAAGGGACATGTGCTCTGTATACAAGCTGGAAACACACGAACGATCAATTTGTTGAAACTTGAAAGTCAATACAGTAACATATGTCACATACATATATTAAGCTAGAACAATCAAGTGAACTCATTTTTATACGTTTAGCTCTTCCACTTCAGGAGTTAGTGGCTTAAAGAGAGCGTTCACTTCGCTTTCTTCTACCTCGTCTAAGCTTGCTGGTTTCCATTTCGGGTTCTGCAAAATAAACGAAAAACACTTATGAGATATGAGCACAGAGTAAGCACAACGACGGAGATCATGTCACATTATGAACCGAATGCGCATAAACAACCAAAATCAATGAGTGGGAATGAACGAAACCTGGTCCTTGTCGACCAAGACTGCTCTAACGCCTTTAGAGAAATCACCGCGCAAGGCAGCTCTCAGAGCAATGCGGTACTCCGTTTTCATCACACCATTAAGCTTCAAGATGGAAATACTAATAAGTACGAACTCGTGACGTAAATGGAAACAAAGAGTTTGGACACTCTCACCGTTGCCATCTCGTTGTCGGTTTTACCCATGGCGCAAGCAACTTTGGAGAAGTACTTATGTGTTAGGTATAGAGAGAACGGGGCTCCTTTTCCAAGGCCTTGGAGTGCTTCACTAGCCCATTCTGCAACTGTAAACAAAACTCATTGTCTAACTTTCTCAAAGGCAAGATGTTAACTTCAATCTCATAATGCAAACAGCAAGTAACTAACAAACATTAAAACAAGTTATGTCTATCTCTCATACCTGAAGCCTCAGTGCTCTGCTGGTACTTCTTCAGCTCTTCGATTGTTTCCTTAACAGATTTACTAGCACTAAAGGCTGTTTCTATTTGAGGCAACATCATTTTGAGGTAGGCTTCAGAGTCAGGATCACTGCTGTATTCTGATAAAGTTGCTTGGATGTCTTGATGAGGATCCTTGGAACTGTATTACCAAAAAACATGCATGCTTTCTGAATTACAAAAAAAGGTAGATAACAAATGCTCCTATATTTGAAACATGAAATCTAGGGAAAGAGAGATTCATAAATGCATGATAAGAAGGAAGGGAGTTTTGCGAGAGGGGCTTACATGTCGGCTGACAGAAAGGCTTCTTTGAGTGAAGCTAGCTTTCCAGATGGCACATAATGTGTCCCAAGACCCACAAACATTGCATCAGAAGGTGTGGAGATCCTTCTCCCAGTCATACCAAGATACGCACCAACAGACCCTCTGCCAGGGGTATGAGCTGCTATATATGAAAACCCTACATCTGGAAACAAGCCGATTCCATTTTCTGGCATTGCCAGGACCGTCCTCTGGAAATGAATGACAAAAATAAACTATCACAAATCATGCTAAACATCTACTTGCAAAGAAGTGCAGATTAAGTATTTTACTATTTGTACCTCTGTTATCACACGGTAGGGCCCATGTCCAGAAAGACCAAGGCCAAATCCCATTGTAATGCCATCCATCAAAGAGATATAGGGCTTTTTGTATCCAGCAATCTTGCATATCAGGGTATACTCGGCTGTAAATACCTAGAAGAAAGCAAAGCTGTGAAGTCAAGACATCATAAACAAGAAACATACAGCTAATCATGGGTAAAGAACACCTTCGCATACCACATAATGCAGTAAAACAGTAGGAAAGTGAAAATGAGTACTAATACATTATAGTTTTAATAAAGCCTAGACTAAGAGTGCCACACAGGTTAATTTGATCAAGATGATCTAATCATTTTGATCTCATTAAGCTAGAAGTTTCCTAATACATTATGTTTTAGCAGAAATAGAGTATCATGCTCTGGAGATATGAGATTGATCCTATACTATCAGGTAGCAAGTTTTGGTTTCTACTAATGTTCCATGGTTCATTAAGCCAAGAAGAAAGCGCACAAATCAGACCTCTATCATATCTGAAAAATGTTTTTTGGTTGTAATCTGCTTCACATCACCCCCTGAAAATAAACTAAGACCATGGTTATGCACTATCTATCCGGTTTTGACTATATAAAGGAAGACTCATTTGATGCAAGAAAATTACTCAAAAAATACCCACTCCCCCCTCAGATAAAACACAGCACAGAGCAATAACTAGATCAATCAAGGAATGATTCTGTAAATATCTTCTAAAGCCAACCAATAAATTAACAAAATGGTTCATAAAGAAACCTTTTGCACAAGAGGAGTGTGTTTGTCCATTAAGATATCTGCAACAACTCCTTTAATATCCATCCCTGCACCATTCATAATATGGTGTCACTCCCACAAAACTCTTCCCCCAGAGCATTAACCAAGCCTAAGATTAAGAGACCAAAAGCAACATACTTTCCAAACCAGAGAATCCACAACAAAAAGAGCTAAACTTTACCAGCACAAAAGGCTCGAGGAGTGCTTCCTTCGACGACAACACATTTGACTTTGGGATCAGATTCCCATTCTTCAAGCAAGCTTTTGTACTTCAAATCCATTTCTGTAAAAAAAAAATCAAAACTTTCATGGATTTTGAATATTGGGTTAAAGAAAATACAAAAAGGGACCTAGATTCATGGCGTTGAGAGCTTTAGGTCGATCAAGAGTGATGACAGCGACGCCATTTGGGTAAACGTTTCCTTTTACCAACTCTTCTCCTCCACCGCTGCTTCCACTGGCCATCACAGAGAATTTCCGGCGATTCGATACGGAGTGAGATGACACGCAAATGTTACGAGTCGTTGGTGGATGTCTGGAGAAGAAGAAGCGAGCAGAAGCCACACCCAAAGTTTTGATCATCGCTTTGTTTCTTACCGATTCCAAACATCAACCACTTTTGTCGAAGGAACCAAAACATCAGTGACCCTGTTCGAATCCACCAGAATACTCAGTTAAAAGGCTTCCACTAGCCTTAAAGTGTGTCGTTCGGCCCTATAGCAACATTACCCAATAACACTAGCGATTTTTTTTTTTTGAATTATACATTGTATCTTAATCCTAAAGTGAAGTGAACCCAAACTAGCCACATGTTAGCAGTCAACATTTTCAACCCAGCCCACGTGTTGGTTTCATGTTCCTAATGATGCCGAATGTCAACTCCCCGGTAGCCGAAACCGAATCAGCTTCACCGTATTGGGCTTTGCCCTCAAGTTAATCACCACCAAGCCCTGGTTAACACTAACAATTTGTTTATAATTTTTGTTGTTCGATCTTGGTTTGATTATGTGGTTAGTAGACTTAGACATTTTATCTGAAATGTCTTATGGATTTGTGATACCGCAGATTTTTAAGTTGTATGTTACAGAATTTTTCAGATGCAAATTTGGATATGATAAAATATATTTGAATTATGAGAAATATACTTGAAATTTATAAAGTAGACTTAAAATTACAAAGAAATATATTCGAAAATATAAAAAAAGATTTGAAAAGTATCCAAAAAAACCCGAAAGTTACAAAAGAAATCGATCCAAAAACATGAAAAAGATGTGAAATATGCCCAAAAGACATGAAAATCAAACCGAAACTGGTTGTATTTGCAATTCTTTAAAGATATAAAAATTGTTTGCCCAAACAGGTCAAGAACTGAAATGATCTGATCCAATCCGAAAACAAATAGAAATTTTCTAAATACTTAACTTGATCCAAATGTCTAAAACTCGAAAGATCCAAATCCGAAAAGATCCGACCCGAACTATATCCGAAGACTTGAATGACTAGTTGTTGTTCTATTTTTTTTTTGTAATTGAGATTTATTGTTACTACTATATTATGAATTTTTTTAGTAATGGAAGTGAATTTAGTAATGATATTGGTTAAAGGTTTAGTCAAATACTCATGTTATTGGTCATGGGCATTGGGTCATGATTAATATCTATCTAGTCCCTACGTCCTAGGAAATCCAGGACCATAAGAAAATTAAAAAATTGGCCACTAGAAAGGAGATTCAAACCCTGGTTGTAGGTAACGAAGTCGGTAAACTTCACATTTTACCAGTAGACTAAACGAAAATTTTAGAAAATTGTATCCGAAATTATCTTTAAAATAAGACGGCCAGGCCATTGCTTCACTGGCTTCGCCCACGGACCGGCTCTGGTCCCTACATATGTGTGTACAAAGGAGGAAAAATATTCAACACCTTTTACTTACAGTAATGGATTTTCCCTTTACAAAACGAGTTAATGGAAAACAATTTAATTAATTCTCTCAATTTTAATTTTATTAACAACACTCATGTGATTACATCATGAATGTACACCTTTTAATTTAACTAGAGTTTTTTTCCGCGCTACGCGCGGATCAACTACTTTAAATTTGTCAAATTCATAATTTTAAACTGTATATTTTATATTCTAGATTATATATATATTATTAATATTTTTTAGTTATTCTTGTATTGATCTGCAATAAATTTGATCTCTATTACTTAAACACATCAGTAACATATACATACAAACAATATAACGTTTAGGGAAAAAGGTACACAATTCCATTAAGCTTATCAGGACGAACACTTATTACATTTTGCCATGTAGTCCTCTTGTTTCTCTCATTTATTTACTTTTTAAAATAATTTAAACGAATACACATATGACAGTATTTCTAATCTAAAGTAACGTTTGAGATGGGCTAAGATACCAATGCAAGAAGAGAACAACTATATAGCAAGGTTGGTTCGGGTGGTGAAACCTATTATCAGGGTTTCGTTTTCAGATTCTTAGTAGTTAATGCTTAAGGGCTAATCTCGCTGGTCTTAGATTATTTCACTGTAATTAAGTTGACACTGAATTTCTCTAAGATAAGTGTGTAAAATTTTATAAACTCACCGGAAACCAAACCCATAGGCATGAATGCATGATCCCACATGGGATCATTAGGTAGAAGACTATGGAAACCTTGAGGGAGATATAACTTAAACACTTTTTTTTGTCTCTGACTTAAACACTATAGTTGGGTATGTCACCTTTTCAGGTATTTAGTTAAAAGCTCGCAAACATAAAATTAGGAAATGGTTGTAATGAAAGAGCTACCTCATTGTACCTGCTAAGAAACTTACTCTTAACATTTTTCCATTGTGGTCATTTGTGGGCCTCTCAGAGTTTTTAATAGACGTCCAGAGATGGACTTCTCTAGCTACCTCCCCTCTCTATATCCTTTCTGAACTCCTCTCATCCATGTCTTTTGCAAGTGTATTGTTAGCCTCGTCAATTAGGCCAGAAGCTTAAGCTCTCTGACTTCTCTCACATACCTTCAAACAAAAAGAGAAGAATTTTTTTGGTCAAGTGACCCAATTAGATATCACCAACCAATATAGAGAAACATGCAAATATATTTGTTAAATCCCTATGAACTACTCGCAAA
>NC_027750.1:30697696-30708207 GCF_000695525.1 Brassica oleracea var. oleracea
AGTTTTATTCTCACCTTCGCATTGTAATTAGACTATAGGCTTAGTTGAGAACCACTCCTCTTGAAAATCTTAATCGAGTCTAGTCTAACTTTTTGTGATACCATTGTTCCTGTGAGCCATCACAATTCAATTCGAAGCTCTGTCATCCTGAAAAAAAGTAGTGTAACTTAAAAGCTGAAAGGAAGTGATCAGATCAAATTTCTTATAAACGGTGAGACTATGTCTTTACCTGTGAACGACCCGAAGAAGATAAAACATAATACGAAACCTCGAGATTCCCAAGCCGTAGGGAATTTGTATTCGATCAATGTATAAGTAGGAGATGTACGCAAGTGAGTTTTGTTGCTGTCAAGTATGAGGAGTAGTTGGAGCTCCTGTAGATTTTTTCCGACGATTAGCTAATCTGCGTATTTGGATGGTTTTTAATGTTTGCCTCAGCTATTAAGTCAGATAATGGAAGCTAACACCTACAGAGAGAGGAATACATTATCAACGAACTATATATTAGATTTACCGTATAGATCGGCTCTCCTGTCGCAGTTCGCATTGAACTATTTGATCGAATGAAACCTGAACCTAGCTTTGGAGGCTGTAGATTTTGGTTGATGTAAAAGGGCTTTATATAGAAAGAGAAACAAAGGAGATTAAACAAAATCATAAAGAAAGGAGTAAAGAACATATTGAATCATTTAGAGTGATCGTGGTAACGGTGAATATCAGAGAGTTGAAACGACGAAGACGAAGTGTAAAGGTCTGGGACAATCAAGTTGGGAAGGAAAAGGCTGGGCCATTTCGAAATTTAGAAGCCCATTTGAATGCCCGATTCTAAGTCGACAGAGCAGTGCTGACATGGTCAAATAAATGTTTATGATTGGATGATTTTATTAATCCTACGTGGATGTCTTGAGCTTTGAGCTTATTCTCCTTTTAGCATAGGTTAGATTAGAAAGAGGAAAATATTGGTAATGTAGTTTTTTATACTTTAAAAATGAAACAATTAGGAAAAGCTAGTAACTATAGTTTCAAAATATCCAAAAAATCAATTTTCAGTCACCAAGAAGTAAAATATTTGTGGAAATTGTGTTTTAAATCTGCCATTAATGTATGTTATATCACCCAATTATTGTAAATGCCCAACAATGAAACTTAATAAGATAATTAGAATTAAAACATTATTATTAACTTGGCAAAGTCAAAAGGCTAATAACAATGGACTTGGATTTTTCTTCAACAACTTGCCAAAGTGGTTGACAATTTCTCCCAAATTTTCCATATAAAGATAAGAGTCATATTAATAAATGTGGTTTCTTGTTACTTTTCTTTTAGGTTCAAAACAGCAAATGATTCATCAAGTGTTGAAATGTTGACCGAGGCAGCCCAACGATTTTCACACTTGAAAATAAGTTTCAACCTCTTTTTTTTTTTCAACAGTTTCAACCTCTTTAAAAACCCAATAAGATGTGTTAAAATTCTTAATCTCCATCAACAATTGGAAAACTCTCTAAAGTCTTTCAAACGCCAACCTCATTCAGTGGCCTACAAGCGTCCCATCTCTGTTTCAGGTACATATATGTTTCTCAGATGCACTTTACTTGTCCTTCACGTAAACTTACATGAAAAGTTTGAGGCAGAAAACGACAATCTGAAAGTCTTCAGCTTCACGGAACTGAAGAAAGCAACTAAGAACTTCAGAGAATGCAGGGTCGTAGATGGTGACGATCGCTCTTCTCGAAAGTTCTACAAGGGCTACATCGATGAGTATGTTCCATCAAGAACTGTAACCGGAATCACTGTTTCTGTCCTGGATGTTGGTAGCTCATTCCCTCTACAAGACCGAGAGATAAGCAAAGTCAGTCCATTTGTATATCACCTTTTATGTCTTATGCATCTGATTGATCATGATAACATTTAATTGCAGGAACAAGTGCAATCTCTAGGACAAATTATTCATCCCAATGTGGTCAAATTTTTGGGTTACTGTTGTGAAGATGACAAAATACACTTCTTGGTTTTTGAATACTTCCACAAAGGAAGCTTGGACCGTCACATTTATGGAAGTTAAGATCTCTTATAATCTAATGGCTAATAAATAGCATTTAGATTTACATAGAAGTGTCATGTTTTTCTCAACAGAAGAAGAAGAACCACTACCGTGGGAGATACGGGTTAAGATAGCCATTGGAGTAGCTCGAGGTGTTGAATTTATCCACTTTATCAAGAACAAACCGTTATTTCGAAAACTCAGAATGTATAACATTATGCATGATAGGTAATGGTTTATTTACATCTCTCTTTTATTTTTTTTGTTTATTATCGTAAAAATCAATGCCTATGTTTGGATTTTTGCCAGCAATACAATGCAAAATTGTTTTATCTTGAATCAAACCAAGAAGATGCATGTAGACTCATTGGAGGACTTGACTACGAACCTCCTGAATATGTACAATGTACATTACAAAAACCCTAACTTCGTTCTAGACTACATATGATTTTTGCAATGTCAAGACAATTTGTGTCATTTATACAGGTCGTCTGGATTTGAAGTCTGACGTTTTCACGCTTGGTGTGATCTTGCTTGACCTTGTAACTGGTTCTAAAGATACAATACGAAAGGAGAGAAGAAAAAGCATAGCTACCACCAGACCATCTTTATTGTGCGATAATCAGAAGATTAGGGAAATAATCGATCCACGACTTAGGAATGATTATCCAGTGAATGCCGTGAAAGAAATGGGCATACTCATCCAAAGATGCACCAAGTGGGACAAGAATGAATGACCACTGATGCAGCAAGTCTTGGATTCTCTAAGTTACATTGCAGAGTTTAAGACTAATACTTTTCACTACATTGGAAAAGTGAAGAGGTTAATGATAGATTAATACCCAAAACCCATGCTAGAGCGAAATCATGGACTATTTTGTTCTAATCATATTACTTATAAACACTAATACTCATAAGATCGATGATATGATCCATGCATAAGTTGTTAACCATCATATTATCATGCACTTGTAGCACTTCGGTTTGTCCTATGAATCAGGGAAGGATCATTGTTTGGGAACAAAATAGATGATTAAATCCACAAGAGAACCCACCTCAAAGGACAAGAACGACACAGAACTTGAGCGATATAGAGAAAGAAAAAAAAAACACGACATATGCTTTTCTATGTTTCTGGTCGCTCATTACAAAATTTGTCACTTGACAACGAGTCTAGTCACCGAAACAACAACTCTAAGTCGACTAGATTTTCCGATCAACAACAACAAAATCAGCATACAAGTATTGACTCCAAGTCTCCAACAGTTGTTCATTGTTCCGAGTATATATGTGAACACTTTCACAGTTTATGACTGCAACTGATACAATGCAATAAACGTCGGACAGTTAAATTAGAATATGCAAACAAGTATTTCACGAAAAATTTAACATTTTACCAAAAAAAAATTATTTGACAAAGTTGTACTCTAAGATTTATCTCCTTCAATAAAAGTCAATATGAATTCTGACATACATTAAATAATTTGACCTGGTCCGTTTCAAAGCTAGATTCGGTAAACAAGGCTAGCTAGGTGTAGGAGGGGGGCTTCCTATGGTCCACACTGCATGAACTTAAGATATACTTAATCAACAGCATATTAGTTATAAGATAAGATGCGTATTACTAGCTAGATAATGTAAAATATAGTATGTAAATATGTGGTCCAACATAAACTTCGAACTTCTAAGCAAGTAGAAAACTAACTTTTGTTATTAGAGTTTGATGACACTCAAAAATGATAAATAAATGTATCTTCCTTGATATAATGACTTTTTGTATCCCTTCCAGTTTATGTATCGACTCAATTCGTTTGGATTTGATAGATCCCGACTCCACATCAAAAAAGCTCACAAGTTTTCAACCCAAATTGAAGATTAATTATTAACTACTCATATCTTATTTTAATTCATAAATTTTTGTTCTATGTATATTTCATTCAACGATACGTTAATACGTCATCAGGAATTTGTGTAGATCAGTCCTCACTCCACGGAACAGTTAAAATATGCACATGCTTAAGTTTAATCAGCGATCTTCAGTTAAATTATTAATGAGATAGATTTAAAATGTTACCAACAGAATGGATCCAGAAAAAAAGGAGAGGGATTAGATCATAGATTAGAGAGATAGGTGCATGCATGTGTATCTACGCATAATTAGATAATTTAGTAATAATATTACATGAAGATGGGGACATGAAGATGGGGACATGGACATGAAAGACCCATGTGGAAATAGAAAGAAATTCAAGAGGAAGACCAAAGCTGAGCATTCTTGACCTTACAAATGCTCTCTAACACATCTACTGGCATTATGTTCCCCTTCACCACTACCTTTTTGCTTTCAAGCTCCACTTTGTACCATGTCACTCCTGTTCGTTAGAATAAAACCATATTGATCAGTTTTTCAACAGTTTTATAAACTCTTAAATTTGTGCTATATGCTGAATTTCCGTGCTATGTTGAATTTCTGTACGTTTAAAGAGGTATATATGATATATTACACACACACATATAATATTATCTAAACAAAAATATCCGTCTTTACCCATAAATTATTGCAATTTTCACTATTTGTTAATGCAAATATACAATTTTACATTAAAAATTTGATATACTCTTTTGTTCTTATTGGTGTTTTTGAATTCTTATGATTAAATTTTTAAATAGTAATTTTATTCTAACGACTAATCATTTGCTAGATCTCATTTTCGTTGCACAAAAATTTCAGTAAATATGCTACAGATTTGTTCCTGAGTTTTGAATTGATGTTCTTATTTTTAGTTCATCTTTTGTTTAATACAAAAAAATATACTCCTATATGAATGTTGTCACAATTCAGTCTTCTTTCATTTTTGGAATTCTGTTAATTAAACTGTATATTCCACTAAACATAAATGCAATATAGAATTAAATTTTAGTTAATGTGTGATTTACGCAAAGAAACAATGATTAAATTTGTAATTATTATTATTGAATCATGTCTTGTGATTGTATTTCCCTAAAAGGAATGCCTAAAAAATAAAGAAGATTTGGCGTTACCGTCTAGTTTAGAAATATGCTTCTCGACTTTCTTTGCACATCCGTAGCAATGCATAGACACCTTTAGCTCCACTACCTGCATACATCACCATCATCAACCGGATTGATTATTTTCAAAATCATTCAAACTTCAAACTCTTGAAACAACTCACTTAGAAATATTTTTAGGTGAAAACTGAGTTCGTGATACCTTATATCCATCAAATATATTATTCTATTCGATTTTGCGAGAACTAACTTGGAATAACGAGAAAAACGCACACCACCATATAAGAGAAAAAAGGCCCACACAACTTTTTAAGAGCTAATTAAACATTTATTTCACTGTTTCCAAAAAAAAGATGCATAGTGACAAGCGTTTTTCAAAGCTCAAGAACTCATCGTAACGTAGTCTATGACATAATGTTGCGGTGATTTGTGGTTACCTTAGGCTTAAGATGAAAAGCAAGAGTCTGACGATGATCGGCAGATACAACATCTTTTAATCTCATGACCTTCCCCGATTTCTCTGATGATGAATCTATCAGTGGCTCCTTCTCAAACTCTTCGTCATCGTTTTCAAGGGTGTTTAGACAAAAGCATGAACACTGTTTTGTTGGATAAAACAGACAATCCCATGCTCGACCAATCTTCTGGAGCTTCCCCATTAAATTGGAAAGTAATTTTTAGTGTTTTTAGAGACTGATGTTGGGAAGACTTAAAAAGAAGTTGTGTGAGAGAGGAGAGAAACCTTGCTTATTTGACACACTTACACTGTCGTAAAGGGATATAGAGAGAGAATATAAGGTGGGAAAGAAGTCAAACATTGAAATGATTTTGTAGAGACCGATAAATTTACTAAATTTTTTTATTATCTTCAATGCATCACCTACTATGTTAAACCTACCATTAGATTTATGCTACTTTGTCATTTTTCTTTCCATTATGGTGAACCAATAGTATTATCTTCAGTGCCATCTAGATTGGTACGGCGACTGTAACCACTAGATAGTTATATTTTTAAAACAAATCTAAGCAGTTTTTCATGTGTTACTTTTTAATTTCATAGAACTAAATTTATGACACAGTGTCATCCAATCGAATTGAAAAAACTGTTTGCAATCATACAATTATATGCCATATAATATGATATGACAGGTGATAAAAGAAAGATAACAAGACATAGGTCACATCTCACGTTCAACAACTCTCCAACATTGACACCAATTTTCTTATGACATCAGTTAATAAATGAAATTCAATATTCATATAATTATAAGAGTGATTTAGCGAGTGACGCATGTGATGCAAGCTAAGATGTGTGACTTGTAGTTTTGTATAATTGATTGAAGAGTGGATGGATAATCAAATCATCTTCTCTTTTGGCTCCACTCTCGCCGCTCCACTTCTTTAATTTCTTTTAATATATTCTGATTATCCCATCTCTTTGTTTTTATATTGATTCGGCAAAAAACATTCAGAAATAGTAAACATTTTCTTTTTGTAAACAAAATAGTAAACATTTTCGTCTTGTTAAATTTATCTTATCTACTTTTAATCTCTCATATCATAGATAAACTGAACCTGATAATATGAATTTCCGACAAGAAAAACATAGGGGGATTATAAAAGCAAAAAGATATGAGTGATGAGCCTATGAAGAACATGCGGGAACAAGGTATTATATGCTAAGTGATATTGGTTAAGCACGTGAAAAAAAGAAAAATGTATAATTTTCCTTCGAGTTGCTAAAACATGTTCTTTTATTTTATGCGTATTATCGAACCTCCATTAATTATGTTCCTGCTTCATGTGCTTTTTATCTCCACTTATTTTGTTGTTTCCTGCTATAATTCTAAATCCTCATTAGCTGGTTGATTATATTTCCGAAACAAGAACCACCACTTTTTTTTAAGTACCACCACTTCATTACAGGAAAATATTTTAAAACAATTATTAATAAAGTGATATTTTGAAAGAAAAAATAAGACAATGGCTACATATATTATTGCATATAATCCTAAAGATCGAGTTAATTTATTTAACAAAATAGAATAATTATTTAATTATTCGCAATAAACGGTTATGGTATTTGAGCAAATTGAGCTATAGCCCAAGTGGTGCAATTACTGAGATTTGAAACGACAAGGTTAAAATGTTGAATTACTAAAAATTTATTACTTATCTTTGGCAGGTTGTAGTGTTTGTTCGTAAGGTTTCTAGATTAAACTTTCATAGATATAGTTAGAGACAACATTAACAATGACCAAATTGCCGTTTCGGAAATCCAACTACAATGAACTTAACAACATCCATTCGAACGACAAATGTCCATTGATCTCTATAACAAAACATATAATATTCTTTCACCAAAGCCGCTCCGGTCTCTCGTGTTTTGTACGGATGTTTCTTCAGCGTCATTACGGCGGTTTTTATAATATAAACGGAGCGAAATTAGAGTATTATACGGTGCAACGGCAGTTTATGCAGTTTACAGGACAACTGCGGATTTTATAAAAAAAAAATTCAGTTTTATCAAAAAGTGCATTGCAATTTTGAAAAAAAAATGTAATAACAAATACAACCCTGCTAATGAGCCACCATTCACAGCCATAATTTCTTTTTGTGCCAGTGTTTGTTTATTCCTTTTTATTGTTTGCATTAATTTTTTTTTCTTTTGAGAAAATGCATTAACAGCATTTATATGTACAAAGCAATAAACCTGCACAGAAAAAGTAATTCGAAACACAACTGACAGGAAAAAGGCTGGAACTGGTTAAAACAATATTGCAATAGCTTTGCAATTCCGGTCTTCAAATTATTGCCACTGCAGTTTTATTTATTTTTGCTAAGCCAAAGTTGATGAATCTAGACATTATATAAATCTAGAATCATAACATATTATACTAAAAGAAAATTACTAACGTTCGGTAAATCAGAACAGAAAATAATTATGGCAAATCAATAAAATAGTTAAATGTTCAGTTTTAATTTTATTAACTATTAAAATTTATTGTATTTTTTCTTAATTTATGTAAAACTAAAATAAATAAGTTATGATATATATTATATTATAATTTTAAAATGACATTTATTTTGTAACAATTTTTTCTTTACAGTAATATTTAATATGGAATGAAATGAGTATATTTTAATATTCAAATTGCTATTTTTTTTTTTAAAAGGTTGGCATTAGCACCGCCCCTCTATTATTGGAGGCATGGCCTCATTTGTCGACCCGCTTTTTTTTAAATTAATATTTCCTTAATATTTTTCTTTTGTTGCATACTTGCATGGCTGAAACAATGGCACCCAAAAAAAAACGAAACCCATTTGGTTTCCTTTTCTTCGTTAACACGATTGGTAAACATACTCGATGAAGTCTCGTTTATATGGGAAGCTCATCCGGTAAACACAAAGCAAAAACACTAATGAAAACAACAAAATATGGGTCAAAAGAAGATATTAAATAATTATCTTCAGAATAAGGCTTCTCGTTGCTCGTGCTCGAGCTTTATGTAAGACTGGAATGGTTGTTGGACGCTGACGTCGATGTGGCGGAGCGACTCGATTCCAACTTAGTTTTTTCATAAAGAAAATTTCAACTTAAGTTTTCATCCGAGTTTAAACCGATTTTTAAAAAGTAATTCAATTGTTGATCCAAAAAAAAAAAGTAATTCAATTTTATGAACCATCAAACCGGACCAAAAACGTAATATATATAAAATTTAATGTTTCTGGCATAGGACAAATGGGCAATAATGGTTGGACCAAAATCAAGTGAACCAAAGAAATGTCCCAGTCCGGGAACCATATATGTCTGGTTTGGAGAATCTAGTGTCTCTTTTTAGTTTTCTTTCTTTAGTATTTATTTTCTTAATAATTTTTCTTAACATATACTTTTGATAGAAACTCCATTAATCATAAGACGTGGAGTTGCAATGTAAATATTTTGGAAAACACATTAAATTGCCGAATTGATATGTATAACAACTGCACAATGACCACTGTAGCTGAGAGTGACTACCAAAGTCCAGAGTGGTCATTACTCTCTTACCTTTTTACGGCCATATAATGTTTCTTGCAAGTGTTGTCTCTTCTATTACTTGTAGTTCACTGCTCCCGGAGAGATACTTGACTACGAAGGACTACTATAAATTAGAGGGACCCACTATAAACTCCTGTTAAAAAATAAATAAAAAAATCGGCAGCTTTGATTAATGCTTACTTGCTTCACTCAATCCATAATGATTCTCGGGTCATGGTGAAACCTTGCAGAGACTTCTTAGAAAGATAGTATGGTTTTGGTTAAAAGAGAAACAAATTGAGATCAAAAAACATAAACAGATTGAGATCTAAGAAACATAAATTTTCAGATGTAAGTTCTTGCAGATTAACAATGCAAAGTTTATCGGAAGTTCAAGAAATATGCAGGTAGAACTGTTCGTTGTGGTCGTCTATTGCATATAGTTTGTCAATGAAGGATGTTGTACATGTAGAGTCATCTGTTGATATGAGTGTTGCCGAGAGAATTACATCATTGAATCGTTGTTCGTGAAGTTGCTCATCGATATTTCATATGTTTTTGTTAGTTAATCATCATGTGTAACAGAAGCAGAGATTAGATGATGATGTAACCGACGTTTGATTAGTGTTTAAATCATAAATAAATAAGATCAAGTGGTAATACTGAATCAGTTTAAAAAAATAAAAATAAAAAATAAAATAAGTTGTTTCAGTCATCAAGTGGCTAAGATGAAAGTCTGATCTGCCGACTCATGTTATATAGTGATATGGTTATATGAGCTTACATACTAAGATAATGAAGTTGTGATTAATGTGTATTAATTAATGAGCCAAAAGTGGCATATGAACTTTCGAGATGACAACCAGTCCAAATGTCTTGTTAGTGTAAGTATGTGGAATTGTGAAATGTGATAGTGACAAATACATAGAATTATGTTGTGTCAGAGCATGTACAACCCGGGATTATAGATAATCCTTAGCTATAATCCTTAGCGCGTTTTGATTAAATAAACATTAAAAAAAGAGTGCAAACTTAAGGATGATCCTTAATTAAGGATAACAAGGACGAAGTCCTTAATGCGCTGGCGCTATCTCATTGGTTCGGATTAGGGTTGTCTCTACCACGCAAGCCAACCTCATTCTATCTCGTAGCCGAAAAAAAAACCAGAGCAGAAAGAGAGGCGATAGAGAGGCGACATAGAGGCGATTTGCGATCGTGACTTTTGAAGGTAAAATCTGAGCTTTATCTTTTTTTTCCTTCTCGAGTTGATGCATGTTGATTTCATCACGTTTAAGGGTTCGATTGTGGTGTTTTAAAAAATTTAGGATTTCAAATCGGATTGGGGATTAAAATCGATTTAGGGTTTTCGTCTGGGTTTGATTTTTTTTTAATTTTCGCTTCGGTTGTTTGTTGTTATCGTCT
>NC_027750.1:30708554-30711143 GCF_000695525.1 Brassica oleracea var. oleracea
CCCAACTGTGCCCCTGTGGATCAATCACGAAGGAAATTGTAGATGAAGAGGATACATATGACTACCTCCCTGGGAAAAGATACTTCATCTGCAAAGACTTCGAGGTATGAAGTTTTTTTCTATCTCTTTCATTTATTAGCGGTTATATGTTTGCTATTTGACCATTTTTTTTTCTTTTGGCAGAATGACGGTTTACATTACAGGAAACCATGGGTTATGGGTGTGCAAGAAGAGGTTGAGAGGCTCAAACAAAAAGTTCTCCGCCATGAGAACCTTCTTAGAGAGTGTGAGGCACTTAAGGTGAGTTTATATTTTTTCAGTATCATAAAATTGGTGTTTGTACTATCTTTCTAACCCATGTGTTTTGGTTTGTCTTATGTCTGTTCAGGCACAGGTTAAAATGTTGGTAAAGCGGGTGTCTGAACTTGAGCGACTCCTCTGAGGTTAGTCTTTAAACTCAACCGCATTAGTTTCCTGGTTAGAGAACATAGCTGTTTGAATTGAAACGGATAGGACTGTCGGTAACTGTGTAGTTAGGAAAAAATAACTTTGCCTTAGTGAATCACACTTCATTAAATAGACCCTAACTGCATTTTGCAAACTAAAACTTCATTAAATTGTCTCTAGTTGTTCTGATAAGACAATTTTCTACTAGGATTCAATGTAGAATCCCTTATTTAATCCTAGTAGAATACTAGTAGAGAATCACACTTCATCTTAAACGGCAAGCTCCTCTAGTTTTGTTAATCTCTTAGCGAGTCAAGGGTCAGTTGACTTTGACTCTGCAGAGACTCCTTTGTTTAGTACCCAATCTTTGCAAGAGTCAAGTGTCAAAGAGAGGAGAAAGTGGTATGTGAAGGAGGATTTAATCCTGATAGGTGTTTGGCTCAACACTAGCAAAGATTCAATCGTCGGTAACGAACAAAAAGGTGTTGCCTTCTGGAAGAGGATTGTAGAGTACTACAACTCCAGTCCTCTCCTGGTTGGGACAGTGCCAAGAGAACTAGGGCAATGCAAGCAAAGATGGGCTAGGATCAATGATTTGGTCTGCAAGTTTGCTGGCTGCTACGACACTACATTGAGGGAGCAGAGAAGCGGTCAAAATGACAACGATGTGATGAAGGTTGCCTTGGATATCTTCAACAGTGACCAAAACATGAAGTTCAACTTGGAACATGCGTGGAGGGAGCTTAGGCATGATGTGAAATGGTGCTCCACCTATCTGGAGAAGGACAATGATAAGCGCAAAACTGCGGATACTCCGGTTGCAGAACCAGAAGATAGACCAACATGGGTCAAGGCTGCGAAGGCTGCGGGTAAGAAGAAGAAAACTGGAAAAGACGAAGAATTAACCAAGCTTGAAGGGCTGATGGAGATGAAAAAGCAAATCTCAAGGCAAAGTTTGCTTGAAAGTTTGCTTGCAATGAGCCACTGTCTGATATGGAATTAGCACTGAAAACAAAACTGTTGTCTAAAATGTTGTCATGATGGTTTGTTAGCTTAGTTATCTTTGTTTGCATGATTAGTTTGCTTTGTTTACTTTAGTGACTCATTTCGTTGTTGCTTTGTTTCAGGATCAGTAGAAGACATGTGCGAGATGAAGACAAAAGATGGTGTCTCTTCCTTGTTCAGTCACGGGTCTTAACTTTCATGTAAACCGGGTCAGAAGTTTTCTTTTTCTGTATGTCTTTTGTATCTCCATGTCGGAGAGTCACGGGTTGTATGTGTCACGGGTTGCTTTGTTGTTGTTGTTGCTTTCTATTACGAACTTCCAAGTCAGTGTGTGTTGCTCTTGTTGTAGTCTGAAATTGTATCATCTCATCAATGAAATTTCTTTCCTCTTATTCCAAACTTTGATCTTTCTACTTCTCAACAACTAAAGACACTTCAAACAATTCTCCAATCTTTCCCCCTCTTCTACTTCTCTAAATTTCACGACAATTAAACCAACAAATCAAGACAGTTCAACCAATTCTCCGAGCTTTCCTCTTGTTCAACTACTTCTCAAATAACTACTTATCAAGTAATGTTTTTTTAACTCTAAACATGATTCTAAAACCTGATTAGTAATTTTTTTTTATTTTTTTTAACTCTAACCATGATTCTAAAACCTGATTACTATTTTTTTTTTTTTTTTGCAATATGGGAGATGAAGTCGATCGAAGATTAAATGCTGCATTGGATAAGGCTGTCAATGAATATTTTGAAGACACATACAACAACATCGTCAAGAACCAAACAAAGAAGCAAAGCAAACATGCATATGTCGAACGAAACCGTGAAGAGGCCATACAAGACTATGGAATGACTACTTCAGTGAAAATCCAATATTTCCGCATCATTTATTCAGACGGCGTTTCCGCATGAACAAGGCGGTATTCATGCGTATTGTCGATCGCCTCTCAGAAAATTTTCCATTCTTTCAACAAAGAAGATATGCTGTCAGAAGATTAGGTCTATCTTCACTACAAAAGTGTACGACAGCTCTTCGTATGCTTGCTTATGGCTGTGCTGCTGACGCCGTTGACGAATATCTCCGACTTGGTGAAAGCACAACTCTTTCATGTTTAAGCAATTTCCCAGAAAGCG
>NC_027750.1:30711232-30739078 GCF_000695525.1 Brassica oleracea var. oleracea
TCCAGGTACCTTAAACGATATTAACGTCCTCGATTGGTCTCCTGTTTTTGATGACATTTTACAAGGTCGAGCTCCAAGGGTACAATATGTGGTCAACGGGCACCAGTGTGATTTGGCGTACTACCTCACAGACGGCATATATCCAAAATGGTCAACATTTATCCAATCTATCTCAAACCCTCAAGGTCCTAAAGCAGAGTTATTTGCTAACGTTCAAGAAGCAACCCGAAAAGATGTGGAGCGTGCTTTTGGAGTTTTGCAAGCTCGATTTGCAATAGTGAAAAACCCGGCTATTTTGTGGGACAAGAGACAAATAGGGATGGTTATGCGAACATGTATCATACTGCACAATATGATAGTAGAAAATGAACGCAATGGATACACTCAGTATGATACATCAGAGTTTGAAGAAGGAGACTCGAGTAGGTATTCACAGGTGGATATGTCATATTCTCCGAAGCCTTCAAATCTCCGTACTATGCTTGACATACGTTAAAATTTTAAATTTCTAAGATTAAAAAAAAAAAAAAAATCTAACGACTCCATATTGGATAACACATTGGACATATAATTATGATAAGAGTCCTTAACTATTGAAAAAAAAACCATTATAACATAGCTAAGGATTCCAATGGTGGATAACACCTTTGGAGTTGCTCTTAGAAGTTAAATTATATAATGTATGATTATTACTATATTTAGTATATTGGTTTGCCCAATTTTATCGCTTCTAGAAAGAAAAAAAACTTTATTGCTTCTACTCGGGAATTCCTTCTAGTCTTACCAGCTGATATGTATGTGAAGTTTGTGTACAAGCATCACATATATGGACAAGATCCTTGTTGGAATAATCCAAACTTTTAAGATCACATATATATATAAAATAATTGTCTTAACTATATTTGTAATTGGTTTCCTATAAAATCTACTTACAAAGATTTGATTTCTGAAAATTTAGAGTCTTTAATCGTCTAATACCATATTCATACCAAACCTATTAGATGAGAGCAGGTTTGCCTTCCATCGTGGGCGCCACGCCGTAGATGAATTAGTCGGTGTAGTTCTATACCACATAAGGAGAAAATATATCAAAAACGACAGTCTTTGTTATTTCCCCAAAATATCTCTATCTCCTTATGTCTCAGTTGTCCTTTGTCTTCTGCTCTTCAGTATGATTGGAGCCACCAGCATCCATACTGTCATAACATATTAACATTCATAAACAAAACATTACAAAACAGTCTCCCAATCTTGGAGTATAAATTTTAAGGATGAATGCATTCAAATTGTCACTCAAGTCTTTGTACTTACTGTATACGCAAACCGCAAGCCACTCGTTGACAATTCTTACCCAAGTACTCGTCCATCCCACGTCAATCGTCCACCTAAACGAAAAAAAGAAGATAGTAGTATAAGTTGAAGTCTCAAGCTTTATACTAGTCATACAAAAGCTCATAAGTTTATTATGTTTTAGTGTGTATGTATGTGCATAGAATGTATGAATAAAATTGGTGAGAAAAGCTTTACTTTTTCATGGGGTGATGAGTGTTCCAACCGATGAGTAGCATAGCGAAGTACATTGCTCCTGTCGCAAATACAAAATGAAAGAATCCATATCCATATGGAACATCATCTTCCTTCTCTTCTACTTCTTCTCCTTGGCTGTTCGCGTCTTTCTTGAATTGGAAACATTGAGAGTCTATTCCCGTTGAAAATGTCGCAATAACCATTGCAAGTAACGCAACCACGAAGCTCTGCACAATATTATTCAGAATTAGCGTATTAATTTTGCATGAAACTAAAGAAAAAGGGTATTAAGGTAATAAGGTGTTGAAAAAGTATACAATAATGGTAAGCCAGTCCGTTCTGTTTGACTCTGCTGATTTTCTGTTGCAGCTTTCTCCCACTGGTTCACTGCACAACATTATTTTGGGGCAAACCAATTTACTATATAGCTCAACTAGTTCAGGATTTTTATAAACTTGTATATCTTATAGAGTTTAGGGTTTAGAAGTCAGAAGTGGAGTGGGATAAGTACATTTAGAGCGTTCACATGTCAAATTTAATGTGGTTACCACAAGGAAGAAAATAAATTAATTAATCCGGTGTTTTGGTATTTGTTTGAATATAACATACCTTCGAATAGCGCACCAGCAGATAAACACAATATAGAGTCCCATAAGAGCCGGAGTCAAGTATCCAGCATTCACCTATTTGGGTTGGCAACCACAAACACATCTTAATAACTTCTAACATCCAAAATACACACGTACATGACACAAATGTTGATTGCAATGGTTACTTACTTTAGGGTGAAGAGCAATGCTTGTCATGAGTTGGAGGAGGAACAACGTCCAAGTTATGAAGAATATATTGAGAAGGCATGAAGAATCCGGCGCGTACCATATATACATCAAAATTAACCCAACTATACACACTGTATATGAAGTAGTTGCTAGTAGCATCACATGGACATGGCTACAAACATAAAAATATACAGTGTGTTGCTTGATTAGAAATATATTGAAAAAAAAAAAATGGAACTTCTTGGCAAATCAAAACTAACCATCTTTCTGCGTCTTTTTTGGACTGATAGCATTCATTAAGCCATGTAATGAAACTGATCACACTAATTAGCTGTATGAGCAGAAATACCCTATAAAGAAACAAGAAAACCTTAATATTGGAGGGTTTCATATCATATGTACATTGTGAAAATTGGACATATCAATCTTACCCTGCACCAAAATGGGCAATCTCTCCTGCAGATCAAACAGAAGAAAAGAACCTTTTAATCACTTGTCATGGCATTTGAATTAGAGAGAGTACTAGAAGATGAATTCTTCCTATTAATCCTTACCGTAAAGGCGAATAATGGTAGAAGGAAGCAAGAAAGGGATGATGGTTAAGGCAGGCCACATGATAAGCTTAGCAGACCACCATCCCGAATGCCATTTATCTCTTGATGAATGCGTTTTCGACGTGCCAAGTGTTGATAGAAACATAACGAAATAGAACAACTGAGGATTTACGGTTAAGCTCAAAACATTTTCTGATAGTGTTGTAACATGACTTAAGTGAACATATAGCATTCAAGACTGATTCAAGAAAGGATACAAAACATCCCAAGCTGACCCTTAAGACTCCTTCTGTCCCCAGACAGTTCTCTCCACCTTTACAATTCTTGAATTCTGAAATTTAGAAAAAAAAAACGGAGTTGTATCAGACTTGTAAGACAAGGAACGAGATTAAAACCTGATTTAGTGGTACATACTTGTCACTTCTGTTAAGGCACGCTGACCATAATCACGAGCAGCCCATGCTAGTAGATTAGCGATTAGGAATATCAGACCGTATGCATATCTAGCCATCCAGGGATTGCAGCCATTTCGAAACTGATTAAACCATGATCCATTCTTGATTGCTTCATAGCTATCGTTTCTACTGTTGCTTCCGCTGTTGCTAGTGCTTGTACCAGTCTCCATAACTCCTTATACTTACTAGACTTTTCTCCTCTTCATGACATTAGAAGACTGAAGATTTCAAGAAACAGATTATCCATGGGGAAGGGTTATGCATCATAACTCGGTTTCTTGTAGCGGAAGAAATTATCAAGAACGAAAAAGAGAACACATGAGCGAGAAATTTGATGATTTTTCTTCCTTCAGATCAAAATCTATGGAAAAAAAAAAGAAAAAAAATGAAGCATATGTAGATTTTAAGAAGAATGTTTTACATGAGAAACATATGAAGCCGTATCCTCATAATAGTCACACAGAATCCATTTCATTTTTTGTTCTACCAAACATGACAGAGAATACGTATACTACAAGTAACTCCTACCCTTGTTTATTTTACCTAAGCTAAAAAGGCAACTTTTATATGCGTCAACAAGAATCCACAATAGATGGCTCATTTCTAACCATGATTGAATATTTGAAACTTTGATCCTTAACCATGTGAAATGATAAAGAACAAAAAGACAAAAAAAATACCAAACTTAAAGAGCAAGCTGTAGTCTTTAGGACAGTCAAGATTCTTAAGACTTTGAACTCCCAAAGTCAAGATTTGGCAGTAACTGATAAAGTTTAAAAATCATAAGGAGAGGCGTGTACAAACAGAGAAGCACCCAAAAGAAAAAGGTTAAGAGATCAAAAAGGGAACCAAAAAAAAGAATCAGATTTGATAGAGATATATACAACTTTGGACTCGAAAAGAAATAATGTGGTACGGATAGTTTTGGGCAAACGAATCTTTCAATCTCTTACGAATCTGAATGGGTAATGGTAGGCAGCAACATCGGATACCCTTTTGGGCTTCACAGGTCCACTTAATGGAGTGGAGACACATGCCTCCACTTAAAACTATTTTGAAGAGTGGGATAATTGTTTAGCAAAAAAAAAAAAGTGGGATAATTTGATAGTCATTCCACCCATAAAAAAAATTAATAAAGAAAAACGTCATCTATAATATTTGGATAACATAAATTATAAATCTTCAGAAATTTATTAGATAAATATTTCATTTACTTTATGTAAGTTATCGAATCCTGAAGGCAAGACATATATATGCTTTTGACTTACCGTGGAGGCAAGTCATATAGGCACATAGCAAAGATATGGCTTTATAACCAATTATATAAATGTTATATGGAGATGAATTAGCTTGGTTTAACACCCCTTACATATATATAACTTTTACAGGCAGTTAAACTTTGTATTATGTAAGCATTTAAGCTCATCTCATGCTTCAACGTTCATAGGAGTAAATGAGCCTTGGCCTTAATTACGACTACAAATACTAGTACATAATTAAAATATAAATATGAAACTGAGAGTCAACAAATAATAAGAAACTCAACCCTAAGATAGAGATAGCATGTGGATGACTGGATGTAGTATTGGTATTTGTAATCTATGTAGTAGAATTTTCATGTTAGAATGTTTAGAACCTCATTTAGAGTCCGGGAATTGTTCATTATTCATTATAAAGTACTAACTAGTAACTCCTAACGTTCTTAAATCAAATATTGATCGTTTGTATACGTTGGAGATGTATTACCATCGACAAAACCTAATAGGTAAACCAAACTCGATCCAATTAAATAGAGGCGACCGAAAGAAAATAAGTTGACTTATAAAGGAAAAGAAAGAAATCAGCTATAAATAAAGGAAACCTAACTCAAAGAGCACATATTCACAATCACATATGAGTCGGTATAAGAACTAAGGTATTTATAGCTTGAATTTGTAGTTCTTTGACTATTTCATTATTTTTTTATAATCGACCTTTAGTCTCTCGATAAACATTTTTCAAATAACTCACCACTAATTTCGTACTTTCATCTTGAACAAACTTAATTCAGATTAAACATTATAATATAATAGACCCGAAATAACCGGCATATGAACTAAGCGTGTACCATTAGATGAGTAGCAGTAAACCACATAACACCATAGAGTCAAAAAAATATTATAAGAAAACTATATAAACACGTTTTGTTGTATTTTAAACAACACGTGGTTGTGTTTTTATTGACTCCACAGAGTTAAATTGGCAGCCCATAAAAGATATTCCCTCCGTTCCTAAAAGATGTATGTTCTGGAAAAAAAAATTGTTTCAAAAAGATACATTTTTTACTTTTTCAATGTATAATTTTATGAAAAATTGTAAGTTTCAAAAAAATTAATGGTGTTTATTGAATTTCTATTGGCTAAAAATTATGAAAAATTGTTATTCACAAAAAATAATGCATATTTAATGAGTTTTCTTAATACTCCCTCTGTTTTTAAAAGATGCATATTCTAGACTTTTCACATATATTAAGAAAACTCATTAAATATGCATTGTCTTTTGTGAATAACAATTTTTCATAATTTTTAGCCACTAGAAATTCAATAAACACCATTAATTTTTTTGAAACTTACAATTTTTCATAAAATTATACATTGAAAAAGTAAAAAATGTATCTTTTTGAAACAAATTTTTTTTCCAGAACATACATTTTTTAGGAACGGAAAGAGTATATGTGAAAAGTCTAGAATATGCATCTTTAAAAACAGAGGGAGTAACTATTTTCGTGTTTCTTTTTTGACTCAATTTGAAATATGTGGCCGCAGAAATTGAGTTATTAGTTGGTAAACCAAACGTCAAAACAATACTAATTTAGTATACAAGTCAAAACGTAATTTTATCGTAACGACTTAAAACAAAATCAAAACCCGTCAAATAGCTCGTCCTCTTGGCCTTACAACCCGTAATTACTCTTATGTTTCGTTTTAGCATAAACATATTAATTAAGCAATAGTTTAATTCATAATTATGTTAGAGTTACGGCTAAATCTTTTTGGCAAAGAGAGACAATTAGCTGAAAGCAAATAGTGAAAAAGAGAAAAGTGAAGAACGAGTGGACCCTTTCTGTCTCTGCCGATCATCTTTTGAAAATCGACGTTCAATAACACGATTAACGAGGGAAAATTACATGAGTAAAAACTAATTCGAGTTTCCACCGATTGAGATTCCCTTCGTTACCATTTTCGTTTTCCCGAGACATATATTTAAGTGTAATTCTTTTTTTTTTAAGATATTTAAGTGTAATTCATAAACAAGCAAGCACATGCACATGTTTTTGAATCTCATAAAGGACGAAGAAAGGAGGAGATAGAGAGGAAGAAAACCTGTGATTTACGAGATCAGATCTGGAGAATGTTGTGCGTGTTCTTCCCCAAGCTTTCTTGTAAATGTGAAATCAAACAAGAAGATGAAGAAGAATGATCAAATCTGAGATAGATATATAGAGAAATGTGAAAACAAGACGGAGAATGGTTTACTTTGAGCAGACAGTACTTATAACTTATATAAAAATCTACAAATACATACATACACAGCCTTTTTTGGAATATCCTATTTTTTTTCTCTATTTTTTTACTTAAATATTTTTCTCTTTGCTTTCCCGCCGTTAGCTTCTTCTTTCCGCTACTATCCTCAGGTATCTTTATAAGAAAATGCAATTTAGATTTATGTGATGAAGAAAACCATATGTGTTGACAAAAAAAAAACTATGTAGTAATATGTTTTGCTTAATTTATTTGTTTAGTGGTAATAAACTTAGCTATGTAATTAATTTACCAGAAAACCATTAAAATATTAGGCTGCCTTAAGATTTGTTCAGATTTCTTCTTTATGGAATTCTATTATTGTTATACATGAACGTGCTCTGTGATCAATTATTGTACCGTATATCTCTATTTTTTGTTTCTTTTTATTTTCTTAATTAGTTGGTTTTCGATAAATTGACATTAACTTCTTGGTATATAGTTTTTGTCTGGAATTAACTATTTTCTGCCTTGAAATGAGCTTCGATGGCAAAACCATTCCAGAAAACAACAAATTAAAGCAAAATAAAATTGAAAAACACATACTATTTTTTTTAAAAGCTTCAATAACATATATTTATAAAAATTTCATATTCATTTTTTTGGGATTTTAGATGTTATAATTCAGAAATCCTTGGCGCTGGAAATATATGAGATCAAAGCCTTATCAACCTGTTTCACTGAATTCTTTGTGTCCTATATTCAAAGATCTTTAAACATCCGTGTAGACTGCTTTGACAACGAAAAACGAACGTCTCTACCTGTTTGTGCAAGTCTTTTATGCTGGTCAAGTTGATCCGAAATAGTTTTCGATGCCAAAGAAAAAAAATCAGAAAATAAAGATATCACTAAAATAAAGATATAAATAAAATAAAGTCCACACTAGATCCTTAATGTATTTGGTTGTTATAATTTATAAACACCTAAGCCACCTAGTTAATAATCTAGGCGTCCGGTTAATCGTTTTAAGCGCTATACGTTAGGTCGTCTCCCGCTTACCGTCTAGCGCTTTTTTTAACACTCCTAAAAACATAAAAATTAAGAGTGGACAACATATCTGTAAATTGATTTGATATGTTATTCATATCGATTCTAACCAAAAATTTGAATATCTGTAATTTTATAAAGAAAAACAAATATTAATATGCAATATCTATAAAAAATAAACGAAATCACAAATCTAATATTTTTTAAAAAAGGATATCAGTTCCAATCCATTATAGACATATATATACTATATTTACAGAAATTTTCTATATTATATAATTATTATATTTTATATAAGTTGAAATATTTTTACTCACTAATTTTATTATTTTAGTTCTTAGAATTTTAAAAAGTAAATATTTTTTTGTAACAAAATACATTTTAGATTATTTATTTGTTTATTTTTTGTATGGACCGAATCATATACTTGGTAAAAATAGAGTAGCTGCGAAGTAGACTGAATCAAAAAAATTGATTATCCAAATGAAACAGATTAAATCAAAGATCTCCCTGAATATTTGTTTTTTGCCCACCCCTAATAAAACTGCCACCATACATTGGTAACTCGCCGGAAAAAAAAACAAGACACTTAGGAAAAGAGAATGTAACACTTTCATTCACCCTTTTAATATGTTCGTTAGTCTATTGATGAAAGCTTATCAAAAAGCTGAGATCAATAGTGATCATCTTGAATAACTCCGTCTATATATATCTTTCCGGTAAACCAAGGTCTTGATCACTCACAATATTCTGCGGCAGTCTTTAGTCTTACTATATAATTTTTGAAGAAGGTTCTAGCCACCTCTTCTGCAGTGTAATCTCGAGGACAAAACACAATTCACAATGACAGAGTCAAACCCTTTAGACTTGGGTAAGACACTTATGAAGAATTCAAGTCAAAGTGGATACCATATATTAGATAAAAAATGTCTTAGATCGGCAGTTGGAAATGATCTTTAGTAATATATAAGATAGATAAGCCATTCTATTTTGGTTTTAGGTTGGAAGCTCATCTAGCTTAACATGGTATCAGAGCTCGATCCAAACAGTCCAACCCGATCAACATTGATATGGTTCAAAGTTGGTCCATCGATCCTTACCCGAACATTCCGAGATTAACGCTTAAAGAGCCATCATCTCGAGAGGCGTATTAGACATAAAATGTTCAACATCGGTAGTTGGAAGGGATCCTAAACAATATATAAGATAGACAGACCACTCATCTTATCACCAATTGGTTTAGTTTGGAAGCACATCTAGCTTAACATGGTATCAGACCCCGATCTACATCGATATAGCCCAAAGTTTGCCCATCGATCCTTGCCCGAGCATTCCGAGATTGGCTCTCAAAGAGACATCATCTCGAGAGAGCATATTAGACACAAAATGTCTCACATCGGTAGTTGGAAAAGATCTTTAGTAGTATATAAAATAGATGATCCACTCTATTTATCACCAATTGATTTTAGATTAGAAACTCTTATAGTTTAACACCATATTCACTCATGGATAGGTAGTGGCTCCAACCAACCCGATAAATGTTCCTTCCATTCCACAAAACCCTGTCAATTTAGCATTTGTTTCTAACATAAAAAAATGTTATTCTTAAAATTCTATGCAATTTTTATCAAAAAAAAAATCATTTTAACTTTAATTGTCATTATTAATTGTCTTTGATAATCATTATTAATTGTAATTACTAAGGATATAAGTGAATTTGAATCAATTTTTTTAACTAGTGTGCAAAAGTGTCAAAGTGACATTCTTTAAAAACAATTGAATTATTATATTATGTAAAACTATCATATATTTTGTATACGTGAGTGTAAAAGCAATACCAACTAATAATATGAAAACTAGTTAATATATAGGAGTCTTCTCGGAATTACGTTGGAAATTCATCTACTCCAAAGCAATGAAGGACATACTGCATAGAAAACAAACAAGCAAGCAAAAGGCAAAGAAAATAAAATACTATGTAATTTATGAATTTAGTTTTGTCTCAATGTGGGGAATGATCAATCTTTTTTGGGAAAAGAAAGGATCAGTTCTTAATTTCTTATAAGTACTATGTAGAAATCAACAAAATTTAAGGAAATATAATTTTTTTATTACCAGAAAGTTCGGACCAAAACTTTAATCTTCCCGAGCCCGAAACCACATGTAATATTAGTTTCGTCCTAACGATTATTCGAAGTAACCAAATATTATTTCTTTATGTAATAGCACTTGATATATATATATATTCCAGTGTACCATCTTTTATTTTATTTTTATGTTTTTTTGAATTATACAGGAGTATTATGATCTCACATAAATGGTTTAAATTAATCATGTTTGCCACATGTCTGTGGTCTTCTGTCTCTACGATGCCGAAATGTTAATTTTAGAATGACCGAAACTCGAATCATGGTGGTTTTACTGTATTGGGTTTTTGCGTTCAAGTTAATCACCACCAGACCACAAGGTGTGGTTACATAATAACCAGGGACATGTACATAATAACTGTGTTGTGTTTGACGACTCGATCTTATTGTCTTACCCGTTCGGCTCAAACAAGTGATTCGATAATATTGTTTACATAATGTTAAAATTTTCCATGTAATGGCTTAACCAATTCCCCCACAGAAACAGACTTTTTATGTCTATTCACATGTGTCTTCTACCTTCGTCGACGGATTCATTATTTTTGAAACTTTGATTGGTTCTACACAGGTTACCACTATGTTTTTTACATAGTGCTAAATATTATTTATTATTTAAATTACCCTTTTTCAAATTATTCAAAATCAAGGCACACTTTATTGTTGGATTCTTCGATAACGAGTCAAAGAGTCAAAGTTTGTTTTACTAACATATATAATTAAATTAACTCTTGTCATTTATCTTATATAATCGAAATGGGCGTGTTACATATACCCTAGTTTTTTGATAAGTTTTGTTTTAATTTCAAACTATGTCATTATATGTTATTCATATAACCTATGATTGTTGTTAACGGAATGTTTCAACTTTCAAGTAGCAAAGATGAATATAAAACATTGGTAAAATATTGTTTAACAGAATGATTAAGAAATTATATGTGTTTTTAACAGGAAATTAGATATTTATAACCTAAATTAATAAGAAAAATTCTAATTTTAGGTAGCTACTAGTCATTAATTGGCCTTAAAATGAGGAAAGCTCAATATATCACTGTTCTATTTAAATTTCGATTGAGACTCGATTAAGCAGATAACATAAAAATAAAACCCCGTAATTTGGTTCACATATTTCTTTTAAACTCATAATCAATTAAGTGGCTGCTATTATCCTAAAATGAAACAATTAATTTTTTAAAAAGAAAAACAACCATTCATCTAGTCAGAGTAGTCTAATATATTATAGATAAACTAATAAAAATCACTAGATGTCGAGGTCAAAAAATTAATAAAAAAAGTGTCCATACAAAATACAAACTAGAAAAACAGGAAGACGTTTCAGACATGACAAATTATGGTGTAGTTGTGGGTGCTGATCTTTCTACCACACGAAGAAGATGGATCATTATGCATCACCCACTTGTTATTAGTTATTTATTCTGAATTATATTTCTTGAATCGTTGGAATTTATTTTGGAAAGTATTTTAGCTTACGCCAATAGCCTTTTATTTAAGATTCAGCAAAAATTGCGTAATGGAAACAATAAAGGCTTCACCATGCATTAGCGTCCACGTATGTCCTTCTCAAGTCTCAAAGACAAGGTTCTTCGCGAACGGTCCAAAAGCAAACATAAAATTATTAGAGAAGATTATTATTGTTCAAGCATCGGTGGATATATGATATATCGACCTTGGATGGCTACTCCCACGATTTTAAAAGACAACCAAAATAAACAAAGGTCTTTTGTGAAAATTATATTTTCTGTTGTAGTCACATCGAATCTCCATCTACTGGTGGGGAAATTCTTCAGTTTGTTGTTATCTTTAAAAGAGAAAAATATTTTATGGAGTACGCTTTCTGCACCTATGAACTGAATTGGTATATGGATTGTGAATTAATGATATATCCACTGTAAAGTTTTCTTTAAAAATAAAATATCACCGGATATCAGCTTTAGCCGTAAGGCTGTTCAACTAAGCTTGGAAGTCAAGAGGCTCCCTAATAACAAAATTCAACAAGACCACAACTAGACATGCGGTTTTGAACCAAACCAAACCAAATATATTTCGAGTTTTGGTTCATTTTTGGTCATTGGTTCTGAACCAATCAACAAATTTCAAAATTCATAAGGTTAACAGTTTGGTTCCGTTTGACAATCGGTTAGTAGACCGAAAAAATCAAAATTAACCAAATTAACTGAAAATACTCGAATTTAACTAAAATTATTTATTTAACCGAAAAACTAAAACTTCAGTTTAGTTTAGTAACACAACTGAAAGAACGAATTTAGTGAAACCGAGAGGTAAATTTTCAGTTCAATTTGGCAGTTTTTTTTTTAATTTATGAACTAGATTTTGATCCGAGCTTACAAAGCGCAAGTTTATTTTTAAAATTAAATAAATTCTTCTTATATAATTTCTATATAAGATAATGTATAGGTTTGAGTACATTTACCTAGGCACATTGAACCTACCAAACTGAAAAAATCAAAATTAAGCTGAATTTCATAAATAATCGCGCATATCTTATATCTTTAGAACCGAAAAATAGAAACCAAACTGGGAACCAAATGAGTACTTAAATTTTTAAAATACAAATTATATACCTACAAATATTAATTAAATTTAATTTTTAAATAACTAAGTATCCTAAAAATACTATTTATAAACCAAATTTTGTAAAAAAAAAAAATTAACGACTCGAATATTTTTTATTCAAATAATTAATAGTTAATTATTTATCCTATATTTTTTTCCAAACAACCTAAACTATCTGATTTAAAGCGCAAGATATTTTACATTTGTGAAAATTCAATAAAACGTATCATATACATTGTTAGAATTTATAAAGTAAATAAACATGTTCTATTTAAACCAATCTTTTTTTTACTAATTCCATTTAAATCTCCAAGCCGTTTAGACCCATTTGATATTTTTTTATGATAAGATTAATCATTTAGTTCATTCTATGTAAGAAAATCTTAATAATTGATTGCATGTAATTAATTAAATTAATGTTTCATAGCTGAATAGTTGACATTAAGGCTTTTAGTTTTCAATTCATGTAAAAATGAAAAAAAAATGTTATACAACATAGGATTCTCCATTACAACATATATTAAACATAGTACTAAACCATAAAAAAATTTATATTATTAATGAAATTATATGTGGTAATGATCATGTCATATGCAAACATGTTTTAATAATTTGCCATATATTTATAAGGATTTATTGTTAGAGTAATTATATAATAAATTATGTGAGAATAATAAATGAGTTATGTGAGAATAATAAATGAGTTCATTTAAATTATGTAAGGTATTTATATAGTTAGAAAAATATAAGATAAGATCAAAAAATAGTTAATTCTAGTGAAATGGTTCAACAACTTTGTTTAAGTAGATTTTTTAAGAATTATTTTCGTTTAATAGTATAGATTAGCCGCAAAACCAAACTAACTGACCAGAAACTGATGTAACCTAACCCACATGCCTAGATAAAATGCCCGAGCCGAAGTCTTAAGTGGTCACACTGGAATCAAACCTTAGACACGAACAAAATTACGTTATTGGTCTAACATTCAATACATTGTACAACCACGCACAAGTTATATTTGTAAAGTCTTGCTTCATAATTCATCGTTCGTTTGACAAGAAGTGAAAAACAAATAATAATATTACAAGTAATTTATAATCCTACTAAATAGTGATGGAACGTGCAAAAGGTTATGATGGTGAGTTTGTATAGAGCACTATTTGGTGGGGGCAAACTCAAAGAGGATTACATAGTCAAAAGGCAACAAGATTGGCGTGCTCCTTGTTTGTGTTTATGTCCGTATTTACTATTTGACCTGCAATTCCACAAAAAGCAACAAGATCGACTAATATGACCTGCAATTCTACAAACAATAACATCGTTATTTTGGTTAGTGGTTCATTTACCAAGATATATATAATCATATGAACATATAGATATGCCACAAACTTGTTTAGAGTGCTTCTCTCACAGTTAAGGTTGTTTCTAAAACCCTGAACTCATTTTAAGGATGTTTTAAAACTCTAGATTTGAGCTAGTCTGGTCCATAAAACTCGGACGACAAACTTTTGCGTAATAAAAGAACTAAAAAATTGGTGTGGTTCGGTGATCTATTGTACTACACGTGACAATTTATCGGACACTACGCTGTTTGTCTGAAAAAATCTCCACTATGGTGAATACATCAAAATCTTCTTTGGAAGTATGATGATAAATCATTAAGCGAAAAAAAAGTATATGATAAATCAATAAACCTATCACTATTTTTTTTTTGTCGACCAAATAATTTTGTTTAGGCAGCCTATTAGGCGTATACAAGTAAAATCGGTTTTATAAACGAAGCCCAACAAAACAATAAAATAATGTTTAAAATCTATCCAGAAATGTTATCCTCATGTAATCGAAAGTTCAGTTTATTGTTACTCAACACGATTTGTAGAAGGAAATAGAAATTTTAATGAATAACACTTTGATTTGGTTGAGATAAACACAACAAAACTCGGTTAGCGAAATATAAATCCAACTAAGCGGAACCAAAATCAATCAATAGATCAAAGCTATTTTACTATAACAAAATCGGGAGAAAGATAAAGATCAAGATGTGATAAAAATTAAAAAGTATATATAACATATCAATCCAACGTCTATGCCAACCCACTTTATTGATATTTTGTGCCAATGCACACATATAAATATATTTTTTTAAATCGTAACCACTAGTTAATATTTTTATTTTATTTATAATTTTTATCTTATTTTATAATTTATATATAAGAAATTACACAAAATTCAATTTAAATAATAATATGTTGTTATGTTATCTATATACAATCTTGTGTATAAAATTGGATTGGTTCAATTATTTATTTGTGTATATATTAGATTGCATTTATTTTCCAAATTTAAATATTTTATTTTTTATTTTAAATAAGTAAAATCATATTAGTTTCGTTAGTCACATTTAGTTCAGTTTGTTGTTTTAGATTTATATATAAATTTGTAAAATTTTGCATAGTTTATATGTTGTTTTGAGAAAAAAATAAATAAAGTGGTATCCAAGTCTGTATATACACAAAATAAATAGTTTCGTAAGTCACATTTGTTCAGTCTGTATGTTATGCTCAAAACCTAATTGTACTCGTTGGAATATTAACTAACTATCTCAAACTGATAAGTGTTACAACTTACAAGGGTCAAGGGACCCACCCAAAATTAGATCTCCATCGGTGATGCATTGTGAACATCGACTCCTAAATAAAATCAGGAGCGAGGAGCAAAGCTAAGAAGCAAGAGATTATTTAAGACTTTGAATAGTTGTTGAATAAAATCCCCTTAAAAGCTCTGTGTATAGAGAGAGAGAGAGAGCGAGCTTACCTTCGACTTCGGTTGTTCCTCTGATGACCACCGCCCTCACCGGCGTTTCTTCACCGGAACCGCCAGACCCACCAGATCTAACTTCAGCATTTATAATCCTTTCCACTTTTGTCATTTTTACCATTTCAAATCTAGATCTATTCAAATCTAGATCTAAAAATTCAAATTTTTAAAAAGATAGATTTGAACAACCAGATCTTTAAAGAGACTTTTCTCCCTAAAGATTTTGGTTTGACGTGTCTTATTGTCGTGTTCATACGACCCTTTACTGAAGCTCACCCGTCTCTCATTTTCACCATGTCAGTCACCACCGGATCTCATTCACAGCCATCTTTGCAGGTTATAAATTTGAAACTTTATGTCTCTATCTTGCTTGCTTCGATGATATCCTTTGAGTGTTCTCTGGTGCCTTGTTCCGGCAAGCTCGCCTCTGTGCGACTCTCTGCAGTATGCAGTCTATGTTCTAGTATCACTCCTGCAAATGATAGTTTAAAGTTGCTTTCTCTGCAGTATGCAGTTGTTTCTATCTTTTCAGTGTTTCTGGATTGTTTATCCTTTGTGAAGTATGATTGTCTCCCATATCTTCCATTCGGTTTGAGTGGTCGTGTTGCAGGGAGTAGTGCGCCCAAGATTATGTATGCTTCCATGTTTGTTCTGTTAAAAGGCTCATCCATTTGGTGCTTTGTCGCCTCTGATTGTGATGCTGAACTTCTGATTGTTAAATCTGCTTCTGTTGCGGTTTCAATCACGGGTGTTAGACCAGTACTTGTGCTCTCTAATTCCCAAAGCCTCAGTACACTTCTTAGCATGATTGGCGTGGAGTTTCGAGGACTGCTCGGCGACATTAGGTGCTGTTTATGTGTTATTGTTGCTCCTATCCTATAGTGTTATATCATATTGCTCTATTTTTCTATGGTAGCCGCAGATGTTTTAGCCGGTTTGGCTTTGTTTTTGTATGATGTAAACCATTTCTCCAGCTATGGTGACTAATGATTTATAAAGTTGTTGTTTGATCAAAAAAAAAAATCAGGAGCTTGTATGCATGTTTACACGCCTAAAATTTTGTAATATTGACACTATTCATATCTGAATTATGCATGGTTTGTATTGCATCATATGAGAACTAAATTCTTAAAACTAAGACCATCAATGAGCCTAACGAATTCTAAACTATTTCGAGTTGGGCTATGTTTTATATTCCACAAAATGGGCTATCTTAAGGAGATCAATGATTATTTTGGGCTTATCTCAAGAAACTAAATTTCATTACAAGCTTGTATTGGATTCATCTTTTATACACTTGCACCAACATTTTATACACTTGCACCAACATAAACTACAAGTTAAAGTCAAAACGGCCGTACAGTAACACCACTAGTAAAATTGTTGTGGTACAAACTTCAGTAAGATAAAAAAAAATCTGTTTCTAAATATCTTTCACGATTTTCTTAAAAAAATAAGGTGATTATCATCAATTGGCTAACGAAATATACAGTATTGCTTAATATATGATATTTGTCTATTTGGTATAGTGATTTACTGTTTCTTAAGTCAACACATACACTAATGATCACTTCTATAACATATATGTAGATGGTATCATTACTTAATTGTTCACATGACAACATGTATTGATATTCCTCATATATATCTTCCACGAATCCTTCTTAGGTATATCGATGCATAACTATGTGCAAAGCAAATGGGGCAGTAGTTAAACCTACTTGTCCAGCTTTCTTCTTATTATTTTTTTTTATCAAACCATACTTGCATTAATCTTAAATATGTTTAAGCTCCAACAGAGGAGGAGGATACAAAGGGACTATTAACAGCCAAGCAAACAACAACAATAACATAAGGGATAAAATGGCGATACAAATCATAAAAAAGAATCATATGTCCAGCTTTCTTATTTAAGTCTTAAATACGATCCACCTTTCAGTCGCGGTTAAAGGGGAAAACAATTTAATTTATAATTGTTCAAATTCATATTTCTTTTTCGTATGAACGCTCTGGTGATGTAAAAATTTCATATCTTACATATTTGGGAGATTCCTTGTGGCAATTAGCTTAACCTTTACTTTTATTAGTCCCTTTTGGTGGTCCTTATAGTCCATTTTCTATTCATTGATATATCAAAATATGAGTAGTCATTTTCTAGTCTTTGGAGCAACCAAACAACTTTGCAGTTCACAGATTAGAGAATCAAGAAAAAAATGTGAAAACAAAATATCATATAGGACAATAACTCATCAAAGTAACTAGAGAAAGATGGCAACATCGTCATAATCTTTGTCAGATTGGCGCAGAATGCTTTGAAGGAAATGTGGTTGATTCATTTATCCAATAGTTAAACCATGCCCCAAATTAGATATGCCAGCAATAATTTAAAATACTTTTTTTTTTTTTTTTGTAAACTAGCTTTCATTAATATAAATAAAACTAAAAAGATACAAACTCATAAGCTAGTGTTTAAAAGAGCAAAAGCCCAGTAATTAGAAAATAGATAACTTAAGTACAAGCCCATGAATCTCAATATTGAATTTTCTTGTAGTTGTTGAAGCCCAAAGAAGGGATGGTTGAAGAGATTAACGAAGTCGTACGTCTTATTCGTTGAGATCAGTTGAGACTGAAAAAGATGATACATAGAAGATGTGAAACTACGGCCTGGTGGAAGGGAGATCAAACCATCTCTGCATCATCTTGGAACAGAGAATAGGGCTCGAGTATCTGAAGCTCTGAATTTTATTTCGGATTTGGCGATCAATCAAGGAGAAGATCGAGTCAATTGAGCGGAAAGTGTTGGAGTGAAGTCTGTTGTTTCTTTCATTCCATAACCAGTAGAGAGTGGCTTGCCAAGAGAGAAGAACAAGAAGGCGAAACGCTTTTTCCGAAGGTAGAGACTGCATCTGAAGGATCGTTTCATCCCACGATCGTCGAGGAATGATCCGAGAACGAGATGCAATCAAAGTCCAAAGATCGTAACTAAATCCGCAGTCAAAGTACAAGTGATTTCTTGATTCCACTTGCAAGTTGCAGAGTAGACAAGTAGGAGTTACTTGGAGACCCCATTGAAGCATCCTGTCTTTGGTGGGGCATCTGTTCAGAGTAACTAGCCAAGAATGAAACAAGTGTCGGGGAATTGCGTGAGGATACCAAATCGCCTTGGTCCACGAGTGTGTAGCTATTGCTCCTCTCAAGTAAGTGTAGAATTCTCCCGTACAGAACTTACTATTGATTTTTCCTTCAATTTCCCATTCATATTAATCATGGTTCTCAGTTAACTGGATAGTGGTGAGGAAAGCACAAACCTGTAACATTTCTTCTGATCTTGCAGCGGGGAGATTCCAGTGATCATCACGAAACAGAGAAGCAATGGTTGCATTCAGTGGAATGTCAAGCCTTGAGTTTGACGAATCCCGAAGAGCTGAGACTAGTCCAAAAGGAGCCCAATTATCTGACCAGAACCGAGCGGACCGACCATTTTCCAGGCGCATTTTGATAAGAGGAGAAACCTCAGAGCGAAGCTTGATCAGTTTGTTTACGAGCCATGAGTTCGATTGCCTAGGCTTTACTGTCCAGTAATTATGAACGGAGCCATTTAAGATCACCTCTTTGAACCAGATTGCCCAGACTGAGTCATCTCTAAAGAACAGGATCCATATGAGTCTCAGGCAGCAGGCTTTGTTCCAGAGTAGTAAGTCCTTAACTCCCAATCCCCCTTGTTCTTTGGTTAGAGTGACTGTGTCCCATGCTACCTTAGCCGAATGATGTCCCTCTAAGCTTCCTTTCCAAAGGAATAGACTACACATGGAATTAATCTTTTTAATGCATGCTTTAGGTAGGATGAATGCTGAAGACCAGAAGGTTGTAATGCCAGATATCACCGTTTTGATCAGAAGGAGACGTCCTGAGAAGGATAGAGACTTTACAGACCAAGCCGAGAACCGAGATTTTACTTGCTGAAGCAGCGGTTGACACGCCGAGAGGGACAGTTTCTTGGAGTTCAGTGGAACTCCCAGATAACGAAAAGGAAGAGAGACGTGGGACATGCCAGTAGATGCTTGGATTGTATCGAGCTCATCCTGAGATAAACCTGAAGCGAAGAAGCCTGTTTTCTGGAAACTTACCGCTAGTCCCGATCTTAGCTCGAATTCCCTCAGTACTTTTAGGACAGTCTGAACTGATTCAATGGAACCGTCAATGAAGATCAACAGGTCAGCAGCAAAAGAGAGGTGAGTAAGCTTCATTTTTTCACACTTAGCATGGTATTTAGATCTTTCGGTTGCGACGGCTCTGTTTAGCATCATAGAAAGACAATTCATAGCAATGACAAATAGATATGGAGATAACGGATCACCTTGTCTCAGTCCTCTCTTACCCTTAAAATACCCATTGACTGTTCCATTGTAACCCACCATAAAACTAGTTGTGCAGATACAAGCTTTTATCCAGGAGACAAGGCTTTGAGGAAGATGGAGTCCTTCTAAGCAAGAGAGCAAGAATTCCCAAGAGAGAGTGTCAAACGCTTTTGCTATGTCCACCTTGATGGTGATTCTTTTACTCCCTTTGTTCTTGTGATAACCATTTACCAACTCACTTGCTAAGGTTGTATTCTCAACCAGTAGTCTATCTTTTACAAATGTTGTTTGACATGGCAGTATGAACTCTGGGAGGAATGGTTTCAGGCGAGTGACAAGGAGGCGAGAGATGACTTTATACACTGTGTTAAGACATGAAATCGGCCGAAAGTCAGACACCTTTGTAGCTCCCGGGAATTTAGGAATAAGAGAGAGGATGGTTGCATTTGCTGAAGCTGGCAAAAATGCAGTGGCAAAGAAGTGCTGGATTGAATCTACTACCTCATGTCCAATTACTTCCCAACTAGCTTTGAAGAAACCAGAAGTTAGACCATCAGGTCTTGGGCTTTGTTCTGATTCATTTTAAAGAATTGCTTCTATATCTCCACATTTGATGGGATAATTAACATTTGTTGTGCTTGCGCAGGAGAGACTCGATAATCAAAGAGACTAGAGAACCATGACGCCATTGATGCAATCGGTGGGGAGCAGGAGGCTAGGGGTCCCAGAACTGACTGGAAGTGAGCAACAGCTAGCTGGCTCATCTCAGTAGGATCATTTACTCGGGTTCCGGCAGCAGTAGTGAAGAGACGAATTGCATTGTAGCTTGCTCTGACCTGACAAATTCTGTGAAAGTAAATAGTGTTCAGGTCTCCTTCCTACAACCAATTGATCCGTGATTTTTGCCTGAAGAAACATTCTTCTATTTGACGCAGGAAAAGCCAGCGATTATGAAGGTCTCTCTCTTCTTGAAATGATTGTTGGCTTGGAGTAGTAAGTGCTTGTACCTGCACAGTTTGCAACAAACAGTAAGTTTCCTTGACTGTCTCTTGAATTTTTGAAAATTTCTCTCGGTTTAGAAGTTTCAAATCTGATTTAATGAGTTTTAGCTTCCAGCAGAGTTGAGTGAGAGTCCAGCAGTTGCTTCCAGCCCGAGCCCAAGCGTCGTTTATCACCATGGTGAAGTTTGGATGCTTAGTTAGGTAGTTTTGGAATTTGAAAGGCTGGGTTCCCGCTTAAGGTAGATGGATAGCAAGGTCTAGAAGGCAAGGGGTGTGATCAGAGATGGATGGGGGGGAGAAATGTGACAGAGGCATGAGGGAAAGCTGATAGGGTATTATAGTTTATGAGCTGTCTATCCAGTTTTTTTTGCTATTGGCGAGTCTGGCTGATTGTTGGTCCATGTGAGAGAGGGACCATTATAGCTCAGATCAAATAGGCCAGCTTGGAGTATACAGTCCTGGAACTGGTACATCAAGGAATTGGGAACAGAAATAGTATGGGAAGAATGTTCTGAGGGCTGCAATATTTGATTGAAATCGCCACCAACAAACCACTGATTGTTTTGGAGATCATAGGAGTCTGATAGATATATGATTTCAGCCCAAAGGTCAGCCCGGTTTGCATAGAGATTGGAAGCATACACAGCAGTGTAGTAGAAGGGGTCTTTGTTCGGCAATTCAAGCAAGCAAGTGAGGCTTTGACTACTCTGGTGAACTACACGCACCTTCATAGGATCCTTCCAGATTATGAGTATTCTACCATCTTCATCAGACTGGTGGTTTGAGACAAAATGCCAACCAAAGCAAAGCTTAGTCATCAGCGGTAACATAGAAAGTTCTTTAATATGAGATTCAAGAATGGCTCCAAAAATAGGCTTATGAGTTTGTAACCAACTAATAAAAGGCCGATGCTTATCCGGGTCATTTAGGCCTCAGATATTCCAAAAAAAGAGTTTTACACTCATTGGGAAGAAGGAGGGACCTCGCTTGTAAGGCGAGGAACCAGGTGCAAAAAATCTAACGAGGAGTTGGGGTTTTCTATAGAAAGCCGGGTTGAAGAGATGGGGGTGAGAGGATTGGAAAGAAAGGCGAGGGCTTCTACAGGGTCAGTAGGCTGGTGAGCAAAAGGATTTGGATTGAGAGAAGAGGAAGGTGTGAAAGTTGGAGAAGATCGGGATCTTTATAGAGAAGGTCTAGGGATAGGGTCAGGGGAGTTAGACGAAATGGCTGAAAGAGGAGGATTTACATGATCAGACGAGGATTCAGTGGGAAGGGTTGTGAGGAGAGGAGGGTCAATTACCATTCGGTCCTGAGAAGAAGGGACAAATTCAAGAAGAGCAAAGGAATTAGAGATGGCCAGTTTTGGGGTATCAGAACTAGCAGTTGGAAGATTTGACGAGGGGGCTTTTTTTGGCTTTAAAAGTAGCTGAGGCTTTTTTAACATAAGTTCTAGTGGGAGCATTTTTTGGTGTGGATTTGAGGATGAGAGTAGAGAAGGAATTGGCAGGGGCTTGTTTAGGATGATTAGTTTGGAAAGGGTTTTGTATGGGAAGGTTTGATTGAGGAGAGTTTGATTGAGGATGGTTTTGTTTAGGAGTGTTTTGAACCGATGGAGGGGAAAGCAGGAGACAGTTCCGAACAAGATGACCTAGTTGATGGCAATGCGAACAGGTTGGAGGGATCCAAGGGTAATGAACCAGAACTTCAACAACTTCTCCACTCTGGCGCTGAAATTCAACAACCGAGGGAAGGGGCTGAGTGAGATCAACTTCAACTTTCACACGAGACAAGGTAAGGCTAACAAGGTTCCTTGTAAAGTCATCTGTTTCTTTCGGGTCACCTATCAAACCTGCTACTAAACTGAGACCTTCTTGATGCCTTAGGTCGAAGGGAACACCTGTCAAGTGTGCCCAAATCTTTATAGCTTTTAAAGGCGGAGTAGACATAGAATGCTCTAAAGACCACTGCGCCGTGTGGAACATGGAGTCCCCTACATACCAAATATTCTTCTCGAGAATCTTCTAGCGAAGGTAATCATTTGAGATTCTCACCAAAGTAGATCTGTTACGGGGTTGTTATGAATTTCTAACTTTTTTCCTTTGCCCCACATATGGTTAAAGACGCTCTGAATCTGATTAGACGGAGGTGGCCTTCCATTGTAGTAGCAGATGATGAAGTCTTTGTGAATCGCAGCACCCTTCTCAAAAACTGAGTCAGGAATTAAAACTCTAGGTCTTCATGTTTATGAGATTGTTACAGGGGCAAGTCTTTTTAGGGGTTTATCTTCAGAGATTCTCAATCTTTCTACAAGGGATGGTTCTGAAGGTGTAGTTTGGGTGGGCATTTGAAGGGTAGGAGGCAGAGTGACTGGTGGTGGGTTGGTTTCGAAACTGGGGTCGGTGGTTGAAGCTGGCGGATTAGTAGGTTGAGAGGATGATGCTTTGTTTGTGATGATAGGAGATGAGGATTTAGGGTTAATTGTTATGAAGTTTAGGATAGGTACGTGAGTTTCTTCTGAATGAACAGGGGCAGTAGGGATTTCAGATCCAATTTGAGGACCAGTTTCAGCGGATGCAATAGTTGCTACCGATTCAAACTGAGCTTTGATAGTGGGGTCAACAGGTTGAATCTTGGTAGAGCTAATAGAGGAGAGAACCAGTAACCCTTTTTTCAAAGGCTCCGGAACAGTGTTACGTTTCTGTTTCGAGAGGGGAGTTGAGGATAAGAGAGGATATTCTTGAGGAGACAGAGGGGAGAGTGGGTCGGGAGGGTCCGGTGGAACAGGGTGAGGTGGAGGGGAGTCACCAGCGGAGGACGGCGATGGGCTCGGGGCGGAAGCACGGCTAGGGAGCTTCCAAACGCTCTGCATCGGAAAGCGAGTCAGAGAGGTTTTGACTTCGTATTTATGCTTCTTTGTATGATTTTTAATCAGTTTTATTTATCCATACGTCTTGAATATCTTGATTTATTATTAGTGAAATCTTCAGCTACAAATTGATTTTATTCGAATATATATGAGGTATAACTTCCTTTTCCAACGTAAAGAAAGCGATGGAAATGAAAACAAGACTGAAAATGATTATGGTCTTATCGGCTAAGGTCTACTTCCAAATAGACATACTTGGATTTTTCTAACCAAACATCTATAAGAAACTCGTGAACTATGCCATTTTGGAGAAGAAAAAAAAAACTGCGAATGACTAATTAATTTTTGAAAAACGTCAAAATGCAATACGTTACATATAAGAGAATAGAATATTTCAACATTTAAGGGAATTAGGAGTGTGATTGGCAATATATGTGAAAAATTACCAGAGGGTTTACAATATTATACCGTTTTTTATTAATCTGAATTCATGGGCTTAGGAAACTCCACAACATAGCCCATATACACTCTTTTTTTTTTTTGAAATACCACACTTGTTTTTATTATAAAGTTTGTATTGTTTTTACTTTGTAATTTTTTTTGGTTGAAACAGTCACTCCGCTTTAAGCGAATCACCTACTGTCATATATAAATTTGTTTGGAGGAATCACTTAATTCCACTAGGTTTGCGAGGGCAAATCGTATAGTATCAAATAGTTATGTGATCATTTGGATCAGTTGTAGAAGTATTTTTGATCTGCTCTTATAAAGAATCAAAACAATATGATGAATAAAGTTAGAAAGCTGGATAACATGGCACTTTATCCGTGAAATAGAACTTTTGCTGATGCATTCATCAGATGGTCTCAAGAAGTCAAGCTCATCGCACCAACAACTGTCTGGTAACTAACAAATGCATACTCTACAAACAACCGTGTTCACTTCTTTTGCATTTTTAATACTTGTTTATCCACCACCTTGACTTTCTGTCTAGCATATACTACCTCATGTCATAAATTCTCTACAGATTTTTTTTTCTTTTCATTTGAAGAGAAACCAAAATTTTCTCATTTTTTCTTAGCAGAAAACTCTGTTATGTCTTTTCATTTACGTAAATATATTCATTTATTTTTCCCTTTTCACTAGAAAACAGTTCAGAAAGACAAATACTTCGAATTTATTATTTTGGCATATTAAAAAGACATACTTCGAATACTTTATAGAATAATGTAATATTAAGAAAATTGGAAAATTTGATTAAAAAAAACTAGAAACATATCGATCATTTTGCAAATTAGAAAATAAATAGTAACTTCAAAATAGAATATTGAATGATTACTTTCTATTTAGAATAGTACCACCCAGTCACTCTATTTCATAATGCAGATATTTAGAGAATGTTTCTATTTTAGATTAACTTTAATTTTATTGAACTATTTGACCAGTCATATTTTACAGTCTTTTATATTTAACTGAATTAAATAATTTGTGTGCTTTTATCCCAAATATCATAGAGCCTGAAAAAATAAATTGTTACAGAGAGTTTTCTTACTTTGTTTCGGCCTTTCGGGTTATAGTCTAAGAGATGCTTTCACATAGTTTGGTAAAGTCTTATACTATATCCTTTCCACCATTAAAAATCTAAGAACACAAAAAATGTCACTGGAAAATACTGACTTGCAAGTTGCAACTGTATTAAAGAGCATTAAATTCCAATAAATTTCGATATTTTGGACAATTTTTTCTTTACACGTTAAAGAAAAGAATTCTATTTTGGTTTTTGAATAGTGGAAATCCATTAAATTTTGGAAATGAAATGAGAGGTGAGTTTTAATAAATAAAAAGTATATATTGTAAATCATATGTGAACAAGAAAAAAGTACAGACTTGTCAGCCCCACTCCGTGAAGACTTCATCCTTTTGTCGGTCCCCTTTCTATGTGGTGAAAATATTTGTCCACGCTCTTCTAACTCACCCACTCAAATCTAATATAATGCCTTCGTAAGTTATACACACGATTAAACTTATAAGAGCTAATCTGACTATTCATGAAGTTTCTTTGAGAAAAAAAAAACTATTATAGTGTCTTCATATCACAATAGAATTACCAAAATTATCTAATGGCAACATGTTATCTTTAAATAATTACGAGAAGCCATTTTGTAAGGGTAAATAAATAGTAAGAAACACAACACTGTAATTTTACAAACCAGGACGAGTTAGTCTGGTGGTGTACGGCTTGCGGCTGCAAGTACGGTCTCCGGGTTCGATTCGCACTGGCCACCAGGGAATTTACATGCGGACTTGCTCTGGCGCCCGAGATCGAAGACTGTTGCCTGGCCATGACCCACTCTCGGGTGTGCGTCCGCGCCGCTAAAAGGTTCGGTCTCTAGTCTGGACCACCACGGTGGGGCCAGGACACTCGGTTATCAAAAAAAAAAAAAAAAAAAAAAATTTTACAAAGAAATAGCTACAAGTTTTCGCATAGGACACAGCTAATACATCGACATGTTATTGTGACCGATTTGACTCGGACAAAAAAAAACGTTGTTCTCCTGTCGATATGGCTGAAAATTTTCCAAAAATAGCACAAGTTCGGTTCGACCGACATTTATCAGGATTTTTTTATCTATACTATAATCTGTTTTACCACCGAAAAAGAAAATCGTGGCACCCAAAAAATGAAATTTAAATAATAAAAATCAATGTCAGTTACAAAAAAATCTATAATAAAAATCAATGTAACTCGTAAAGTACAAATGTATTAGAAATTTGGATAGATATATATTATATACATTCAAAATAGATAAAATGAACTGACGCATGAAATCGTTGAAATGACGAAAACAAATATTTCTGTTTTGTCGGCAGAAATTCTACTGTTTCTTTATTTTCCCTCTTTTGAGTATTTAAATAATCCAGTTTCAATTTTCAACACAACAAAAAGGGTTTAAAATTAAACAAAGAAAAAGTGTAAGGAATTGCAGCGACCCACAAATTAAGGATTCAAATCTGACTAAATATTTTCTCTTTGTTCAAGTCAATAGCACTCTTACTGAAATTTTTGCGCTAATCAAGGCTCTTATTCCTCCCATTTTTCTTTTGTTATTTCTTTATTATGAGTTGATTATTTCATGAGCTTACTAGTGCAGAAAAGATGGAATATAACGAAATTCTGATTATCGTCCATAAATATTGTGAAAAAAATTTGAATAAAAATTTTAATTTTCAATCTAAGGGTCAGTAGACATGCGTGTTAACAAAACAAAGATGAATGCGCACTATGTATATGGTGCAACTCTATGAATGGAGAAATGAAAAATAAATGTAATAAGCCTCTACGGCTCGTCTGATAGATCAAATACGAAAAACCAAAAGAGAAAAATGTGGCTGAGTTTCACTATGAAAAATAACACAAAAATAAAATTAATCTCACAAATTGAAAAACAATGGAGCAGAAGATGTTGCTCCGATTATATCATCATCCCTCTATACATACAACTTTTTTTGTTTCCTGGAAACCATAATAATCTCTTCTTCTTTTTGTTCTTATTTTCATCAAATAAATCTTCTAAGACAATCTTGATCACTCGCTTAATCTCTGTAAAACAATCTATGAACAATGACGGTTTTTAGATTTTCAATCTTACAAAGAGTAGTAATTGGAAACGACATCGCTTTATATTTGGGGTTTTACCTGTCCAAGAATCAATAGAAGGGTGGAGGTGGAGGAGAAGCATAGGATACTCCGATCACTGGCGGTAATGGCCCTTCATATTCAGGAGATGGCGGTGGTGGAGGCGGAGAGCTGTAATAGACTGTCGGTGGAGGTGGGGAGCTGTAATGGACTGATGGTGGCGGCGGAGAGCTGTAATGAACTGATGGTGGTGGTGGTGGTGGTGGTGGGGAGTGAGGATACATTGGTGGGGGAGGCGGCGAATGGTGTGGTGGTGGTGGTGAATTGTAGTAGTATGGTGGAGGAGAAGAATGATGCGGCGGTGGTGGTGAATTGTAGTAGTATGGTGGTGGAGGTGAGTGATGCCGCGGTGGTGGGGAATTGTAGTAGTATGGGGGAGGAGATGAGTGATGTGGTGGTGGTGGCGGAGGTGAGCTGTAATAGTATGGTGGGGGAGAAGAACGGTGAGGTGGTGGTGGAGGTGAGTAATGTGGCGGTGGTGGAGGTGAGGGGCACGGCGGTGGGGG
>NC_027750.1:30739351-30751476 GCF_000695525.1 Brassica oleracea var. oleracea
GGTGGTGGTGGTGGAGGTGGAGGGGGAGAATAAACAGGTGGAGGTGGAGGCGGTGGTGGTGGTGGGGGAGAGTAGACGGGTGGTGGTGGAGGAGGAGGAGGTGGTGGTGGAGGGGAATAGACAGGGGGAGGCGGAGGAGGGGAATAGACAGGGGGAGGCGGACGAGGAGAATAGACGGGTGATGGTGGAGGTGGCGATGGTGGAGGCGGCGGAGGCAATTGAGGTACAATCGGAGGAAGGGGTGTAACAGAACGACCACACTTAAAAGATTCACAATCCACCGGAGGCCGAGACAAAAACGCTGCACATTGCTCCTTAGACCTCTGAGCAGGACGTGACGGCAAACAATTCCTCCGGTCATCAAACTCCGGCAACCTGAGACAGACAGGAGCCTCGCCGGTGAAGAAATTGTAGCTGTAAGTGAAATTCTCAAGCTTGGGAAGCTGACAAATACTCGCCGGAATCTTCCCCGACAACTGATTATGAGCCACATTCAACTGCTCCACCGACACCATCCCGCCGACACTTTCCGGCAACGGCCCCACAAGCTCGTTAAAGCTAACATCAAACACCGTCACGTTCTTCAGCCTCCCGATATCCGCAGGCAAACAAGAATTCAACCCATTGTTCATGAAAATAATCTCATTCAGATTCTCCATCTCAACAAAACTCGACGGAATACAGCCATGGAACCGGTTATTCGCAAGCACCACAACCGAAACCGGCGAATCTCCGAAATTATCCGGTAACTCAAACCGGAACCGGTTATGGTTAATGAAAATCGCATCTAACGGTTTGCTAAAGAGCTCTTTGGGCACAGTACCTTCAAACTCGTTGAATCGGAGATCCAAGAACTTCAACGACGGCAAATCAAGAACCACCGCCGGAAACTTCCCGGCGAATCGGTTGTTGCTGAGATCGAGCTCGAAGAGGAGCTTGAGATGCTTGAACTTGTGCGGAACCGTTCCACAGAAACGATTCGAGTTGACGTGGAACAAAGCGAGATCCGTCAACAAACCGAGCTCCTCGGGTAGGTACCCCGCGATATCGGCGTGGTTGAGATCGATACCGGCGACTGTACGGATCCGGCGGTTATCGGGAGCGCGAGAGCAGAAAACTCCGGTGTAGCTACAGACATTGGATCCGATCCAGTTGAGGGTGATGTTGTTGGGATCAGAGAGGATGGCTTGCTTCCAAGCTTGAAGAGCTATGTAAGCACTTCGGAGTCTTGGGTTCTCGAAGACAAGAGACGGATCTACGGTCACGTTCTCTCCACGGTCGCCGAACTCGTCGCGGTAGTAGAGAAGTTGTCGGCGTTGGATGAATCGGACTTCGTTGTCGGTGAGAGGAGCATTGGATGAGATGGAGAGAGAATGGACAGAGAGGAGAAAAGAGAAGAAGAAGAAGAGGAGGAGGAGAGATTGAGTGGTGTTCTTCATATCACCACCACACAACCAGACATCTGCGAGGAAAGAGAGAGAGAGAGAATGTGGAAGAAGAAGAAGAAGAAGATAGATGTTATGTGAAGGAGAGAGAGAGTGAGGTGTGAGATTCGATTTTTGCTTAGCTTCTTTATCCCTAGGGTTGCAAAAGTATACGTTATATACTTGTTTTTATGTTAATTTTATATTTTCTTCGTTTTCATTAACAGCTGTTATCTGCTACGAAAGTCTATTCTCTCTCTTTTTTTTTTTGTAACACGCTACAAAGTCTATTCTTTGGTCATAAATAGTAAACCAAATATCATGGCTGTTCGATTTTTTTGTTCTAAAGATGTATTACCACCATTCAGGTATTTATATAATTTGATTTGTTTTAATTTGACTCCGATAATAAAAATAGAAACCCACTAATATGTAAGAACATTTGGAATCAAATTCGGATTTTGGTTCATTCAAGGCATTTATGACAATCTTCGTTAATTACATTAAAATGTCGAATAGATCGGATAATTCAGATAAATATTGACAGTAAAATATTTTAAACAAAATTATTTTGAGTAACTTTTTCGATAATCTGGTTTATAAGTACTAGTATTTGATTATCTTATATTTTCAAGTAAATAAACTGTATTTTAAAACTTAAATATTCATTTGGTTTTGATTTCAACGGTTCATATTTGTTTGGCTTTAGACCAAAAAAAAAATATATATATTTGTTTGGCTCAGTTTGATTTTCGATTTAAATGTCCAGGGCTAGTATTACTTGCTACTGTAAATAAACATACTTTTACGTGTGTTTGTGTTACAGCTTGATATCATGTATAACAGTGTGTTTTTAAAAGGATTATATAGTTTTTTTTGGTCGACAAAAGGGTTATATAGTGTATATAGTAAATTTTCTGCTTTTCTAATACATTGCGGAAGATGAACCAAGTTATTTACGATGTGACCATTCTTTTTTAGAGCCAAACAAAACATAACATGTTGTACAAACATTTCTGCTTTAAAGTTATTGAAACATAGTAAGTATACACTTGCCCTTTTAATTCCACATTGTTGTAAAATATACTGTACGAAGAAGAGATATTCCAAAAAAAAAAAAAATATTTATCATGTTGGGTTTGCGCTAAATATAGTTGTTGTTCACTTTTTTTTCGGTTCCCCTGTTTATGAATGGTTCTCTCTTTTTTCCACCACGGGTTCCTTTTTCATATTCATATGGTAGTAGTATGTGGTAAACATCTAGTATGATCATGTAGAGACGCCAATAAAGAAGTAGCTTTTGCCAGCTTTTGAGCCTGTTTTATTCTTTGAGATGTGAAAACTACATACCAACCAATCCCGCGGAAGCAAACATAATGTCATTGACAACTAAATTAATTATCATTAATTAGTGTTTGGTGTTTCCTACTTCTTTTTTAAAATGTGACTAACTTATAATAAAAGAAGCAGTTACATAATAATGCAAAATAATTAGAAAGGAGAGGTGTTGACAAAAAAAAAAAAATTAGAAAGGAGAGGTGGTTAAGGGAAGAGTCGGTGGTCATGAGTGTATCGTGAAGCTATTTAGTATTTTACACTTAATGTCATTTGTCCGTTGCCGGTAATATTTACTGATATCAATAATTATTTTGCCAAATATGATATTATACTATCACGGGTTTCGTTAAACTTTTTAATAGCAAAATATTAGTATCGTCTATTATTAGTATGGTTATTGTGATTATTATTTTTATTGTTTTTCAGGAGACCTCGATGATTTCTCCGCCAAAGTATGGCCGCTTTGGACATATGTGAACTCAAAAATAGTTGACAACGGATAACAACTAGAAAACCATTAAGCAGTTTGTTATCCAGAATTATGAACATATATATTATACTGTTGGCGTGGCGTCTTGTCACTTAGATTTATGTTAATATCTACGATACTGCTGGTCGTGAATAATTTGTTTGAATCATTTTTTCTCACAAATTCCTTGCATTATTTGTCTTCACAAAGCCCTTCGCCCTGACCTTTTCGAAAGGATTTCAAGCCATTAAAACTGGAAAATAATAACAAGATTTTTGTTTGCAAAAAACTAAACGGATCTCCATTTTCAACTGTAAAATTGAGTAATGACTAGGGTTATTCCATTTATAGAATAATCCTAAAGGTGGACATTTCGGTTTAATTACGGATTTGGTTTGGTTTAGATTATTTGGTTCTAAGAAAATTTGAACTAAAGTCAACCCAAATTAGGTTCGGTTTGGTTCGTGTTCAGTTTGGTTTTAGTTCGGTTTTGTTTGTGTTTGGTTAGGTTTATTTTGATTTTGTATGTATTTTTCAGTTCAACCGAATTTGATCTTTTAGTTTTGTTATAGTTCAATTACAAAAATATAAATTATAAAAACATAAACAAATCATCATTTGACACTAAGTCATTATTTTCTTCATATTTAAACATAAAACCAAACATCACCAATAAATATGTAGAAAATGTAATCCAATAATTTTATATTATTATCTTCAAACATAGTATAAATATCATAAAATAATTTTTCTGTTTTAATGTTAATGTAAGATATTCATATTCCCTTGTTTTATTTTTAATTGTGTTTATTCTATTCATTTAAAAGTAAAATGTTAAAAATTATGTTTAGTTGTTTAGGCTAAAAGGATAAATATATCAAATCTTAATATTATTAGCATATTTAATTAATCTAATTAAAAAATACTTCAGTTTTTCGGTTTGGTTCGGTTTAAAATCAAGCCAAACCGAACCGTTTGAGTTGATAAAATCTTGAACCAAATGGGTTAGACATATAGTTTAGTTTGGGTTCGGTTGGGTCAGTTTGGTTTGGTTTGTTTTTTTTTCCCACCCAATATCTATTACTCTATTTTAGGGTTGAACTTTTTTTATTTATAGAATGGTCTTTTAAATTTTGAATGTTTTTATTTCATACTTAAATAATATTTAAAAATAATACAAAATAAATATAATATTTCATAAGAGATTATTTAATAATTTTACATAAAAGTTGCATAAACTAATAAAAATACCAAACTAAACATAAGCACATAAAATAAATATAATATTTCATAAGAGATTATTTAATAATTTTACATAAAAGTTGCATAAACTAATAAAAATACCAAACTAAACATAAGCACATAAAATAAATATAATATTTCATAAGAGATTATTTAATAATTTTACATAAAAGTTGCATAAACTAATAAAAATACCAAACTAAACATAAGCACATAAAATAAATATAATATAAAATAAGTGATTTAATAATCTGCTAATTCATTTACGGAATTGTCAGATCGGTGAAGTATTGCCCAAACGATGAAAATACTCAATTTTAAATTTTATTGCCCAATTTAATAAAATCATGTATAAAAAAAACTTACTATTCATTCTGAAATGCATTAGTTGAACATTTGTGAGAAATGATATTTTAATAATCATTAATGAACCAAAATATTTTATCTTATATATATTTATGATTTATCTTAATTTTAATAAGAAATGTTTAATTTAAATAAATTATATTTTGTTGTTATAAACATCAGATATTTTGGATTAATCGGTAGGTTTTTGTAAGAAGAAATTGTTAGTAACAATTATTAATTAATTAAAAATAGAATTCTTTTAGAATATTTATTTTTGGAGTGAAAAATAGAATAATACATTGGAGTAAAATCCTACTCTGTTTTAGTGTTGTACCATTTTAAAGTAAAATATAGAGTTATACATTGAAGATGCTCTGATAACAAGAATTAAAAAAAACTAATTATCAAGAATTAAGACACATTTTCAGAGATTGATTATTTTCGAAAGAAATGTTACATGAGTTTTTGTTTAAACGTTTTCTGCATATATTAAAAGTCTATCTAAAAACATTTGGTTGACAAAAAAAAATCTCAAAACATTTGGATAAGAAAATGGGATCTATCAAAAAGCAATCCATGTATACTATTATTTCTACGTTCCAATTTAAAGAAGACAAAATAATATAGCACTGTAAAAGTGTTTACGACGAAATAGTATACTAGGATTTTTTTAGAAAATACCATTCACTAAAAAGAGAAAACTAAACTACCATAAAAAAGAGAAATTAGGACTCCTACTAGAGTACTTTCCCATAATTAACTATATACCAATGGACGACTGTGTTATCACTGTACATAATTCATTGTGACTCTGCTGCCCCTACTCCCCCAAAATGAACTCTACGGTTTTGATAGGCAAAATCTTGTAAAAAGATTTGATTAAGATCTCACTTCCTGCATTCATATCTTTTTGTAACGTCAGATCAAAGTGAATTCTCTCTTATTCCTATTATCAAAATTTTTGGAATTCAAATCATTATTTCTCTCAATTGCTCACACATCCGGACGCCACAATCTCTTCAATCTAGGAATACTATCTTCGTTTAAGGCCATGGAGGTCTCTCTCCCCCACTTCCATCTTCTTTCTAATTCTAGGTTTCACGCTTTCCTCGCGTTTCATCTTCCTTACCAGGTTTTACAGCCTATTACCTCATATCCCTCTCATTTTGTGTGCTTTTGTTGAAGTTTAGCTACATGATTAATTTTAAAAAATCATATTTACTTATTTCTCAGTTGCCTCTGTTTATATTTATAGTTTTATAGTTGAAAACTGGAGCTGTAAGTGCTTGGAAAAAAGGGGAAGTTAATCAGTTTGGAGAAAGAGATGGAGAACATGCTAAAAGCAAGGATGATGCTTCTGGTACTTATTTCAGAAGCTTCGTCCCAAAGCTAGTCGATATTCAATCTTATGGAAATTCCCAAACCTCAGATCACTAGCTGAAACCCATATGATGCTAAAAATAAGGATATCATTTCACTTACACGGGTTATAAATAGCAAAACTGTAATGTAAGTTATGTTAGACGGCAACAATAGTATTTTGGTATTGTCACAAACCAAAACAATAGATGGTTAAATAATTTATTAGCCAGTGTATTTAATGTTTTTAGCCGGCTAACAACATTTTGTAAACATATTATGGATAAACGTGATTGTAAATAGTTCAAGTTTTCCCAGTCCATTAAAAATTTCACTTTAGCACTATGGTTAGAATGAAATACATTATGTGATTGTTTCTTTGGATTTGAATCAAGAAAGTTAACTAGTTTGACAAAATATTAGATGGATAAATAATTGATTTAGTCGTGAAATCCAATATACGATGGAAATGATAACTCGAATGAGTTATGTGATGTATCGCATAAATTGATATAGAACTAAGCCTTCGACACATGGTCAATGGATATTTAAGGTTTCAAACGAGAGAGATGGTGACAGCATGGCTCGTCGTTTGGTATGAGAAGATTTGTGTTTGATTGTATGAGAAAAAGATGATTCATCGAGAAGGTTCTTTGGGGATATGTCAATGTCAGTTATATTGTAATTTGTGTTAGACGGTTAAAATAATTTTTGGTGCATCGTAACAAACGAAAAATAATAGACGATTCATAATTTATTAGACGGGATAATTAACATTGTGCTACTGGGGTAAGAATGAATCTTTAATTAGCCGGCTAAATATTATACGTATATATAAACATATTTTCTCATATTAACTTGAATTATGTAATACGAAGATGGCAATTTTGGTTGCTACTGTGGTAAGAATGAAACTTTAATTATTGGTTACTTAAATAACAGCTGGTAACATAATTTATTAGATGTTCACATAATTTAGCAAAAGAATGACATACTTAACAGACTATGATATTAGTTAGCTGCTACAATTATTATTAACATCTTTTATATTCATATTATCATTCATATGGTATAAAAAAATGTGATATACAAAATTCAAACAAGTTTTATCCCACATAACTTATTTGTTGACCGTGTAAATATTTTATTAATTGTCTAACAACTTGACATTACAAACAATTCAGCTTTCATCCCATGTAATTTATTGTCTAACCAGATATATATTAGATTAGCTGTCCAACAAATTGGCATTTAAACGAGTACATATACATAAACATTATTAGTATGTTCGTTTAATATGTCATAGCTATAGCTATGATTTGACTTCTTATGATATCAATTTAAAATCATGAGTTAACTTTGTCATATATTTAGCATAGCCAGCTATCTTATGAAAGTTATATGATATATGCAACAACTTGTACAGTAAAACAATTTCATTACATGGTAATAGATTACATCATTGGGTACAAGAAAGTTTAACAAGCCAAAAGGTAAAGCAAACCATGCTAAACTTTTTTATAACTGGCTTTGTAAAAATCATCCCTCATCTATTACAAGAAAGTCTCATTGCTACAACAAGTTTCCATATTTTCTAAGGCTGATATATGGTTAAAATTTGAGTTTCATCATACTTTTAAAGTTTGGGAATGCTTATCTTACGAAAGTTAAATGGTATAAGCAACGGCTTGACAATAAAACAATTTCATTGCATGATAATATATTACATAATTGGTTACAAGAAAGTTTAACAAGCCAAAAGGTAAAGCAAACCATGCTAAACTTTTTTATAACTGGCTTTGTAAAAATCATCCCTCATCTATTACAAGAAAGTCTCATTGCTACAACAAGTTTCCATATTTTCTAAGGCTGATATATGGTTAAAATTTGAGTTTCATCATACTTTTAAAGTTTGGGAATGCTTATCTTACGAAAGTTAAATGGTATAAGCAACGACTTGACAATAAAACAATTTCATTGCATGATAATATATTACATAATTGGTTACAAGAAAGTTTAACAAGCCAAAAGAAAAAACAAACAATGCTAAAATTTCTTATAACCGGTTTTGTAAAAGTGATCCCTCATCGGTCACAACAAAATAAAGCTTATCAACCCAAAAATAAATTTAACCAGACTAAAGTTATCTGTAACCGAAGACTACACACAAAAGACATTCTTGTGTAAACTTAACTATATACATATCACCATAGAATAGCTAAGTCAATTTTTGGATTTAGAAATCTACACACCCACCATCGGTCCCACTCCCTTCAGAAGACTTCTTTTTGCTCCATCAGTTGGGTTGTTTCCAATGTTTGGCCCAAGGCTATAACAAGTAGTTCGTCCTCTCATCTTCTTAACAGTAGGCGAGGTTACCCCCTCCGCCGGAGCCACCACCATCTCCATACTCTCCACTAGGTTGGCTAATGGTGAAAGAAGGAGGTCCATGTACAAAAATCAGTGAGGCTTCGCAGTTTCCATTCCATATTTCCTCGGTCTACCTCTTCTCTTCTTCACCTGCTCACTTCCATGTTCAAGCCGCCAGCTGAGCTTTGTTGGTACTGCTGCGGTGGAGGCGACTCTGATCTTGTGAGCTTGTATGTTACTGATGCAAATCCTATAGTTGGATTCTTTTTTGCTGGGACACCGAATGTGTCAGATACTGAGTGGAGAAGGTTTCGCTTGCAGGAAAACACAATCCATTCTTTTTCAAAAAAAAATATTTTCAAATCTAATCCAAAATCTTTGCCAAATCTTTATTGTACGTAGACGGATTTCTAAAGATACTAATTGTACTTACCACACACTCTGAAACAGAAAACTGACTATAACAGAAGGGTAGTCTCGACAATTACATTACCCCACTTCACTAATCTTTTTGCATGTTTCACTGTTTTGGTTAGTTCACTAATTCCACTCTTTTCTTTTGTTTTTGAGCAAATTATCCCTAAAATTTAATCTCATCTTCACCCTCTAAATAATAAACTCAACGTCATTATACTAAACCATAAATTTATATATATATATATATATATATTGTATAATTTAATATTTACAAACTTTAAAATTTTCCGTTTTCAAAATTCTTTTAATATATTTAATTAACTATCTCGTTATTAGCAGAGACATACTCCATCCGTTTCCGAAAGTAAAATTTTTTAGAGTTTATTTTTGTTCCACAAAAATAGATTTTTTATATTTTTAATGTACTTTCGTATACTTTTGAGAAACATTAATTGTGAATACTTGAATTGATTAAATCTTATTGGTGGATAGTTATTGGGAAGTGTATTGAAAAATAAATTGCAAACTATATTGTAAACATTTATTATATTTTTAATAAACATGAAAACTTTAGAAAATCTTACTTTCGGAAACGGAGAGAGTATTTATTTTTGATAAATGCTATTTGAAAGAAAATAATTTTTTTTCGTGTGTGCTATTTGCGTCAAAAGAATATATTTCACCTGAAATAATATAATTACTCATACTCTGGCAAAAAAAAGTTCCAAATAATACTACTTTTTTAACCGGTCCTTTGAATCCACCTTTACGTATAGTTCTTTTATTAGGACTTGACATTGTAAACTTTTCAGATTGTTAATCATAAGTATATTTATATTTAGACAAAAAACTTGTTTTAGTGCTATTTTAAATATTTCTTTTTTAAATATTGTGTTGAGATAAATTAAGACATCTTATGTAACAAACAAAAGTTTGCATGGACAAAATTAAGTCCAGTGTATCACATTCACATCCATATCGCCGAACTAAGATTTACTAAAGAGTAAAGACTTATCAAATTATGCACTGTGATACATGTTGATTATGATTTCACGGCATGACTTTTGTAAGGAGCACTAAAGAAGTAAATCATCGCAGAAGATATGCACATATAACACTTTGTTGAAAGCCAAACATTTTTATATTTCGTGTGTCTTACAAAAGCATGGAAACAAATTATTCGATAACCGACTCCATTAAGGTTTACTATAAGTATATAAGGATTAAAGACACCTAACAGCTAACTACCAGACTTTAAAAATCATTAGGAATGTTCAAAAGAGCTAAACGAATCACTTTTATTAATTAGTAACAAAATATTATTTGTATAGTAAATTACTTTTCGGAGCTTTGCAACATGTTTTTGTTACTGCCGCAAGGATCAAAGCGTTTTGGAACGTTTTCAACGTCAGGTTATGTTCTCATTCAAGAATTCGGATTCGTGGTAAACAAGTCAATTTGTATAGTCAACTTCAATATCTTACTTTAGCGAGTAAAACAAATGCTTTCATCATTTCATCTGTTCTATATAGTTCATTCGGGTAATCATAAATATTTTCTTCGATTTCTCAAAACTACTAGTTTGAGTAAAATAGCTAGGCCATGCTCGTTTAGATGTCGATATGGCATAGGACACGACACGACCCTCCGATAATTTGTTACGTATTCGTCGTATATGTGATTCTGCGACTACTCGCAACAACAATTGCATATTGCAATTTTTTAATTAATCACGAAGACTATCAGCAATATGAAATAACAATATGCGACCAGTCATTATGATCAGACGCTCGAAAATAACAAATATTTATAACTAAGGAGTTGTTTTACCATGCTCATGATACATTTGTAAGCATTGATGATAAGTTGACCAGGAATATGACATAAAATTTCAGGATCGATCGGTTCTGTCATAACATGGTAGCAGCATCAACGAGCTTAAGGAAACATAACCGAACCTTAAGTAAATCAAATGTGGTGTTCTTGTTTTTGTTGGAAATATATCTTGACATTACACCAACAAATACCTACTTCCAGAAAAGAAAACACATGCATTAGCGCGTCCTTCTTTTAGTGGGATCACCGAGGATTAACATCTTCTGTTAGGTACTTTTGTTTATGGAATCTGGGTTATATATTTGTTAAATAAATAACAAATAAAGATTAAGGAATAAATGCTCAAAATAAAGACCAAAGACAGAAAAGTTGGTGAAAGCTCAAAGAGTTGGCATTGGGCTGAGAGCGAACGTAACCATTCAACATAACGCGTTGAAAAAGATTGTTGCAACGACTTGGAAACTTCGTAACGGTTTAACACGAGATGTCACCTCACACTCAAATGCCCTTCCAGTACGCCATCGTTTTCATTCCACCACATTGATATTTGGTGAGTACAAGTGGCTCATCACGATATATTCATAGTTCGTCCAATCAAATACTAATTTCATTTTTGTCCATCTCACCATGTTATCCATTACTTCATTTTATAATTATTTATGTGAAAGAACTACATAATACCATATTTTTTTGGTTGATAGTATAGTTAATTCTCAAATCTTTGGCAATATTATGTTGGTTTATATCAGTATTAGGTACTTCTGAGATGTCACTGTTTTTTAAAAAAATTATATATAAAAACGTTTTATTGGTTTACATTATAAAACACCATTTAAACTATATTAACATCCTTTTCTCACTCTACCTACAGATTTTTGTAAGACAATTTGTTACTTCGGTAAAAAAATTATATTAGAGTGTGTAATTTACACTACAAGAAAACAGCGGCATACTGAGGGAAAAAATCGTCGGTATGTCGTCGGAATAACGCTATTCCGACGACATACCGACGAAAAAAGTCCTCGGAAATAACTCCTCGGAAATTCATCTTTCCTCGGAAATCTCTCGGAAATTTCCGACGGAATTCCGAGGAAACCCTATTTCCTCGGAATTTCCGAGGACCACAAGTTCGTCGGAAATTCCTCGGAATATTCCGAGGAAGATGTCGTCGGAATATTCCGAGGGATAAACTTCCTTGGAATATTTCCAAAATTAAAAAAAAAATTATAAATTTATTTTTTTAAATTGAAATTCGAAAATATAAAATTAAAATTGAAATAGAAAACATATTTAAAATACAAAAAATAATAAAATAGTTTTTA
>NC_027750.1:30752955-30753218 GCF_000695525.1 Brassica oleracea var. oleracea
AAAAAAAATTGACGTTTTGAAACCCCAAACACTAGTTCCTCAGAATTTCCTCGGAATATTCCGAGGAAATTCTGAGGAACTAGTGTTTGGGGTTTCAAAATCTCGAATGTTTTTTTATAAACGGATCGATCGATGGATTTATGTCCAAAAATGCATCGATCGATCACTAAGATGGACCAAAGCGTAACAATGTGATCGATCGATGAGATTATCCCATCGATCGAACGAGGATATCAAGTGTTCCTCGGAATTTCCTCGGAATA
>NC_027750.1:30753256-30754784 GCF_000695525.1 Brassica oleracea var. oleracea
TAAACGGATCGATCGATGGATATATGTCCAAAAACGCATCGATCGATCACTAAGATGGACCAAAGCGTAACAATGTGATCGATCGATGGGTATATGTCTAAAAACGCATCGATCGATCACTAGTTCGTCGGAATATTCCGAGGAAATTCCGACGGATTGATTTTTCCTCGGAATTCCGTCGGTATATTCCAAGGAAATTTCGAGGATTTCATTTTCCGTCGGAATGTCCGTCAGAATACCGCTGTTTTCTTGTAGTGTTAGTATTACATGATATTCTGTAACTGGTATTATCAACAGGATGGGTTACGCCTTGGACATTGTATTATAAATGGTTAGTTCCGATCCTCTGGATAGTATTATTAATGGTTTGCTCCCGAATAGTATATGGACCAAAAACTTCAAACTTACAGAATTTATAAGAACAACATTATCTACTTTTTTTAATTAAGATTACTGTAATGTTCATATTCCAATATTGTGGTGTTGTTATTACGGTAATATCTTTCAAATAACTGAAAAGTTTCACTAACAATAAAATTTATATAATTTCTAGTGTATGACACTAATTGATAACAGAAAATTGAAAAATGTAGCAATACTACTTTTTAAGGTTCACAATAATTGATTTTTTTTACATTCGAATACCAAGTTTTATTATGCTCTGACAAGCAAAGGTGGATTAGAAATAAAATAGTGGGCCTCCATGATAAAGCGGGTAATTGGATCACAGATGAAAACGGTGTTGAGAAGGTGGCGGGAGATTATTTTGATGGTTTGTTTAATTCTACTAATCCTACGGAATTTGATAGTTTCCTGGAGGAGATAGGATCATCAATTTCTCTTCAGATGAATCAAAGGCTATTGAGGGTAGCTACAGAGGAAGAGGTGAGACAAGCATTATTTATGATACATCCAAAGAAAGCGCCATGACCGGACGGAATGACAGCTTTCTTTTTTCAGCATTCATGGCATGTCATTAAAAACGATGTGGTTGAGGTGGTGAATAATATTTTGGTAACAGGCGAATTGGATCCAAGGCTGAATATAACTAATATTTGTATGATACCAAAAGTAGAGAGACCGACAAGGATGACGGAACTGAGACCAATAAGTCTTTGTAATGTGGGCTATAAAATAAATTCGAAGGTTTTGTGTCAAAGGCTGAAAGGTTGTCTTCCCAGACTAATTTCAGAGACACAATCGGCTTTTGTGGCAGGAAGGTTAATTTCAGATAATATTCTTATCGCGCAGGAAATGTTTCATGGTTTGAGAGCTAATAAGTCTTGTTAAAATAAGTTTATGGCAATAAAAACAGATATGAGTAAGGCATATGATCGGATAGAGTAGAATTTTATCGAGGCTCTCCTTCACAAAATGGGTTTTGATCTTCATTGGATCAAATTAATGCGAGAGTGTGTCTCTTCGGTTCAATATAGAGTGCTTCTCAATGGGCAGCCACGAGGTTTTATTATTCCCCAGAAGAGATTACGTCAAGGGGATCCTTTGTCCCCTTATTTATTTATCATGT
>NC_027750.1:30754847-30772058 GCF_000695525.1 Brassica oleracea var. oleracea
ACTGGTATGAAAGTGGCAAGAGCTTGCCCTGCAATCTCTCATTTGCTATTCGCAGATGATATCTTGTTCTTCTGTAAGGCAAACAAGGAAGAGTGTCAAACTATACTTAGGATTCTAAAGGAATATGAGCCCGTCTCTGGACAATAGATTAATTTCCAGAAATACTCAATTCAATTTGGACACAAGATCGATGAAGATAGTCGTCAAGAATTGAGGGATCTTTTGGGAATTCAGAATTTAGGTGGAATGAGATCTTATTTAGGCATGCCAGAAAGGCTAGGAGGTTCTAAGGTACAAGTGTTTGGTTTCGTACAAGATCGGTTAAATAATAGGGTTAATGGATGGACTTCTAGATTTTATATTAAGGGTGGCAAGAAGGTGATTATTAAATCGGTGGTTACGGCTCTGCCAAACCATGTGATGTCTGTGTATCGGTTACCGAAAACGACTGTGAAGAAGCTAACGGGTGCTGTTGCGCAGTTTTGGTGGAGTCCTGGAGGCAGTACAAGAGGTATGCATTAGAAATCATGGGATAAAGTGTGTGTCCATAAGGATAATGGTGGGTTAGGTTTTAAGGATTTGACTGATTTTAATACGGGGCAATGCTTGGGAAGCTATTGTGGCGGCTGATCGAGAAGCCAAATTCTCTTTTTTCTCGAGTTTTTAAAGGACGATATTACAGGAATGCTTCATCCCTGGATCCGATTCGCTCATGCCCCCCGTCAAATGGCTGGAGGAGTATTACTTCTGCTAGATCTCTGGTTTGTAAATGACTAATTAAAAGGGATCATCTATTTCAGTATGGAATGATCCCTGGCTCTCATCCACTCGCCCGTGACCAGCTAACAAAAATCTTCATAATAGTTACCCGGAACTCACAGTGGATTCTCTCATTAATCCAGAATCCCGAACATAGAATTTACATGCATTTAGGGACTTGGTGGATCCACACGATGCAAAAATAATTGAAAGTATACCATTGAGTAAAAATCGGATGGAGGATAGGAATGAATGGAATTTCACCAAGAATGGGAAATACACGGTACAATCAGGGTATCAAGTGGAAAGGATTTATCCTGACAAGGAACAACCACCAGAATTCTATGGGCCCAATGTTGATATACTCAAAGCTTTTTGTTGGAAAGTGAAGTGTCCTCCAAAATTAAAGCATTGTTTATGGCAATTGATATCAGGTTGTATAGCGGTAACGAAAAATCTAAGGGCAAGAGGAATACAAGGAGATACTTGCTGTGCACGGTGTGGCGATACATAGGAATCAATAAACCATGTGTTTTTTGAATGTCTCTCAGCTCGTCAAGTCTGGGCACTATCTAAAATCCCATCAAACCCGAAATTTTTCCCTATTGGCTCTCTTTTTGCTAATATGGACCATCTATTTTGGAGAGTCCAAAGATGGAGGATCATCAGTTTGCATGGATATTATAGTACATTTGGAAGGGTAGGAATAATAAAGTATTCAGTAATCTTGATATTGATCCCAGGGAAACACTTCGACTAGCAGAAGTAGAATCCACACTTTGGGCTGAGGCACAGGTTAGTAACAACAGGTGTGCTCAGGAAGTACAAGTCAGGCCTAACTTAGGAACCACAGGAAGATGGTGCTTCACAGATGGTTCATGGAAAGATAATGATATATTTTCAGGGCAAGGTTGACTTAGTACATTACCAGGGTGTGATGGTTTACTAGGGGCAAGGAATGTAAGAGCATGTCTTTCACCGTTCCATCGGAGATGGAGGCATTGATTTGGGCAATGGAATGCATGAGAAATTTAAGACAGTTTCAAGTTACTTTTGCAACGGATTGTTCTCAATTGGTGAAGATGGTTTCGGAACGAGAGGAATGACCATCATTGGAAAGCTACCTGGAAGATATTAAGCTTTTGAGAAGAAGTTTCGTCAACTCAGATATTGTTCATGTACTTAGGACGGAGAACACTAGGGCGGATAGTTTGGCACGTAGTGCTCGACAACAACCGTCTTTCGTCGTACACATGGATTCAGAGTTACCACCTTGATTTACATAGTCTATATGAGTCTGTGAATGTTGTTTGCTGTAAAAAAAATGTTAATGAGATTTAAAGGAAATTATATAGTCCTCAATGCCAATTCAAATATCAATTTTACTTATGGTATCCTGAAACAGGGATACGAAGTACGAACTCATGTATCAAATCTTTCTTTCTTTGGGTAACTTATGTAATATGACATTGCCAGAACTACGAAGAGTTACGACATCTCCAACCATACTCCATTTTTTACTCTAAAATAGAGTACGGAATAAGAGCATTTCCATCATCACTCCATATTTTACTCCAAAACTGAGAAAATGAAGTGGGAAATGGAGTAATGAACAAAAAATAAAAGCATTACTACATTTATAGAGTAATGTATTTATTTTTTGTTCATCACTCCATTTACTCAATTTTGGAGTAAAATATGGAGTAAAATTGGAGATGCTCTTGAAATGCTCTAACCCAAATTCATATTTCATTCCGTATCTCACTGTACTCCATAAAAAGAGTAATATACTTTTTATTTGTTCATTACTCTTTTTTTTTTTTACTCTGTTTTAGAAGAAAAAAAATAGAGTTTTAAGTTGAAAATTCTCTCTAGACATGCTAATTCTTGTTTTTTAATGGGATTCATATAATTTGAAACAAGCTGATTCCTAGCAGTGGGGTAACTCTTTATCTTTAAGATCTTTTGTATTGGTCACGAGTCAAATTTCGGCACTATGGATGTTTAATTCGTTATAATGTTCGATTATACACAAGATCGCTTCAAATTCAAGATCACAAGTGAACTTCGAATCAAACTGTACGAAACTCTGTATTATTTATTCAGCATGATGCAATAATCGTTGATAATAATACTTTGTCATTATTGTGATACTTAGTACTATCATCATTTCTACTAAGATTATACGAAGAGAAAATAAAAAACAGGACAAAGTAATAAGTGTACTTCCTTTTTTGATGCATAATAATTACACACCAGCATTGGAGCGTGGTCGACATTTTCATTGGCAATAAGACTTATACTAAACCACAGAAACAAAAATATATTTAATGAATAGTTCTGGCTTTTCTCTATTAGTGTATTAAATTAGTACTATTATCTTTGTTTTCTTCAAATTTGTTAGACCATTATTAAAACTTGTGCAACTAAAGAAATCATTACACTTCTTTACATTGAATTCGACACAATTAAACTAGTACTACTACATTTCCTTTGAATAAAACATTTCTTAAAATTAAACCTAACTAAAACAACATTGCACATCACTTGAAGGTTAAGGCTGGAAATTTAAACCGAACCAGTTTCCAAACCAAATTAAATCAAACAAGGTTTTTAATTTTTGCTTCTAGTTCAGTTACTTAGGTTAGGTTGAACCAAAGTTTTTTCTTCTAAACCCAATATATACCCAAATCGTATAAAATTTAGCTAAATATACTGAATTTTCGGAATCAAATTAATCGAGATTCTTAACAATTTAAACAGATTTTAACTAAAGTTGGACCAGAAAAAGAAAACAAAACCATCCATTAATTTTGATAGCAATAAATCCAAACCGACCCGAACGAACCGAAGTTAGCTCTAGACTCTAGTTACGGCTCTTAATTTCTTCTTTTATAGTACAGTAGAATCTCTATAAATTAATACTCGATAAATTAATAATCTCTATAAATTAATAAATTTTGTCTGGACCGGTTCAAAATTTGACATAAATCGATAAAATAATAAGATAATAATTTTTTTAAAAAATTCTATGTAAATATATGGTCCCATTAAAATTATAAATTAATAATTTTTATATATACATATTTTATATAAGTAAGAACCTATTACTAATTGTTTGTTTTATATTCTCAATGAAATTATTTTTATATTTCCTTAACACTTAATATCTTTTTGATGAGATTTAGTAATATTATATCTAAAACCAAATTTAAGTTCTATGTAATATATATTATATACACCAAATAATAAAATAAAATAAATATAAATGTCAAATTTCATAAAATAACAATTAATGTCTATACACTAGAATCAAATACTTTTCTTACCTTAGAATAAAATAAGAAATCTAAATGATGAAACTTTTATAAATTAATATCTTTATAAATTAATAAAATTTAAAAGTTTCATCATTATTAATTTATAGAGATTGTATTGTATACCAGTTTGTTTAGTTAAAGAGTCTTTGAGCTAAAACATAAAACTTAAATAATAGATAAGCCTTAGTGGTCTATCCAAAACATATGGCCCAATTCGACCCAATGGGTCATGGACGGCCTGACAAAACGCGACGACAAAACTCCGTCGCTGGCTTAAACATGTTCATCGGTGGTGTTTAGCTTCCCCTCCGACGCGGCTGAATATGCAGATCTCTTCGCCCTTAGACGGCCTTTAACAACCTCAACTTCCACCGATCCTGACTCCTCAAGGTAAAACCCTCGAAGATCTTTCTCTCCTGGTGACAAAATCAGGTACCTTTCTTCCGAATTCAAAACCCTAGATCTCTCTCTCTCTCTCTCTCTCTCTATCGTCTTCTTAGATGGGTGACAGTGAAGACGAAACCGGGTACCCAAAGAAGTTTTACCCTCTGAATCGCCAGACCCATCCTATGTACACCCGACCCATTCCCAAGCGCCACGCGTATTACCACGAAGAAGACGACGACGAGGAGGAGCAAGAAGACGAAGGAGGAGGAGGAGGAGGTTACAGTCATCGCGAGAGGTTTCAGAAGAGGCTTAAACCGACTAAACACGACTTCTCCTCCGGTCCGAGCGAGACGAAAGCTGAGCAAGAGGCGTTCGTGGTGCTGGAGGTGTGGGGAGACAGGTTCCTGCAGTTGGGTCGGAGGAGCTTGAGGAACGAGGACTGGAACGAGGTCGCGGAGAAAGTCAGCGAGGAGCTTCGGTCGGAGAGGTCGGAGACGCAGTGTCGGAGAATGGTCGATAACTTGAAGAGGAAGTATAAGAAGGAGAGGATCAAGGTGGACAAGTCCGGGTTGGGTTCGAGCAAGTGGTCGTTTTTCAACAAGATGGATATGTTGCTTGGTGGCGGTTCTTCGGCTAAACCGGAGTTCGGTTTAGCCTGTGGCGTTGATTCGGGGGAGTTTGTGTTTATGAACACTAAGGTTTATTTGGAGAAGAGTAATGGTTTTGATGAGATGATGGATAGTCCTGGTGCTTCGGAGGAGGATGATGATGATGAGGAGGAGGAGGTTGAGTATGAGAGGAGGAGGAAGAAGGGGGATGATGCGGCGTCGTATAAGCTTTTGGCGGAGTCGGTTGAGAGGTTTGGGAAGGTTTATGAGAAGATGGAGAGGAGTAAGAAGGAGCAGATGAAGGAGTTGGAGAAGATGAGAGGTGAGTTTCAGAGAGATTTGGAGTTGCAGAAGAAACAGATTGTGGAGAGAGCTCAGTCTGAGATCGCTAGGCTACGTGAAGAAGAGGAGGAGAATCATCATGATGATGGTGGTGAGAGTGAAGATGAGGGAATGGAGAATGATTCTGATGTCAATCTCAGTGATTGAATAATTTAATAACTAGGTTTGTATGTTTGTTTTATTAGATTCAAGAAAGATTATGTTTTGCATTTTGGGGAATTCACAACTGGTAAGTGTTTGTAACTTGTGTTTGATTGATGGTTACAAGTTTTATTGATATGGATTAGTAAGGATTATTGTAATAGCCATGACAAGTGTCTCAAATCCATGCATTGTAAGACATTTTTGGTCTGAGGATGAATGCTGCTTCAAGCCTCACCAAGGAGTAAGTCATTTGGAACAGGCAATTGATCATCATCAGCTGCAACTGCAAGTGGATTCTAAAAGTATTGGGCCATTTGTTTCGTGATTTTGATTTGTATTTTTTATTCAAGAAAAGTAACGGCCTGGCCATGATTCTAGGAGAGAAATTTAAAGCAATTGCAAAAGATCTCTGGACATCGAGGCAGCTATGATGTGAATTCAGGCTGTTTAGTGGCTATTTCAGTAAGTATTGTTCGAGCTTCAGTATTCTCCACTCATATCTTGGTTATGGTACAAGATTAATAATTTAAAGTTAGGTACATGTCAAACCATATACCAAACCAAATTCGTATAGTTATCATTTACACATTTAATAGAATCTAACGGGAACGGGAGGTGCGGATGCTGGTGGAGTGAGAGATATACATAGACATTAGAAATGTAGATTTCTGAAATGGCTATAAGACTCCTTGACATGCAATTGGACACTATAATCATTGCTAAACGGAGATCCAGCTACACGTACTGATAAAATTTGTTGCAAAAAAAAGAAGAAGAAGAAGCAATTGTTGACATCCTAATCCGAAGATCCTTACTGCTCGAATAAGATTTGCTAAAGAGGAGTGTACACGTTTCAAGGAAAAATCACTTGTACGAGACAAATAACAAACCTCTTTTGTTAACTAGTGTTTCAAAAAATAACAAAACTCTTATTGATTTAGTAAATGGACAAAAGAAAAACGTACTGTAAAAAAAAGATCACACATGCTTTTATTAATGATTACGTTTGTATTTTAACTATGGACAATTTTGCTACATCCAAGGGGAGTTGTGAAGAGGCATGGCAATGGATTTGACTTGTAGATAGCTATCGAGAGCGTCCATGCCACTTTCACGACAATTGCCACTCATCTTGTAGCCACCGTAAGGAGAGTCGAGGTCAAATGCGAAGTAGCAGTTAACCCAAATGACTCCAGCTTTGATTGATCTCGAAACCGTGTTGATCACGTCAACGTTTTGGCTCACTATTCCAGCTGCTAGACCGTATTTCGTGTTGTTTGCGCATTTGATTCCTTCCTCTATAGTCCTGTGGAAGCAAATATATAAGAGAGATGTTTAGTGTGTTATGGAATGTGATCAAGAATGAGAAGAGAAAACGGGCGTCTTTGTTTGCTTTTACTTGAATTTCATCAAAGACATGACTGGTCCAAAGATTTCTTCTTTGTATATCTTCATATCTTCCTGTTATCAACAAAAATCATAACCCATTCTTTAAAACAAACTTGTGTTACTAGGGACCTAGGCGACATGTTATGGTCCTGGTCCTAGTCCGAAGGATTCAAGAAATGTGTAATATTACCGTGACATCTGCGAATATAGTTGGTTCGATGTAGTATCCTTTGTCTCCAATAGCGTTCCCTCCAGTTAATAACGTAGCTCCTTCGTTTTTGCCATGCTCAATGTAAGAGAGAACCTTCTCATGTTGTTTTTTATCCACCTATACAAAAACAAATATTACGTACTCAACCCGTTTAGTCTACTTAAAATCTACTCAAAACTAAGATCAATCAACGTAGTCTATATTACTTGAGGTCCTTGTCTAGAAGTGGAATCAAAAGGGTCACCAACGGTCCAGTCTTTAACCTTCTCCACCATCTTCGCTACAACCTTATCGTATATAGCTTCTTGGACAAACACACGAGAGCTCGCGACGCAGATCTCACCCTGCACAATCCACCAAATATGTTTTACATAACAATATGTCACAATATTCGTCGATATTTGGCCTCTATGATATAATAATATACCTTGTTGTAGAAGCAACCTAGTAGCGCAAGTTCGGCAGCTTTGTTAACATCTGCATCATCGAAAATGAGAAGAGGCGATTTTCCGCCTAATTCAAGGGACACTTTTTTTAGATTGCTTGTGGCTGCGGCTTGCATTATCTTCCTCCCAACATCAGTTGATCCCGTGAAACTAACCTGAGCACACAAAAACAAAAGAAGATTCATGAATTCACATACAACTAACAAAAGCCCCATTACTTGATGAATCCACATACTAATTAACATCTCATAAGACCATAGTTATTTTACTTTGTCAATGTCCATATGGGAGGCAATAGCAGCTCCAGCAGTTGATCCAAATCCAGTCACCACGTTGATCACGCCATCAGGAAATCCCGCCTGTGAATTTCAACAAAAATAAATACAATGTTTAGATAGTTCAACTTTAATTTCTTCGATTGCCTACACGTTTGGCATTACAATGCTATAGTTGTGTGTTTACTTTTAAAAATGATACCAAAACTTTTAGTGTTTTATGCGTCTGGATTGTTTCTTTGTTTATGTTATATTTTTTCCAAATGAATCCGCAATTCTAAATGTCTTAAAGCAAAATATAGTATTAAGAGTAAACGTATACGTAACAACAATATACAAACAAACAAACAAACAAAGAGATATTTTATATGATACTATTATTTAGAAAATGTTTGTGGTTTTTAAATGTTTGTGGTTTTTAAATGTTTGTGGTTTAAAAAACTATGTATAAAACATGCTTAATAAATAAAAAATGAGATAGATAAACTTAACTTTTTTTTGACTAAATAGATATACTTACTTCTTTCGAGAGATGAGCATAGAACAAAGCAGAGAGTGGAGTCTGCTCTGCTGGCTTGACCACCATGGTGCAACCAGCTGCTAAAGCCGGAGCCACTTTCATGGCAAACATAATGCTTGGAAAATTCCAAGGGATTATGTGGCCGACCACTCCAATAGGTTCTTTAAGTGTGTATCCGAACAAAGACGGACGTGTCATTCGAAGTGTCTCGCCGTGGATTTTATCCGCCGCACCCGCATAGTACCGGAAATGTCCGGCTGCAGCCGGAATGTCATTCATTTTTCCCACTTGGAACAATTTTCCGCCGTCAACCGCATCAAGAGCAGCCAATTCTTCAATATTCTGCTGTATTAAGTCTGTATATTTGTTGATAATCCTTGCCCTTTCCTGATCCGATTAGAATGGCCGAAGCATACAATTATAAACAACCTTATCAAAATTAGTTTATTACACATAAAACTAAATTTGTGTATATACATGGAAAATTAAAAATGATCATAATTAATATGAATCAATCTATTTATCATCATTTGGTTTTAGATTGAAAATTCATCTAATTTAATAATACAAACAACCTTATCAAAACAAGGTTGTTATAAAATATAAGTAAACTTGGATAGAGTTTTCTGAATATGGGTAAACGTTTTTCTTAATAACATGAAAATGACTTCGTGACACTAACAGCAAAAATAAGTAAAATCTGGACTCGTTCCCTATACTGTAAAAAATACACGAATCAGTATGGATATATACTAAGATACAACCCTAATAAATACATATTTATTAGTGACCCACTACGTATGGGACCACATCAATCAACAAACATCAATTATTTTTTATTTTATACATTATTTATCAATAATTTGCTAACCAAATTAAAAACGGGTAGGTACAATTAAAAACATGAGGTGAAAAAGATAGGAACGTACGAAGCCAGTCATGCGAGGCCAAGGACCATGATCGAAGGCGTGACGTGCAGCGTTAACGGCCAAGTCAACGTCTTCTTTGTCTCCTGCTGCTATTTTCGCGATCACTTCACCGTTCCTTGGGTCTATGGTTTCAAAGGTTTTACCTTTAAAGTTTAAACACATTAAAACAAAAACTGAATGATCAAATATTATGTTTCAGAAAAAGATTATGCCAAATTAAATCAACCAGTCGGTTCAATATTCAATCACGAGTTTTTACATCTTCGTTTTCATTGTTAAGAACAATACTTTAGCAATAATATTAGTAAAAAAAAAACTTCTAGAAAAGGTTGCACCAAAAAAAAAACTTCTAGAAAAGGAAGAAAAATATTAGAGAAGAAAATTATATAAATTTGGGCTGAGAAGAGAAATAGTCAGGTGGGACCATCAACCACTTGTGTTTGATAGTAGAACATGTTTCCAGTCAGGATAGCTTTTGATATAGGTTGTCAGAAGAAAAAATGTTTCTTCCAACAACTTAATAGTCATCCAAATTAGCCACTGGAAAACTTTTAGTTGTACATATTTTAGGGATTGGTCTAGGCTCATGATTCGCATCCAATGAAACCAGATCCGAAGGATACTGAAACAAGACATTGGTGTCATCCCAAAAATTGAAGTGTTTAACATGCATATATTACCTGGTTCTCAAAATATCAAAAATATCTGTGTGGATTATACGTATCCTAAATCATAATTGTTTCAAGTTTCATATATTTCAGAACGATCAAAACATTTTCAATCTTTTTGGGGAGACGTAATTTTGTTAAATGCACAGAGAAGAATCTGAGGCAGGGATTTAGATAGTCAAAGCCAAAATCAGAAAATAGGAAGGATCTTGATACATATTTTCTTCTGTTAATGTCAACGTTTTGGAATTGTGAGATTAAGTAGATAAGTAGTGAAATTTAAAAACCTGAAGCAGCATCAAGAAACTGGCCGTTAATGAAAAGCTTGGTGAATTTGATCTCCGGTAACTTCGCCGTCGCGCCTCCGTTGCATTTACCGTTCTCCATCTTTCTCCTTTTTCTCTCTCTCTCTCTCTGTTCAGAGGACAATAGAAGGACAGAGAGGTTATGTATGTATTTATATCCAAGCCTCCCGTTTCACACGTCAGCAAGGCAAGTGATTCAACAAAGTTTTAAAGCATCAATATCCCAGAAACCCAAATGGAGTGCTTATTATTATTATAATTTTTTTTTAGTTTTGAATTAAAAAAAAAAAATTAAAAACAGAACCAATCGTAGACCACCACGTATCGTGGGGTCCGCAAAACAGTACAAGATACACCCAACAAAGTTTCTTATTCTACGATTATAAGGCATGGTTTTTTCAATAATCGTGGGCCCCACCACGTAAGAAACGCTCAGCATACTGCGATGCAGATGCTCTTAAGGGTGAGGTTTTCCACAAAATAATAGACCCCACACCTACATACACATATACAACATATACTTATACACGTATGAATTTTTAGAATTCCAATGGGTAGAAGCCCCATTGGAATTAGTGTAATGTACTAAACTGAAAAAAAAGAGGGGGGGAGATAAATTTTGAGTGAGCTATCGTCTTGTTGATGCAGATAAATATTTAGACATTATCTAGTGTTTTTTTTCAGCAGACATTATCTGCTTACATTATTATTAAGAATACCAATGTAATTCTACTTAAGACTTATTTATTATTACAACCAATATTTTTAAATTCGATCCGGACACTGAACCGGATAATTTTATGGGTCACCAGGTTATTGAATCGATCGCCGGCAAACCGGGGTGTAATAAACTGAGAAGGGGGGGAGGTGTAATAAATTTCTACTCAGCTATCGTCTTGTTGATGCAGGTAAATATTTGGACATTATCTAGTGTTTTTTTTTTCCAGCAGACATTATCTGCTTACATTATTATTAAGAATACCAAATTCATTCTAATTAAGACTTATTTATTATTACAACCAATATTTTTAAACTCGACCCGGACACTGAACCGGATAATTTTATGGGTCACCATGTTATTGGATCGATTGCCGGCAAACCGGGAATTAATTAATTAATTAATTTTTATATAATAATATATTAGCGATTAAAAATATAATATATACTTTATGTATCAAACAAAGTTTACAAACTACTTAACTTTAATTTATTTATTTCAATTTTATTTGATATAAAAAATATCAGAAAATAATTTAGACTAAGTAACAATTTTTGTAACAAGTTAAGAGTTATGGCATTTGATAAAAATATGAAGACTTAAAATTCATAAGTATTTAAAACATGAATGATAAAATTATACTTTAAATCCAAAATAAACCAAAAGTAAAACATCAAATTGTAATAGATTGTTGATAACAAAAATAAACTAATACCAAATTACATGAACTATTTTATTTCTCTCTCTATCATTGTTAACTTCATTTTCTTCAAGTGACATAGTTAAATGTTCATTAAAATCTAAAAATCACAAATAAATAGTTTAATTAGTATTATATATGATAAAAACTAAAAACTTAAATTCTTAATTAGAATACAAAACAGATTCTAATAACGTAAATTAAAAAAAAATCTAAGGAAAAAGGAAAAGTTACCTACTAATTCAACCAATGGTTAAACCGGTAGTCGGGTTCCGGATTTTAATGGTTTTTTATGGGTTTTATTGGTTTTTTTTTAAATGTTTTTTTTCCATAAAACCCAAACCAAATTATATATCAGATCAACGGGTTTACCGGTTAGACCGCCGATCCGGATCGGGTTTCAAAACACTATTTACAACCATTCATGATTTTAGGGTTTTACCTCTCATTTGCGTTTAACTGTTTAAAAAAAAATACTAGAACTATTTTAATTTTTTAAAGTTTCTTCCAATCATTTTTAAGACTTCCTATACATAAACATATATGTGGTTGAACAAAAATAAAACGTAGGTGTTTCCATGGGAGTGTCTCCAGTGGAAAAAGTATCTCCAGTCTACACATAAGAATATAAAATAATTAATTTCCATAGATGCGTTAAAAAATTATGAATCTTCTTTTATTTTTTCAATCAAAATTGTCATTGACTTTGAATATACTATATACTGAGACTCACTACAGTTTTGTATATATTGGTGTAAATGTGAAAGAAATAAAAAGAAAATTCGAAAGTGACAGAAAAATAAAAATAACCTACAATACAATAAAAAGACACTACAAAAAAAAACCCGTAACTGAACCAGAAAAAATAAATGCACCGTGCACGGCTGAAACAACCATTCCGTAGCTTCATATATTATTTGGAAATGTATAACAGACAATGAAAGTAATAGTATAAACTATTGTGTGCCGATGGGTTCTAAAACCGAATTGATAACAATACTTTGTATATTACACGAGAAACATTGTAATAAATTTATTTACACTATAATAGACACGTGATATCTTCACAATGATTTGATAATAAGTTTGCTAACGAGTTTATACTATAATCATAAATGTTTTCACACTATAAATTTTGTATTTTTAATATAAAATTCACATGCAAGGTTCCAATAAAACTTTGATTTTTTCGGTTCGGATCAAAACAAATAACGAATCAAAGCTAAAATATATATATATTATTTTTATTGTGTACGGATAAAGTTGGGAAAAATATTTATAAATTTTGATTCGATTCGTTATCCGTTTTGATTGAACCAAAAAATATAGATATCCGTAACTCCACGAAACAAATCAAATACTAAAATACAATATCAAAAGAAAAAGCAAATCACAAATATTAATTTTTTTAGGAACATATATCTAATTCGATCTGTTATATGCATATATATACATATATGTACAAATATATATATATATATAGTTTATATAATTTTTACAATATTTTTATAAATTAAATTTATTATATTAGGTATTATAATTTAAAAAGTTAAATAATATTTTATTTTTGTAATAAAATGTTATTATTAATTTTTTCAATTATTTTTAAAATTTTATTTTATTTACGAATCAAATCGGATATTCTTTAAAATTCTAAATCATTTCGGATATCAGAGTCACCGACTATCCAGGTGACTAAAGATTGAATCGACATGAATACCTCCAAATACCCGGATATTCGATATGTGTCCACCTCTATTTACGGATATAATTTATTTTTTTATATGAAAAAAATTCACTAATGTCAATACCTTTTTAATTTTTAATTAATTTTAATTTATCTTTCATGTATTATTTTGAACAAAAACGTCATTTAATATTAATTAACAATATCTTTATATATTTGTCAGCTATTTTTATATACTTTTACATACACGTACATGTGCACCTTGATGTGAGCACCTTGTAACTAAGTATTTACCACAACTGAAGTATCTATTTTTTTTTTGGAAGTTGGAATATTTGTTTTCTTGATGCTTCTTTCACTACCGACCAAATTGTAGTGAAATAATTTGTCTTAATAATTTTTTTCTTGAACTATTATCCGTTTTCAAACTATGATATGAAACCTTGGTTCGACATGACGAATATCTAAAATTCATACCATGGAAATAATCAAATAATAGTAATTTTTGGTTTTTACCGAAAAAACTAAAAAATCAAACATTCTAACCGAATAAATCAAAATAAATATTAATTTAAAATAATAGTTATATTTTAGGAGATTAAAAACCAAAAATATCTTAAAACCGAACATATATCCAGATTAAACAGATTTAATGTGTTTTTATTAAAAATAACGAAATTAATAATCATATTCCGCGTAAAGCGCGGATTATGTATATATTATATGCCAACTATCAAGTGTATTTATTCAACATTTAATAAATATAGACAAAATGAACTAAAGTGCGCATTATTTTCCTGTTTTCCTTAAGTTAAAATGCTCATATAATTAACTCTCCCACATTTGAATGTCAAATGTCATGAATCATGATATATATAAAATTCGGAACTTAATATTATAGACGTGATGTTTGGTTGCACGTCTACATCGACCATCGATGGCATGATACTGAAAATCTGAAAGTAAATAGACATCAACTAATTTTTAAAACTATTTTGAAAAGTTCAAGAAACGAGTTATACTTACATTGTCTTTTCTTTGTCAAACTGTTATATTGTCGTTTCTTATGAACATTAAGAAGAAAAAAACAAACAGTTGCTGGCTCGTCGACTTAGGAGTGGTTGGAGCAAAAGAAACAGATGTGGCCTCAATAATTTCAAACCAATCTTGAATTCACGTGTATGAAGTAGAAACAAAACAAAAAGCTAATGTTATACACAACAGAGTTTGAGTTGGTGAGGGTTTAGCTCCGGTTGGCTCAGCTTTGTCTTAGTTCTGGATTTACCTCACCCTTCAGATCGAAATGATGTCGGTGGTTGTGGCCTGCACGTCTCCGGCTCTGCTCAAATAATCTCAGCAGCACAGTGTTTGCTGCTAGATGACGGTTAACGACTCAGGTTGGTTCGTGGTTTGTTAGTTAGGCCCCGGGTTCAGAGTGTGGCTTCGGATTTGTCTCCTCTGGAGGGGTTGTATGTATTTCGATCTTGTCCTCTCGTATGAGGACACAGTTAGATTGGTGTATACGGTCCCAGTGGACTGCAAAGGATGCGGTAATCTCTGGCGCAAAATACTGAACGACAACATCGTCGGATTACGGCTTCTCTTCGTACCGCTGATAGACCATAGATTTGACCCACTTTTACCCATGGTTTATAAGTGTTTTAACTATTAACTATTATATTATAGAGTCTATTTAGTATATTTATAGGATCATGAGTGATTTGGAGATAAATGATGATTTTGGAGCATTTTAGAGATTTTTGGAGTAAGCACCCGAGATGACAATCGGTCGATATTGAAGCGGAATAATCGATCGATGTTAACGTCTTGACATCGATCGAAAGCGAAGCCCAAGTCTTCACCAAGCTACTTGTTTTCTATGTTGTCTGTCAAAATTCAAAATTGGTAATAATATTTAACATTTTACATAAAAAGAAGAAGTTTGAGTTGTAAAATACCAGTTTGGCAATCTACCGTTAAACACAATATCTCCTTCTCTCTCCTCCCTCTGGTTTCTCCGCCTTCTCTCCTCCTATTTGCAGTCTGAGCTTGGCTTTCTTTCTCAGATCTGTGTTAGATTTCTGAAGTGAAAATACCGGATCGTTAGATCAACGGTTTGTTTTTTCATTCCTTTCTCTATCTTGTTACTGGTGGGATTTTGGGTGGGCTTGTTCACTTTTTTGGAAGCTGCTGTGGATTCTTTCCGATTGGGATTGGTGTCTCTGAGTTTGTTTAGGCTTGGCTCCTTGTTTCTCTGTCAGATTCAGGTGTGATCTGGTTTCTTCAAAAGCTCCATCACTAGGCATTCAACGGCCGTGCTTGCTCTGCCGTTTCCGAGAGTGTGTGGTGAATCTGTTGATTCCAACTTGTCGAAAGGTGGAGTTTGGTTATTTGGTCATGAGGTATTCCCTCGTTGTTCAAGGAGGAAGTGACTTATTGGTGGTTTGGCTGTGGGCAATCTCTATAAATATCTTTCATGGAGTTCTGAATCTGTTGTTTCATGTTCGTTTGGAGTCTTCGCCGGTGAATTTTGTTTTCAGTTGTCTTTATCTTTTTTTTTTTTACTGTTATGTGTTGGGATCCCTTGTATAGGCTTAGTTTCCAGGGTCGGTTCTGTGTGATCGCTGGCTTGTGTACCAGATGTAATCTTTTCGGTGTAAGAACACTATCTTGTAATCCTTTGTGTTTTTTTTATTAATAAAATCAGGTGAAAAAGGGTTGTAAAATATAAAGTATTAACTAGATTTTCACCGGAATATTTTTTTGGTAAATTTTTTATATAAACGCATTTTTTCTTCATTTAAAGTAGGTATGAGAATAAAATCTATAAATCATAGTCTATACTGAACTCAGAAAAAAACTGATCTGTACCGGGTCTGAAATATAAAAAATCCAAGATGAGTCTTATAGTGTGATACACCACATATTCGAACCCAAATTGTTATTAGCCGAACCCGAACGGACAAACCGAAAAACCAAAAAACCTTTAAAAAATCCAAAAAACCAATCCAAAAGTCCAAATGAATCGCAAATATAATTATCTGAAACATAAATATGTTATTGAATTGAATTAATTAATTAAAAAATAATAGATTAGTTATTTAGTTCCTTAATTTTAGGTTAGAGTATATATTTAATAATAATTAAGTAAGATATAAGTAAAAATAATAGGAAAACTAGCTAAATGTAATGCTCCAACCTAGACTATTTGTAAGTAGATAAAAAATAGAACCCTGAATTAATAGATTACTAGATCTCGATCCGCGCAACCACGCGAGTTTTTGTTTTTATTTGTTTTTATATAAATATTTTGTTTTCAATTCTAAATTGGTATATATTATAATATATATATATATATCTATCAATTTTTAAAACATAATTAATTTACGGTATATTTTTTTTCATTGAATAGATTGTTTCAAACTTTCAGATGTATTTGTATCTTCTTCTATATATATATATATATATTCGGATTATTATTCATTATTAAAATCGTAACTATATATATAAAGATTAGTAAAATATTGTTTTATTGTCATATTCAAAGATATTGTAACATTTCACAAATTTAGAAAGTTTTTAAAAAATTAAACTTTTCGATTTATAGATTTATATTATCGAGTAAATAATTAAACATTTAGTTTTTGTTTAATTTTTTAAAATAAACTAAATAGTTTAATATTTTTTTCATTGGTTTAAGGTAGTAAAGATTAATCATTATTAGATAATATGATTTTTGTTATCTAAAATGTTTTTTATAATTTTAATAGTTAAGCATCGACAAATATTTAAATATTTAACAT
>NC_027750.1:30772215-30779600 GCF_000695525.1 Brassica oleracea var. oleracea
ATTATTTGAGAAGCATTACAACTTTTTTTTGTAGCCACGTGTCATCATTAGATATATATATAATGTTGATTCCGCGCAAGGCGCGAATCTTAACCTAGTTAGAGATTAAATGTAACATAACTTTCTATGAATATACCATTTTAAAAAAAAAATCATTAATATATAAGAGGTACGTTACTCTTCTCTTAAGTTGATTATAAATTAACCAACTCGAGTTGGCCTAGTAGTACTCGAGGAAGCTTCGGCCCCGATACGGTCTCGGGTTCGATTCGCGTTGGCCACGAGGGGTTTTACATGGGCTGCCTCTCGCCCTCTAGACCACTTCGCGTAACCAGAAGCCTTTAAGTGGACGCTTAAAAATCCTGTAATGACATGGATTTAGGCCCGGTGGACTAGTCGATCACGCAAAAGTGGTCGGATACTGGATTATAAAAAAAAAAAGTTGATTATAAATTTATAACTATTGATCACTAATTTCGCGTGTCGGATTACAAAGGTGTTCGTTTATCAATAAAATAAGACTTCGTCAAAAGTAACCCATAGGGGTCAATTATGGGCCTACAGTTTTTTTTTCTCTCTATTAACAGTATTATTGGTAGATATCTCATTATTTAATATAAAACTAAAAAATTAAAAATATGAAAGAGAAAGAATAATGTCCATGATATATTCATATAGTTTAGAAATTATTCAACCATTTTAAAACTTATAAATGTTAGTTTTACTAACTAAATCTTATATATTAAAACATAAGTCACAACTTTGATTCATGTTTGATTTGTTTAAAAAATGGATTTAATGGATCTATTCATATAAAATCATGTTACATTTAATCTCTAATCTTATCATTTAAATTTTGGGTCTACCAAAAATTTTTATTGGACTATCAATAATTGGATTTAAACAATAGATAATCCATTGAACTTATAGATAGTATAAATTAAATAGATATAATTTAATGTTGTAATACTATACCTACATATGTTAATTATCTAAATATTTGGCGATGTTAACTTTTAAAATTAGTAATATTTTTTTAAATAACAAAAATCATATTATCTAACAATGATTAATCTTTACTACATTAAACCAATGAAAAAAACTAACTATATAGTTTATTTTAAAAATTAAACAAAAACTAAATGTTTAATTATTTACTCGATAATATAAATCTATGAAGCGAAAAGTTTAATTTTTCAAAAACTTTCTAAATTTGTGAAATGTTACAATATTTTTGAATATGAAAATAAAACAATATTTTACAAATATATATATATATAGTTATGATTTTAATAATGAAATAATAATCCGAAAATATATATATACAGAAGAAGATACAAATACATGTGAAATTTTGAAAGAATCTATTCAATGAAAAAATATACCGTATACTTATTATGTTTTAAAAATTGATAGACACATATATATTATAATATATACCAATTTAGAATTGAAAACAAAATGTTTATATAAAAATGAATGAAAACAAAAATCAGCGCGGTTGCGCGGATCGAGATCTAGTATGAGTTATTGAAGAAATGGATACAAAAATTTCTAGATATATATTATGGAAGATTTTATAATCTTTTGGAAGGTGTTATACAAATTCATGAAAACTTTCTTAAATATAGATAACATAAATTTAGGATATTTAGTTACACATTTAGAAAAGTTTTCTTGAGTTAATTTCTTAAAATTTTATTTATAAAGACTTTGACGCTTAATAGTTTCCAAATGTTTGATATTTATTTATTTTATTTATTAGTAAATATCTAATGAAATAAAATTATAAATAAGAATATTTTATCGTCAAGAGCTTTTGATGCTAGTTAATAGAATTACCCAAAATTAATTATTTTGTTTGAAAACGTTTCTAAAAGATATTAATAAATTCTAAGACTAAGAAAACTTGTAATTTGGATTATTGCTATATGTATTGTTGTAATTGTCTGCAACTCACATATGCACACATTTACCAAAATTTGTTGAAATTATGATAGTCACGTCACGAATAGAAAACATCAGAATGATATTTCAATCTATAATATTCCAGGTAAAGACTACAAGTCCAGGTAAACGGCGGTCATCTAATTCTGTTCGGTGTTGTTAGCTTACCTAGTTGGCAATGAAAATTCTAAATTCGCAGATTAAAAAAAATTCAGGAGATAGCTTCAATGGTCTTCTACTACCAATAAATTGAATATTAGTTGGAAACATGAAAGATCAAAACGAAAAACACTGAATACCTTTAAGCCTCTATAAAAATTTGCGGAAGGGCAGTACCGGTCTAAAGTTTTGTACTGTCACGAGGGAGATTAGATATAAGTTATAAGTTTAGTGTTCATTCGTCATGGTGAATGCACTAAGCTAGAAGGGCAGTACCGGTCTAAAGTTTTGTACTGCCCCAAGCCAAATAAAAGCTATGCCTTTATACACATTTCACATTTCACATTTGATCAAGATCACAAAATAATACAAAAATAACTTCAAATTTTCACTTAAGAAACGAATTTAAGAAATTGTATAAAAACAGTGATATTTAGAACACTTATTGTTGAAAATAACTCTTCTTGCATTTTATACACATTTCACATTTCACATCTGATCAAGATCACAAAATAATACAAAAATAACTTCAAATTTTCACTTAAGAAACGAATTTAAGAAATTGTATAAAAACAGTGATATTTAGAACACTTATTGTTGAAAATAACTCTTCTTGCATTTTAAACAAAATTATCCATTTAATTGATACAATCAAGTTTTTCAACCGTATTTGTCTCCATCGATAACATAACCAGGCCATTTAACCTTTTTATGAAATGGTAGACCACAAGTTTTTTTTTTCACCAGCTTCAATTTTGAAAAACTTCTTTCGAATATGGTGACCACTACCGAAATGATCAACAATATGCGATAAAAAAATTATGTGTTTTGATAACAATCCTCAATTTTTTTTTAAAAAACACTTGAATAGGTTCTCGAATTTTCACAGGTATAATTCTCGAAGAATCTTTAGTTCCATAAAAAAATCATCATAAGTTCTAATTGGTGACCATGTTTTAAGGGAAAAAATATGATGAATTTGTTAATCCTGTGAAATGATACCAGTTAACTTGATTTTTTTGTCAAATTAATAATATGTGGATTCCATTTCATTCCTCATTTTTTCTCATATAAATTGAACTAAAGAAGAAATATTTTCCTCCTCTAATTTTGATATGGAACGTTTGTTCCTCTTTTTCAATTTTTTTTTCAATTCATTTCTTCAAATGAATTTTTGTTCAACGTTTTTTCTATTTATTCCATTCAATAAATGATATGCTTTTGTTTCACTGGAAATCAGCTTCATCAACTGCAAGTTGCCTAGCCTTAGCCTTTGCTTCTTCAAAACATGTTTCCCAATATTTTTGAAAATAGGAGACAAGCTCTTTTAGTAGTGAACCGCAACATCGATATCAATATTTTCTTTATCTTGGTTACTATGTTGATAATAAAAATAAAATCATACAAACAATTATACCGAACAAGACACAAAGAATAAATTGGAATAAGAGAAAAACTGTTTTGTGGATAGCTTTTAATTAGTGTTTTAACAATAATTTAAAATAAATGTTTAATATAATATTTTTTTAATAAATTTATATATGTTCTTGAAAAGTCCAACAAATGTTATCCTAACAATAATGCCCAGTAAGCAATATTTTAAATTATATTCTATAAGTTTTGTTTGTCTATAGATACTAATAAAAATTTTTTTAAAAGAAAATATGATATATTAATTTGGATGTCCTAATCAATGGTTTGGATGATTTAGAGCATCTCCGACCCTACTGCAAAATTTATTGCAAAATGAAATAGATTAAGCAGAAAATATGGAGTAATGCATTTTTTGTTTGTTCAAAACTGCATAATCCACTTCTATTTTGCAGTAAATTTTGCAGTGGAGTTGGAGATGCTCTAACCGTCTCAACCAGTCCTGTAAAAAAGAGAAGCATGGATTTTCATACGCCATCTTGGACTAGCCGTCTTTAATAACGGTGATGCCTTCACATCTTCACCTTCTAAGATAACGGTTGAGCTCAAATGCATAATTCGGGCTATAGAAAGTTTAGGAAATGTTCGTCTTTATAAAATGTATTTTATACTGTGTATATCAATAGAAGCTATTCTAAAATCGCAAGAACGGCCAACGTTTAAAAACTAGCTGCATAAGATTCATAAAATGGGTTTTGAGTTTGAAGCGTGTGATTAGCACTTTTTGTAATCTAGACTAATTTCGTTGTGAAGTTGCCTGCGAACAATGTACCTAACAACGGTAGATTTTATGAATATTTGGCACTTTGAGGTGAAATCAAGTGATAAGCCTTCTTGTTGGAAATTATTTCTTTCTCGTTTTTATTTATAGTTTTTTTTTTTTGAAAAATTTATTTATACTTTTTTACTTTTTCGAAGATTCTGTATTTTTTTCCACAGTATTGATTTTCTTGTCTAGACAAAACTCTATTCATTTTGACGACATTTGAAATTCAAAGATTTTTTGTATGGATTTATTTTTTATTATACCTAATTTTTATTGACATATATATCATAATCGTATTTATTACAACTTAAATTCTTCAAATTGTACATAAAAGGTTTTTGTTAGACATATAAAATGATTCATGATATATTTGTCACTTGTAAATTCTTAATATTTGATATTATGTTGAACAATTCTTGAGTTTATCTATTATTTTTTCCGCTATGGCGTCGACAATTTGGATATTTGATCCGGTTATACTATCATCATTGCATTGTTTTTTTTTTCTTAACCGAAGAATAGTTGCAGTTTGGAAAAGAAACTAAGCGAGAGTGACGTACAGAAAGGTAAGAATGCATAAATATCAACGTTTTATTCGCAATCGAGATATGATTTAGGACAACATATGAATTTGAACTTAATTTTTGTTTTAAAACCAAGATATTAAAACTCATAGGGGCATGGAACCGAGGTGTACAAAATATACTGGTGAAGAAAATATACGGGGGACAAACACGCTAATTTATCTAATGAATTACATAATTTGTAACATTTGGGAAAAGTAATAAAAAGAATCGTAATAATAATAAAATTATGGTTAGAAATACATCATAAACTGTGAAATTCCTTATATATTAATTGAGAAACATTACAACTTCTTTTTGTAACCATATGTCATCATTAAGATATTCGAGAAATATGTTGGTCCATCTATTTATATAATAATTTTTTTATTAAACTAACCATAAATTCATTATTAATGTTCTTTATTATTTCTTTAAACAAAAGTTACGGAATTTTCTAATATGGATAAATTATATATGACAATTAATGATTTTGAATAATAAAGATTTGATAAAAATTAGTGTATCTTCTATCATATTTGTTTAATTTTAAACTATTAAAATAACTTAAACAACCACATTAACCATGTAATAAAAAATTAGATTTTTCTGTATATGTTATATTTTGAATTTTTAAGAACGACTATAAATTACTAAAACTGTTAAAAGTCTCACATTCAAATTTTGTGATCTATGTTTTATTATTTTTATGACAAAATACAAATAATTACAAAATCATATAATTAAAAAGTATAATTTAATTAATTATATACCTTATAAAATACATAAATATTTTAATTTCAAAATTTACTTTGAACAATTTTTTTTATAAAACAACTTATTTTTTAAAATTTACTTTGAACAATTTTAATTTCACAATTTACTTTGAACAAATTTTTTTGATAAAAGGTTTGAACAAAAATTGACAACTTATTTTTTAAAAATTATAAATTACTAAAACTATTAATCAATGAAATTTTGTTATGAATAATTTAAATTTTTTTGTATAAGAGATACAAATGATCAAAAAGTCATATGAGTAGAAAACATCATTTAATAGACATTAATATTAAAAATATACTATGAATGTGAATATCATATAAATTTAATTATATATCCTATCAAATAGAAAAAACATTGTTTGGATTAATAAAATTGATTTATATTTCGCACCAATTTAATTATATATGTAATAGTTACTGACTTTTAATTATTTAATATATATAATATGTTAAAACATATAATACATAAAATAATTTATATATGTAATGTTTATTCCACGCGGATCTTAGTATAGTACCAAAAGAAAAAGCGTCAGAAGTCAGAACCATTAAGAGCACATGCAACGCTGAGTCTCACCAAGTTCGATTTCCAATGCTTTTTTATTTTTTCATTAATTTTTTTTCTTTTTCGTCTAATTAAAAAAAAAAAAACTAATCGTAGGCCGCCACGTGTCGTGGGATCCGCGACACAGTAACAAAATTCAACTGAAATCAATCTTTAGTTTGGGAGTTTTCGGCTCCGATCCGACACGAAAACAAAAAAAAATCAATTTTTTAATATTTTTTTTAAAGGATTTCTCCTAAGGATCCTGAGTTGCATGTGCTCTAATAACCACAGCTTAAATTGAGGAAACCTTCTAGAAGGAAAATTGTATGTGTGTTGTATTAGACAGTGTGTACAGCTTAAGGAGACGACACGTCGCACAACCAGGATCGTAGTCTATGCGTACTGCAAGGATTTAAAACCTTGCAAAGAGAAAATCAAACACAAACACATTGTAGGTGACGCCACAATAAAGTAGCAGTCCAATATTTGTGTTTAGAAGACAACACAAATTTGTGGAGCACAAGTAAACAACACAAACTCTTGTCTCGAGTCTGGCCCATCGATGCACCAATTAATCCATTTTTCAATTAAAACCTAACTACATTATTGTTTCTAGTGGGTGCTCCAAAAAGACACGCAGCATTCACATTCTCATAATTAGGCCTGGAACTATAAACCGAACCGAAATTTTTGAACCGAACGAACCGATATTTAAATGGTTCGGTTTGAATTAAGTTAAAGACATAAACCGATCGGCAATATATTTAATTGCATTCGGTTATCGGTTATTTCGATTCGGTTCAATAAAATCGAACTTAAAAAAAGCATTTGGTCACTTGTCTAAACCTAATTAACATTATCCATTTTATTCTCTATAGCCTTTCTCCTCCTTCACGCCGTCTCCTTCGCCGTGTCTCTATATTCACATCATCTCATCTCATCTCATCTTTTGTATTCCTCTGTTGCTTCATCTTTTTCTCTGGTTCGATTAACACATACCAAATTCTCTAAATCCATCTCCCACTTCGTTCACTACAAGAAAACACATGCTTAACAAGGAAATGTAACGAGGAAAAACAATCCTCGTAAATTTACGTCGATTTTACGAGGAACTTACGTGGAAAACTAAAGTCATCGTTATTTCCTCGTAACGTAACGACAAAAGTGTTTCGTCGTAAAGTGGATGTAAT
>NC_027750.1:30783365-30785750 GCF_000695525.1 Brassica oleracea var. oleracea
GAGTGATGAATTCTACCAGGCGATGAACGACCCTTAGTTTTATTTTTCCGGCTGTTGTATTATAAATTCAAAACTTATTTATACATAAAATATTTTCGTATTGATTTATTTTTATTTTAAATTACAATTTTATCAATAAATTAAATAATTTTAATTATTTTTTAATTATATTTTTAAATTCTATAAAATAATAAAAACTAAGTAAATTCGTAGCTAATGTACGACCTATTTACGTGGAAACCTTACGAGGAAATGACGAGAAATAATAAACGAGTATTTTACGAGAAAACATTTACGAGGAAATAACGAGGAAAGATAAACGAGTATTTTACGAGGAAATCCTTTCGTGGTCGTTACGTGTATTTTGCGAGGAAACACTTTCAAGGTATTTACGTGTAGTTTACAAGGAACTCGTTTCGAAGTATTTACGAGGAAATATAGCGACCTCCTTACGTGGAATATTGACGTGGTCTTTACGACGAAATGATCTACTTCGTCTTTATGACGAAATATATTCCTCGCTAAGTTACGACGAATTAGCGAGGAAATATGTGTTACGACAGATGAGTAACGAGCAAACGTGGTTCCTCGCTAATTCGTCTTAAAGCCTCTTTTACGACGAACTTACGAGGAAAACCGCCCTCGTTAAGATTATGTTTTCTTGTAGTGGTTTTTCTCTAGGTTTCGTCTTTTTTTTTGTTAGTTTAACAATCTAACCTGTTAACCTGTATGGATGTAAGGTACTTAACAAAATTTTGGAGTGGGTTTTGATTTCTGGATGTTGATGTTGATATTGATTTGGATGTTGATGAAGTTCGGCGACAAGATTTACAAACTGAATTAACCGGTTCCGAACCGAACCGAACTGAAGTTTTGTTCGGTTTAATTCGGTAGCCTTTTCTGTTTCCGAAGTAACCGAAGAACCGTAATACCCGAGCCGATGAAACCGAACTCGCATCATAACAACCTAGCGCTACTCGCTTTTCTGTGACTCCTTGGTTTAGGTCTAAGATCACGAAGAGGTATTGACAAATTTACAAACAACCGTCTCATACATCGCAAAAGAGCTCTTCAATTGTTGATCATGAAGTAGAAAACACTTTTTGGATGCAAATATTAAATGAAATAGAAAACACATGTCTCGCTACTCGCTAGGTTAGAATTTATCGAGCTACCGATAGTCTAGCGTTATGGCTCTCCTACATTTCAATTCTCTAAGTGGGGCATATTGGAATAGGGGTTTCATAAAATTTTAGGTTTTTGCCAAATCCTCCCTTATTGGACAAGGTATTTATAAAAAGTTTTACAAATCTTCTCTTATTGGATATATCATTTATAAAAATCTTATTAAATCACCCCTTATTGAAAAATATGATTTCATTAATGAGATTCGTCAAAAGTTATTTTGGATACTAAGAATTAATCCGCGCTACGCACGGAACTATTTTAATTTTTAAATACTAACTATATAGCTATTCTTTTGGTTGTTGTATTCTAAACAATAACAAAATTCCGAATTAAATATTTGTGTAAATACAAATTTTCTTAAAAAAACTAGAAAACTATATATTTTTCAGATAGACGTTTGATATAGTTTTTTATTTCTTATATTGTATATTTATTTATTATTTATTTTTTTATATTGTAGGGTAATTCTCTCAAATAGATATTTTTAAGTTTTTGTTACAAAATAACCTTTAATAAGGAAATGACCAAAATAGCCCCTTTTTATTTTAAAAATTTTAATATTTATTTTTTATTTTTAAATTTGATACCTTATCCTCAAAACGCCACCTTTTAACTCTAAACCCTAAGTCTAGATTAGTTAACTCCTAGGGTATAAATGTATTTTTACTCTTTAATAAAACTTTTTTTGGTCATTTTTCTCATTGATGGCTATTTTGTGACAAAATTTTTAAAAGGGTTATTCTAGGGAATTTCTCTATATTGTATATTTATTTATTCTAATTTTCTTGCTTTTATATCAAATGGTAATATTACGATATATGTTTAATGTAATATTTCTATTTCTTATATTGTATATTTGTTTATTATTTATTTAACAATACATTTTTCCATTTAACTATACATTTTTCAGATAGATGTTTAATTTAGTTTTTCCATTTTTATATTGTATATTTACTTACTCTTTATCTTTTCTTACTAGGGATTAACCCGGGCTACGCCCGAAATTTTTATTTTTTTCTAATTTAAGTTGTTAAATTATTTATATTTAGGTTATGATATATATTTATATAAATGTTAAGATGCATATCATAATTAAAATTTATTTTTAAATTTTAACACGTTAAATTAACATATTTTTTACTATTTAAATATTTTTTTGTAATTTTGTTGGCTATCTAGTTATCATATTTAGCAAAA
>NC_027750.1:30790380-30821899 GCF_000695525.1 Brassica oleracea var. oleracea
TTCTTATTTTTTATTTTTATATCAATGATAATATTACGATATATATTTAATGTAATATTTTTATTTATTATATTGTATATTTACTTATTATTTATTTTTCTTTATATTGTATATTTATTTATTATTGTTTAATGCAATGTTTCTATTTCTCATATTGTTTATTTACTAATTATATATTTTTCCTTATATTACAAATTTACTTATTATTTATTTTCTATTTTTTAAATAATAATGCCACATGTCATATTTTGGAAGAATTTTTTTCACTGATGTGGACGCTTTATGGAGTCTCAAAAGGTCCATTTTATTAGTATAGTGTAGTTATTATTTTATAGATGTTTAATTTAGTTTTTCATTTCTCAATTGTATATTTACTTATTCTAATTTTTTTTTGTTTTTATATCAAATGATAATATTATGATAGATGTTTAATTATTATTTATTTTTCTTTATATTGTATATTTACTTATTATTTTTTAATGCAATGTTTCTATTTCTTATTTTGTTTATTTACTTATTATATATTTTTCCTTATATTGCAAATTTACTTATTATTTATTTTCTATTTTTTAAATAATAATGCCACATGTCATATTTTGGGAGAATTTGTTTCGCTGATGTGGACGCTCTATGGAGTCTCAAAATGTTCATTTTATTAGTATAGTTTTACCATTTTTTATATTGTGTATTTACTTAATGTTTATCTTTTCTTATTTTTTTATTTTTATATCAATGATAATATTACGATATATATTTAATGTAATATTTTTATTTCTTATATACTATATTTACTTATTATTTATTTTTCGTATCTTTTATATTTACTTATTCTATTAATAAGATAATTTTTAGTATAATATTTCGATTTCTTATATTTGTATTTAGTTATTATTTTATAGATGTTTAATTTAGTTTTCCATTTCTCAATTGTATATTTACTTATTCTAATTTTTTTTTGTTTTTATATCAAATGATAATATTATGATAGATGTTTAATGTAATATTTCTATTTATTATATTGTATATTTACTAATTATTTATTTTTCTTTATATTGTATATTTATTTATTATTGTTTAATGCAATGTTTCTATTTCTTATATTGTTTATTTACTTATTATATATTTTTTCTTATATTTCAAATTTACTTATTATTTATTTTCTATTTTTTAAATAATAATGTCACATGTCATATTTCGGGAGAATTTTTTTCGCTGATGTGGACGCTCTACGGAGCCTCAAAAGGTCCCTTTTATTAGTATAGATTTTGTATATTTACTTATTCTAAATTTCTTGTTTTTATATCAATGATAATATTACGATATATATTTAACGTAATATTTTTATTTCTTATAAATTATATTTACATATTATTATTTTTCTTATATTTAATATTTACTTATTATAATATGTAAAATTTCTATTTGTTTTATTGTATATTTACTTATTATTTATTTCTTCTTATATTGTATATATTTGCTTATTCTAATATTATAATAGATGTTTAATGTAATTATTTTATATTGTATATTTAGTTATTATTTATTTAACTATACATTTTTTAGATATATGTTTAATCTAGTTTTTTTATTTTTTATATTGTATATTTACTTAATGTTTTTCTTTTTTTCTTTTGTATACTCCTTCCGTTTCATATTAAGTGTCGTTTTAGAGAATTTTTTTCGTTACAAAATAAGTGTCGTTTTCGATTTTCAATGCAAAATTTATTAGTTTTATGCAAAGTTTATTTTTCTATTGGTTGAAATATGATCAAGTGTATAGGTAATAGTATTTTTTTTATAGAAAATATACAAAATTAATTGTTTCCTTAATCCGTGTGCCGGAACCTAAAACAACACTTATAATGAAAAATAGAGAGTATTTATTTATTTTAAATTTATTTTTTTTTATATCAATAATAATATTACAATATATATTTAATGTAATATTTTTATTTCTTATATACTATGTTTACTTATTATTTATTTTTCTTACATTTTATATTTACTTATTCTAATATTACGATAAATGTTTAATATAATATTTCTATTTTTTATATTGTGTATTTAGTTATTATCTATTTTACTATACATTTTTCAGATAGATGTTTAATATAATATTTCAATTTCTTATATTGTATATTTACTTATTATTTATTTTTTCTTATATTGTATATTTACTTATTATTGTTTAATGTAATATATATATTTCTTATATTGTATATTTACTTAATATTGTCTAATGTAATATTTCTATTTATTATATTATATATTTACTTATTATTTATTTTTTCTTATATGTATATTTACTTTTTATTATTTTTTCTTTTTTTAGTAAAAATGTCACATGTCATTTTCGAAAGAAGTATTTTTTGATGATGTGGACGTTCTATGGTGCCTCAAAAATGTAATATAAAATCTCAAAAGGTTTATTATAATAACTACTTATTATTTATTTTCCTTATATTATATATTTACTTATTATTGTTTAATGTAATATTTCTATTTTTTATATTGTATATTTACTTATTATTTTTTTTTATATGTATATTTACTTTGTAATAATGACACTTGTCATCGTTTAGAAGAATTATTTTTCGCTGATGTAAACGCTGTATAAAATTTCAAAAAGTCTATTTTATTAGTATAGATTAAAAACTATCATTTACCCTGTAAATTCAATAGAATCAAATACTACATAAAGAGATAAAATTAAAAAAAAACAATTATTTCATCTTTTACGTCGAAGAATCAAATCAAATGTTAGGGTCAGAATGAATTGTCAAACACAGCCCGGTTTTCTATGGTAGCATAGTGAGCCACCGACAGAAATCAAAACGTGAGACTTCTGTAGTTTTTATACAAAGTAGGTGTATATGTATTAGCAAGTTCAATTTGTTTTTTGTTCAGTATTTCACATTTCAGAGTTCTTATACAAGTTTGAAAATAATCAGTCTTGGTGCTATGCCTCTTCCAATCGTTACTATCTAACAAATTGTAGGAGAAAAAATATTAGTTATTACTGTATTATAGAGTCACGAGACTTGCACCCAAGCTTCTTTCTCAATTTTCATTGTATTGCTACAATTTTGTTTTTGCAGTTTAATTGTCATGTTTTGTTATTAATATTATCTTAAAGAAATGACAATGTGTTTTAAATTTCAGATTCTTCTGTCATGGATCAAGCAGTTAATGAGAACGAAGAACCACAGTTAAGAAAATGTAGAACAAGAAAAAAGAACTCTTAATCGGACGTAGATATACTTCTATATAACAATTGATATACCATGGATTTGACCCATTTTCATCCATGGTATATAAGTGTTTTACTATCTATATATTATATATTCTATCCTATTAGGTATGTTTTCAGGTTCAGGAATATTTTGGAGTAAAGTGATGATTATGGAGCATTTAGGAGCTTAAAAGAGATTTCATCCGAGCTGACCATTAGAGGTCGATATGCAGAAGAAGCAATCGATCGCTGCACACCCAGTGCCGTCGATCGATACAGAAGAGAAGCCTCGACAATTGAAGATTATGATCGATCGATGTACATCCTGTACCATCGATCGATGTCAAGACGCGGAACGCGCGACTTGGTTCCAGCCGACTTTAAACCCAAGGCTTCACCAAATTACAAGATTACCCCTGACGATTTTTTAACCTAATAGTTATATACTTGCCTAAGTGTTAGGAGGCAAAGAGAGTTTTTTACCATCATTGTATTATTACTTTCAGCAAGAGAGAGAGAGAGAGATAGAGTTTTAGGAGAGAAGATTATAGAGAGATTCGTTATTGGAACTCCATTGATTCATCTATTCTATTCTATGCAGTTTTTATCTATATTTTGTGTCATGAATTGCTTAGCTATGTCTGAGTAGTTTACTTGTTAGATTCAAGGTTCAAATAGGTTAGAGGGATTAGCCCCAACTATAGAATTGCTTAGTAGTGATATTCATTGATTGATTGTTCTTAATGCTTGTTCTTAATGCTTGTTCTAGCCTTGCTAACTGCTAGGAATTTCCATAGAATCTACATGAGTCAAGCATCGTTTATGAATGTTTGATGAGTCCTTAAGGACTCGGGCGGGCTGGTTATACTAGATCGGAGATCGTATGAAGGGCTCTCGGCCTTCATCAATCATGGATGCGTATCATCGTGACGTAAGGATAACGTCTCTACAACTCGTCTTCTCGTTGAGATGTCTTGAGAGAAGAACTTTGGTCTGATCAAATACATGGCTGTACTTGATCCGTAAAGTACTCAGCAGCACGTCGTTGATCCCCTCTCTTTGTCTTTACAAGTAGAATAATATAATTGTGTTGTCTTGAGTTCATGAGATCTCTTTCCCTCAGGTCATCTAATATCTTCAAATAAAGTTACACCCCCAATCATCTTGTTAGTTGAGCAATAGCCTTTCTCAATTAGGATTGCTATTTACTTTAAAACCATAAAACAACAAACACTTAGAATTAATAACCTGACTAGATTTAATAGGTTCTCTAACTCCTTGTGGATTCGATCCCTAAGTACTGCAACTGAACCTCTTATTTGAGAGAGTAATTCACTCCTTAGGGTAATTTGAGTGGTATCAACAACCAATTACGGTTTTTTGTTGTAGTTTAATGATGAAAATTATTATTAAAATATTTAAGAAAGATCTTACCAAATCTTACCAAATTCCCCTTTTAAATCTCCGTCAAAATCTTTGAATTCAACAAAACTCTCTAAATTCCACTACATTTTAAAATCCTCAAAACCTTCTCAAACCCCAACCCCAATAAGCCCCCCTAAATTTCTTGTAATCTTATTTTGCTTATGATGTTGGATTAAGCTTGAAACAGTAAGGCTATTGCAAAAACGTTTTCTCATCTTCTTCTGTTGCTGTTCCTATGATACCCCGAACTTTATATATGGACTTTGAGCAAAATTTTCATTTTGATGGCCCATACAGTGTAATTTGTTGAATTTATCATCGGACACTTGATTGAAGAGGACTCTCCATCTTTCGAATTTGTCGTTCCAAGTTCGTCTCACATTGCTTGGGTTTGTTGTTTAATACACGTCCTCATGGACTTAAACGTTCATATCTCGAAGGATACCGTTCATTTCTCGAAGGGTACCGTTCATATTCCGAAGGGTATTTTGGTCTTCTTGCATATTTTTCGTCAACCTAACTTTGATATTAATTGTTGGGATTTGCCGAGCCCATGTTCAATTCCTTATTATCCGATTAGTACGATATTGTACATTTTGGCCATAAGAGGCTGGCCCGCATGAATTTTCTTTTGGTTTCTTTTCCAAAAGGCTTCGTACTAATTAAAGTTTGACATCTCTTTATATATTAGACACTCTTTATCTAAATTTCCAATGTGAGATTTTGCTTGATATCCGGATATGAATCTAAACATGGCAATGTGATGTTGGTTTGGCATTGCTTTCTTTCTCTTCTCTTTGTATTTACAACTATATATGAAGATCCTTTAAAGAGTTTAACAAAAGAAAATCTATATACATATCCACTTTTAAATGAAATATATCTTCAACAGTTTAAAATTCCATCCCTTTTAAATTAGTTATAAAAATTGTGAAATTTCACTCGAATTTAGAATCTACTTAATTTAAGAAACTTTCGGTTGGGTTTCTCGTAAAGCTAAGAACCTCACAATTACATACGTATATATAATATATACATACACATATATGTGGATTCGATCCCTAAGTACTGCAACTGAACCTCTTATTTGAGAGAGTAATTCACTCCTTAGGGTAATTTGAGTGGTATCAACAACCAATTACGGCTTTTTTGTAGTTTAATGATGAAAATTATTATTAAAATATTTAAGAAAGATCTTACCAAATCTTACCAAATTCCCCTTTTAAATCTCCATCAAAATCTTTGAATTTAACCAAACTCTCTAAATTCCACTACATTTTAAAATCCTCAAAACCTTCTCAAACCCCAACCCCAATAAGCCCCCCTAAATTTCTTGTAATCTTATTTTGCTTATGATGTTGGATTAAGCTTGAAACAGTAAGGCTATTGCAAAAACGTTTTCTCATCTTCTTTCGTTGCTGTTCCTATGATACCCTGAATTTTATATATGGACTTTGAGCAAAAATTTCATTTTGATGGCCCATACAGTGTAATTTGTTGAATTTATCATCGGACACTTGATTGAAGAGGACTCTCCATCTTTCGAATTTGTCGTTCCAAGTTCGTCTCACATTGCTTGGGTTTGTTGTTTAATACACGTCCTCATGGACTTAAACGTTCATATCTCGAAGGATACCGTTCATATCTCAAAGGGTATCATTCATATTCGAAAGGGTATTTTGGTCTTCTTGCAGATTTCTTGTCAACCTAACTTTGATATTAATTGTTGGGATTTGTCGAGCCCATGTTCAATTCCTTATTATCCGATTAGTACGATATTGTATATTTTGGCCATAAGAGACTGGCCCGCATAAATTTTTTTTTGGTTTCATTTCCAAAAGGATTCGTACTGATTAAAGTTTGACATCTCTTAGCTACAGACAAGAGTGGCGGCGGCGATTTTGGAACGATCAAAATTAACCTCTCTAGGGTTTTTACAGCTTGTGTCCAGTTTAATCCAATTTCTTTTTCAGATTAAATTTTTATATAACCAATAAACCATTTGGCCGGTTTAGAGCGTTTATTAACTAAAAAAGCAATAATAATTAAACTGTGCCATCATATTCACTTCTTAAAAGTCTTTCCATGTTTAAGCTAAAGAAATTTTTAAAAAATCAATATATAACTAAACGTATTTGGTTTGAACAAAAAAAAAACCTACACGTATTTAATCTTACCAACAATTGTAATTGATATGATGATATCTTACTAATAATTATTGTCAACACATAATTGATCCAAATGTTTAAAACATACAATATACTGTATATTGCAGTTTATACAAAATACATATCTGTTGCATTGAGCTTTGTTTTGAATTTAACGGGCTTGTATCATTCGGGTTGAAAACCTTTTACCAACCAACAAATTTTTGTTTTAGAACAAACAGTTGCCTTGTTTTTCCTTTGAGCATTGTTTTATCGTTAAAGCTATCATGTTGATGTGAATGATGGAGAAGATCTTGGAGCAGAATCAAGAGGGGCAAATGAGAAATTCGAAGTTATCACCCACAAGACTTTGACCAGAGTCAACCTTGCAAGAGGGGCTTCGATTATATCTTTGAATGTCTCAACGATGGAGTCTGCAATGTTCATTTTGGCACATGTGATGATGTGAATGTTTCCAATTATAAAAATAACTATATACTGTATATATAAATTTATGATGGGCAATAATTATTTTATTCCAAATAAATTTTTATAAATGTAATTAGAAATATGTTGTCTATACATACTATTATAAATATATTAAATAATTCAAACTATATATTAATTTAAATCTTATATAAATAATTATAAATTTGTACACTGTTTTCAACCAATTTGAACCAATTTGAACCAATTTTTATCCATTTTTACATTTCAAATATATATTTTAAACTATTTTATCTGTTTTATCCACTCTTACCGGTAGATACACTGGATCCACACTTATTCTATTCTAGCCGTTTGGTTTACTAAATCTTCACCATCCGATCCGCTTTTTCTTTCCGGAGCAGTAGTCCACCAAATCTTAACTTCTCAGCTAATTGATTAGTTTTCATATATTTCAGTCAATGGCACCAAGAGTTTCCTCTTTATTTGACCTTTACACACGCATTTTTAAAATTCAAAATGCAAACTGTTTAACTGGAAATCATATATATATGTGTGTGTGTCTTTTCTTAACTAGTAAATTCACAAAAAAAGCCACCAGAAAGTAGATATGCTCCATTGCAACATCATTTGCTTTCATTTTTAGTTAAAAATAAACACTAATAGAAAATATAATATATTGTTTGAATTTTGACTAATCTAAACTATACTAAAAGGAAAATAAGCTGCACATAGAGAGTGTCCACGTTGGTTTAAAAAATTAACCAATAAAAATGCTTTCTACCGCCATGTCATTTCGTTTCCATCGGGCTTAAAATTCACAATTTCTCTATTGGACCCTCCATCATCCGTGGCCCAGTCATTATCATCCGTGCTGATCACAGTGTAACCGTTTCATTCTCATACAAGTCTGCTCTGTCTGTTCTTGATGACAATACCCTCCCTATCGACGAAGACCGGTTCCGGTTCCATTCACACGACGATTTTGAAGCTAACTGTGACCTCAAAGGTGACCTTTACGGTAAGCCATCTAATATTTCATATCATATTATCTCTGAGTTGTATTGTTTTATGATCGGATGTATTTTTTAGCTTTTGTTCCTGCATTCAAATAAAGTAATTAGTTCAATACAAAAATCTCGAATGAAAGCAACCGTCTCAAATTTCTTAAATAAAGTAATAAGTTCAACTTTAAAAGTTTGGGTTTCTTTTTATACTGAAAAGGAGCGACCTGTCGATGACTGAATAATGGGTTTGTGAAGTTTAGTATAACAATTTATTAACCTTCGACCTTGGCTTTTGTTGGTGATACAATATTATACTATTTAATTTTTGGCCATCTAACTTATACTTTTGTTGAACCATTTTGTAGATGTTGTTGGCCACATGAAGCTGGTCAATGGACAGACTCTAATTAAGCGTCCCATCCTTGACGAAACAGAAATATCAACCACACGGCGTGTTATGGTTCATCTGCAATCACATGAGTATGTGCTTCCTGCTATTAGAATCACAACCTTTCTTTACTGCACTTACCCCGTCAGTAATGACGTTTTAACAGGGGACCTGTTATGAAGCTGTACCTTTGGGACTAGGCTGCAACGGAATTTTTCAAAAAGTTCATGGCCTATGAAAACACTCCAACCGTGCTTTTAGTCACCACGGTGAACCCGAAACGTCTAGGAGGTAATCATCTCCATTTCTTTGGTCTTTAATATTAAACTTATTTGACCATGGTCTCAAAAATGTCTCTGCTTCTGCTTATGACGTTATCTAGCCTAGGAGAGTTTTTGTATTTCTCTTATTTTCACTTTATAAAGCTCTGACTGCGATATATAGGTTGACTTTTCCATCTCTTCATTGTAAATCATCTAACTATTCAAAATAAAGTGCTCTTAGAGCAGCCACTTGATCCACGCTTAATATGTTATGTTGATCGTCATATTGGGTTTGGTTACTCATGTTCGCTTCGTGGTGCTATTGGTAATGACTATACATGTGACAACAGGTACCCTTGCCCTCAGCTCAATGTCATCCTCACGGGGTTTCATGAACTATGATGTTCAACCAACCATTGATTACTTCAACTGGTTAGTCTGTGTTTTGTCAACGGTTGTACGTTTGTCAGATTCAAATGATACTTAGACATAGCCCTTCTCCGGAGTGTCTCACAAAGTAAAGTTTTAAATTTTCGCAGGATGGGTTCTAAACCAGAGATTCAGGAGCTGGTTAATGCGGAGGTGGTAACTAAGGCTGAGACAATGACTATTGCGGAAATATACGCCTACATCAAGCATGAATCTGCGAAGGTAAAATCAAAGTTCTATATTTCTCAGACAATAAAAAATGCTACTCTATGTTTTTCAGTCAAAACTAAATGCTTAGTTATTTTGATCACTTGCTTTAACACAACTGCAGGTAGCTTTTTTCGAGTGCATAGCCACCATTGATGATGTTGGACGTGACTCTGCTTGGTATTATATTGCCTGCAGTGGCTGCCATACTAAGGCCATCAAAGGTCCTACTTCTTTGATGTGTCCTAAATGTGGCAACGATAATGTAGCCGGTGTTCCACAGTATGAGCTCTATCCTCAATACTCACTTAAACCTTGGCTGGAATTAACGTTTTATTTCTCTTAATAACAGGTACCGTGCGAAGATCTCTGTGTACAACAATAACGAGCAGGCTGTTTTCGTCCTACTTGGTGATACTGGTCGTGAGTTAACTGGGAAACATGCAGCAGAAGTAGTTGACAGCTACCACTACAGGAAATGTGGATATTAATAGCATCCGATTATAGTGTTTATGACAGTTCTCCTATTGTATATCAACACTTTTTTTTTAATAGTGTTTATCAATTTAAAATGATATATTTGTTATCGCGGGAAAATAAAGTTTTTTAGCCGCGTTAATTTGTTAAGTGTAGACGCAATAATAACATTGCAGATCAAAAATTAAATGCTATGGCAAAATGTAAATATCTTTAATTTTAATTAAAATATTTAAGTTTACACAAAATAGTTTAGTTTTTATTTGTTTCTTTTTTTCTTTCTTCTCCATAGGAAGAAAACCAGAGAAGTCTCAGATTCAACCAGCTTGGCTTCCTCAAATTCTCAGATTTGATCTCTTGCCACCGTCGACTGAAGCTTCACCACCACACTCCTTTTGACACCGTCGCTCTTTACCACCACCACCACCAGCTCGTCACCACCATCGCCATCTCTCTCTGATTAGGGTTCTCAAGGTCGCTCCTGCTCCTCATACGGTTTCTGGGTTGGAGATGGCAGCATTGATGAAGCGGCGGAGGAGGCTTCAGCGCAGAAGAAACGTGTTTCTCTTCAGAGACAAGCCGCCGTTACGGTTGAGGCTGCTGAGGATTACGCTCAGATATTTGAATCTGGTGTCAATGTGGTTAGCTTTCTTTACCAATTGCGTTGACTAGTGTTCATTGTTGATTATATAAAGAATCGGTTTTGTTTGTTTCTTTGTACAGCTTTCCTCTCTAACGATCAGGTTGGTGAGGAGTTGGCTCAGGCCGGCGTGAATGTAATGTGCAAAACGTGCTTCTTGGGAGAAAGCCAAGGAAGTGAGAGAGCAAGGAGGATGCTTTCTAGTAAAAGCTGTGGCAAGAAGTACAATAAGAATTGTGTAAAGTCTTGGGCTCAACATATAGGTGCTTTCATTTGATTCGTTGTTGTGTCCTACTTTCTCTTGCTTGGTAAGGCTTTTGAAGTCTATAAGTGCTGTAAATTGCAGATTTGTTTCATTGGAGTTCATGGAGTTGTCCCTCGTGCCGTGTTTGTGAGGTCAGTTGAGTTCGTTTCCTTCTGTTGCATTTGAATTTTTCTATGCACTGCCAATGTCTAGGAATGTTTGACTAGCTTACACAGAGTCGTCATATTCCTTAGGTCTGCTGTAGAACAGGAGATCCTAACAAGTTTGTGTTCTGCAAGAGGTGTGATGCCGCTTACCATTGTCAATCTCTTAACATATACATTTTTTTTTTCAGATTCCAAATGGATTGCTGCAAGATTGCAAGAGTCTGCAAAATCTTTCTCTGCATAACAATCCCATTTCAATGGATGAGTTTCGGCTGGTAAGGAGTTTTATTCTGCAACCTCAAAGAACAAGCTTGTGATTGTGTTGTTGTGTGTAACATAGCAATGGTGTTAATGTATATAGATGGAAGGGCTGGACCTTGAAGACTGTCCTGAAAAAGAGCCTCTTGGTCATGGATTCTATGCAGACTTCACTATGGCAACAAGGATAACAATACCAGATTTCATCACCGAGTTTATCTGTTATATTTTAAAATGAGTTCATGTGTTTCATGTATTTGATTTTGTGTGTTTTGAATCATTTTGGAATCTAAATTTTTTTTAACCCCTAATCCCTAAATATATTTTAACCCCTAAACTCTATATATAATCCTAAAATCTAAATTTTAAACTTTTAAACTTTATTTAAAAAAACAATTCGATATAAATATACTAATTCAAACCGGACCCATCTAGTACTCTAAATCTAATACCCTAAAATTCAAAGTTAAATGATATTCTAAATACTAAATAAAATCTCTAAATAATTTTTTTCAGATTTTAAATCCAAAATTTAAACTTAAACTTTAAATCTAATTAAAAAAAAACTCCATTCAAAATCTTAAATGTAAACCTTAAATCTCCATCAAATTCTATACCCTAAATCCTAACTTCAAACATAAACACATACCACTAAATATAAACTTCCAATATAAATTTTAAAAATTTAACAAACTTCAAATTTAAATCTTAATCACAAACTTTTATATACAACTCTAACTCCTACACTTTCAAAACTTTCAATCCCTAAATCATAATAAATTGATCTTTAATCTACACTTTATATCTAATACCTAATACCCCAAACTTAAACTCTACATACAAATCATAAATACAATATTTACAAACTTATAATAGAAATTTTAAATTAAACTCTGAATATATTCTAAAATTCAAATCATATACTGAATCCTAAATCTTCACCCTAACTCCTAAACCACATATCTCATTTTAACATATATCATAAAACATCAAATCTTCTTTTTTAATAAATTATAATTCTGTAAATAAATTAAAATTTAAAATACAAAATCTAGACTTCAAATTTTCAATTATGATATCAAAGTATTTAAAGCTTAAATCATTTGTATAATAGCTATAAATAAATAAGAAGACAATTTGTATTGTTTTTTTTAACTATTGATTGATTTGAATCAAAGGCCCAAAATCACTCTTGTATCTATCCCCACACTTTCTTCCTATTGTTTTACTTGTTTATGACATGGATCACCATCTGCACCCTTGGATGATATTGAATCAACGCTTGAGATTAATTATTCTTTTTTTCTTTGTTTTTTTAATTATCTTTTCTGATCTACGAGAGAAGAGATGGAGTTCGTAGATGATAAAGGAGAAGTCGCCACGGCCGGTCGTCGCCACCACCACCATCGCTCGTTACCACCACCACCATCGCCATCTCTCCCATCCCCAATTGCTCGTTACCATCACCACAATCATCATCTCTCCCATCCCCAATCGCTCTTCACCACCACCATCGCTTCTCAGATTCGTCTTCACCACCGTCACGCTCGTCATAACCACCACTGTTCACTTCTCTGCCTCTCACTCTATGTCTCTGGTGGAGCATACAGGACCAAGAGGGATGACTCTGCCAAAACTATGTCTCAGCGTTTGCAAGGTATTATTTTAGCTTGTCTGATTTGTTTTCATCATTCTGTAATTTTCATGTGTTTGTTTGCTACATGCTCGTAAGAGACTCAGCTTGATCTTTGAAAGGTGCTCTGCTTGTTTCAATTTTAGTTAGAGACCAATTTGGTTCAATGAAAGACCAAGTTTACATATTCCTACTTCTTTCATCCAATGAAAGCTTATCAGTATTTTTTTTTGTTCCTGGTAAAGGTGGTGGTCGTGACTCGTGAGCAAGAGCTGATGTTCTGCAGAGGAGATGTCTCGAACTCGTCTCCGTCTAGACTCACACGAATGTTGCAGTCTCTCATTGGAATTGCCAAGTGCAGCCTTTGAAGGTATTGTGACAGTAAAGACTGAGACTTTCTTCTTCTCAGAGTTTTGCTTATGTCTGCTGATTCATTGCCTTTGAAGGATTATACAAATAAAACATTGCTCTACGGCAGACTTGAAGACAATATTGCTTAAGTATGGGTGTTGAGATAAGTTATCTTGTTCGTTAATCTTGTACTGATTGGTTTCCATCTTAAGCATAGGTATATGTCCTCAAATCATTGTATTTAGCAACACTTTTTCTGTGTACTTTTCAGATACTGGGGAAGCTTGAAGAAGGTGGAAGAGACAGATGAACCTCGAGGAAGGTTGAAGTGAAACAACGAGCTTGAGGAAGGCGGCGGCTTAGGTTTAGTTTTTGGGTTAATGTGTTTTAATTAGTTTTTGTTTTATATGTACTTGTTTAGTTTTGTAAAATTGATTGTATTTGTAAACTGATTTTAGTGAATAAATAAAATTTCATTTTTAATTATACCGATATTATTTGTACTTGACAAAAAGAAAAGAAACTGATATTAATTAATAAACAAATTGCTATATGTTAAATAAAATTAATGAGCTTCAATAACATTTATACCACATTATTATAAATATATTAATAATTGCATACAAACTAACGCTATCGTTTGTAGTTAACTATGACATACAACAGATCCGCTATCAAAAGGGTCGGACCTACGATAACGGGCGCTGTCAGAACGTTTTAAGGAACACTATTAAAACAAACTAATAGCGTTTAACGCCAGCTATTAATACCCACATTTCCCGTAGTGTACTTTGAGGTAACTTGCCATTGCACTATATATCACCCCAAGTTATTTAACCTCACATTCTTTACCCTCGAATGTTAGGCTAATCAAAACCTTGGAGCTGACCATCAGATACCTGTCCCTGAATCTTTAATCAACACTATTGGTCAAACACATAAATTCAGTGTCAAGGTATCGGACCACAACTTAACAGAGAAGACAGAGACTATAACTATCACAAAGATTCCCTCTCCAGTAGTTCTGCCAGCTGGAACAGCCTCAGTCGAAAACCATGTTGCTCTAACATCCGAAGCAGATGGAGATCATGCAAGCGAGCGGAATAAAAGTACCTGTCACAGTGAATAACCAAAGAAAGCAAAGCGTCCAAAACATAACAATTAGAGCTTCCACCACTCATCTCAGAGGTCTCAGGCCTTCGTTGCAGTTTCAGTTTCCCTTTTTCTTTTGAGCATAGACTTAGCTTCCCTTTTACTCACTATTTCAGTGTTTGGTTTTCCTGTGAGAGTAGAGCTTACACCAGTATACTCTGATCATGAACGCCTTTGTTGCAGTTTCAATCACCAGTTATCAGTTTAAACATTCACTAATGCTTCCCTTTCAGTGTTATTTTTAAATCTTTGCAAACAATTTTCTATTTATTTCACCTTTATAAAGGATACGTTTTTAATATCTATACTATTAAAGCAGAATCCTATTGTCTTTTTTACCTTAGCTTGCCATTTCTTTATTAACATTGCATGTTTCATTATAATTTAAGCATTCATAAAAAAAAATTGATTTTTTCATTGAAAAGTATAAATCTTTATTAAAAGTATATAATTATTTTTATTAAATATATTAACCACATAATAAAATTAATTCATCAGAGTTATACCAACTTAATTCATTAAAAAAATAAAGTTTAATTTTTTAAACATAAATAGTCATTTAAAATGAAACACGATAAAGAAAGATAAAAAGTTTAAGTCTTTTATAAAATAAAACACAAATATATGAAATATGACGCTAAATATTTGTCAATTGAAAAAAAAAGAAAATAAATCCGTGCTTTGAAAGCGCGGATCAAAATCTAGTAAGCTATTATAACAATCATTTGCTCTATACGGAGATCATGATTCTTAGACATCACTCTCCTATATTAATTTGAAAATCCATATTTTAAGGATTAGAGTTCTATCGTAATAGTAGTCAATCTCCAGAAATTGATGATCAGATCCTTAGTCAAATTAACAATAATCAATTAGCTTCCAGCCAACGTGATATACAGCTAATTTTAGTAACGAATGAGTTTAATAGATTTAGATCAAACTAATTTTGACGACAAAATCAAATTCGTCAAACACTTCAAGGGAAGAATAAGACTTAGTAAAAATACATGATTCAAGGAAAACATTTCATCTACAACCAGAGTAAAATCAACTAAATACAATAAAAAAATTATTATTATACATTTGCATCCTGTTCATTGTTAATTTATTTCTAAGCCCTACATTTTATTAAATAAAAGTCTCCTACTCAATTTAATCCTCGATCTATTTATCTGCCTTTTTAGTTCATAAGTTTTTCTCAATGTAATTCATAAAATTTCCAATAATCTTATTAATGGAAGACCTTTTTTTTTTTGTGTGAACACAAAACATTGATTAATCTTGAAACCCGTCTACCAAAACTAGGCAAAGGGGGTTGAGTTGCAGAGGTACACTGCTGATTTGGCTGGGCCATCAGCTAAAGAGTTCTGAGCTCTTGGGATAAAATTAAAGACAACATAAGTAAAAGTAGAAGATAGGTACTTGATGTCCCGAATGATTCCGTAGATATCCGCCGGTGATGACCTCGAGTGAATAGCACCAAGAAGTGCCTGTCAATCTGATTTGATACAGATTAATGGAAGACCTAAACACACTTTTAAAAGATTATTTCCAAATTCAAAACACCGTAATGCTGAACAATATTTCAATTACGAAGTAGTTTTACATACAGTAGAACCTCTATAAATTAATAATTTTGAGACTTTGAAATTTTATTAATTTATAGAGATATTAATTTACAAAAAATTTCTTATTTAGATTTCATATTTTAAGATATATTTATATTAAGATAAGGAAATATTTGATTTTAGTGTATAGACAATAATTGTGATTTTAAAAAAAAATTACATTTATATTTATATTAATGTTATTATATTATTTGATGTATATAATATATATTGTATAGAACTTAAATGTGGTTTTAGATATAATATTACTAAATCTCATCAAAAATAATAGGTTCTTATTTATATAAAACATGTTTACAGATAAATTATTAATTTATAATTTTAAAAGGACCATATATTTGCATAGAATTTTCTATAAAAAAATATTATCTTATTATTTTACTGATTTGTGTCAAATTTTAAACCGGCCTAAGTTGGAATCAGCAAAATTTAATAATTTATAGAGATTATTAATTTATCGAGTATTAATTTATAGATCTTTTACTGTTAATTTAATTTCCACTAGGTGTCTTCCTGCACCATGTGCAGTGCAGTAAAAAATTTAAAATATTATTTAACAGATAAATATAAATTATATTTTAAAATAAATTTTTGTTAATATTATAAATTTTCTTTTTTCGTATCAATATTAATTTGATTTAATTCAACATAAAAATTATATTTAAGAATATGCATGTATATATTTGAAATTATAATCTTTGATAGATTTTTCTATCTATTTATTTTAATTAAATATATTAAATAAATTTGTAAAAGTTGCATAATTACCAAAAATTAATATTAAACAATATTTATAAAATTTGTAGATATATAAGAAAATAATGATTTTACTTTTAAATTTGTATAATTTTCTAAAAAAATTGTATACATTTTTGAAAATTTTAGTAATAAAATTGTATAATTTAAAAACATATAATTAAATTATATTTCAAAATTTATAATGTCATATTTGAATATATTTATTTTAATGATGATTTATGAGTTATTCCCATATTCTAAAAAAATTTTCAAAAATATAAATTGACATTAAATGTAATATATGAGTTATTACCATATTTTAAAAATTTTACCAAAAATATAAATTAACATTAAATGCAATTGTCAATGTCATATTAAGCTATAAGACTTGTCATCAATTTCAGTAGCCATGTCATATTTGTTTTGTGAAATTGATTGTATAAATGACATGTGGCAAAATAACTTTACAAATATAGTCTTGGGGATTACTACGGAAAGCCACTATACACAACCAAAAACAGATCCCCTCTACTTTTACATCTTTATCGATTCACTTCCCACTTCATCTGCATAAAAAATGAACAATAAATCTTAAAATACTTAATTTCATATATTCCTTCTTATAATTACTTTAAATCTATTGCAACAACAACCATAAACAGCCACAACTATGGTCATACACAAATTTTAACTTCACACAATATCCGCCCGTAGCGTGGACACGGACCTAGTATTGAGTAATAATAGTAATACTTGATTTTATCTAAAATTCGTGTTTCTGAAAAAAATGAATTATCCAATTTGGTAACGTAATATTGATTCTGTAAATCTTGACCATTATCGATTCCAAGACCAGACTTGCCCGACACACACTATAAATGTATGGAATACATATGGCTAAATAGTATACGAAGCAATCGCAAACTTTGAAACTCTAAACCAACACGTGAAGATGAAGAACGTTTCTCTCAAGCTTCCACTCTTCAATTTCATTTTGGTCATCACATCTAGTAAGTATTCCTTTTGCTTTTTAGAACAGTAGCGTTTGTGTTTCTTTTCACATATATAAATAGAGAAAACAAAACTTTAACCGTTAAACCCCAATTTATTTATGTGAATGATGGAGAAGATTTTGGAGCAGAAGCAAGAGAGTTAACTGAAGTTGAAGTTATGGCCGGAAGTACAAGTGACGCTGCCATAGGCAAGACTCTGGATCCAGCACATCCACCTTGCAAGAGGGACGCCGATTGTAGCTTCGAATGTCCCAATGGAGGATTCTGCAACGATCCCTATGGGTTATGTGATTGTCTCTGATCACTATTCTAATCTAATTTCCATACAAAAAAATGTATCATCATCAATTCTTTAGACTTTAACACACTCATTTTGTATTTCAAGATTAATAATAGTAAATCATATGCTTAAAATTCAATATGCAAACTTGGTTCGATCCAAATAAAACAAAACAGTTATTTCAAGGTCGACCACACTGGAGGCCTCTCCTTGCCAATGACAATCTTGACTTCAAAGAGACTGTTGCTTCTTCCTCTTCTCCTCCACTTTCTTCACTGTCTAAAACAACAATGGATTCAGGCATTGATGCTTCTTCTAAGACCGACTTCTCAAACTCTTCACCCCAACTTTTCGGATCTTGATTCTCATTCATTTCAGTTTGCGCAAGTACCTCTGCTTTGCTAACTTCATTCAACTGTGACTCTCCAAGAGGTCTCAAGAACAGTTTTCCGCTTAGTCTATTGTTGTCACTCTTTGCAGCAGAAGATCGAACACCTGAACATGCCAAGTTATTATTAAGTGATGCTGCATTAACCAATGGCTTCTTTAATCCCAGAGATTGAGGAGGCAATGTGATAGACTTTAGTAGTTTGAAAGATTTGTAAAAGGAAACACTCGTTTATTAATGAAAGATATAGCTTCGAAAGTTCAGATTCAGATCATCATCTCATGACGATAATGATATTCCTTTACGATCTCATAGCGATCGCCTCTAGACTCATAGTGTCTACAATGAACATACAAAGCATAAAAGATTCTCTCTAACGGTCACTTCTTATTTATACTCAAGTCTTCCCTCAACCCTCCAACGGCAAACCCTCTGTTCGCTTTAGAGTCATAGCTTCCTCATCCAACGGCAAACCCTCTGTTTGCATCAGAGTCTCAGCTTTCTTCTCACCACTCGACTTAACCTCCACGTTAACATTCTTCATTGACTTCTTCCTGAAGTAAGCTCTTTGATACTTATCAATACTCACTCCTTTGAAATCAAGCTTGTCCTCAAGCTTGAAATAAGGATAATGCTCCACAAACTCTCCATAAGATACCCATGAATTCTCATGAGAAGGACAATGCACCCACTTCACCAACAACTCCAAATATTCCTCATCATTATATCGCTTCGCTAAGACATCCTCCGGAATCACAATACTGTCAACTTCACTCAGCTTCTCCAATGGTAATGGCTTCACTTCCACACAAGAACCTAAAGCCAACTTCAATTGCGAAACATGAAAGACCGGATGTATCTTTGATGATGCCAGCAATTGAAGCTTATAAGCAGTCTGTCCCACTCTGGCCATCACTTGAAAGGGACCGAAGAACTTCGCCGCTAACTTTTGACACACATGGCGTGCCACCGACTGTTGACGATATGGTTTCAACTTAAGATAAACCATGGCGCCAACTTCAAATTCAACATCTCGACGATGACCATCAGCACTCTTCTTCATTAGTTCTTGTGCACGCAACAAGTTAAACCTGATCTGCTCCAACATCCTATCTCGTTCCCGCAACGAAGCCTCCAACTCAAAGTTCTTAGTGGACCCTTCCTCAAAACGAAGCAACGTTGGTGGATCTCGCCCATAAACTACAGAGAAAGGAGAAGCCTTGAGCGAGGAATGAAAAGATGTATTATACCATAATTCAGCCAACGCCAAGAACTTAAACCAGGTCCGTGGATGAGATGAAGCAAAGCAACGCAAGTAGGTCTCCAAGCAACGGTTCAACACCTCCGTCTGACCATCAGTTTGAGGGTGGAAAGCGGTACTGAATTTGAGTTTTGTACCCGCCAGACGAAAAGCATCAGTCCAGAAAGCACTGAGAAAGATCCTGTCACGATCTGATACGATGCTTTTTGGAAATCCATGTAAACGCACAATCTCAGCTACAAACTTCTCCGCAACATCCAAGGTTGAAAACAGATGCTTCAATCCAATAAAGTGTCCATACTTACTCAATCGATCCACCACAACCAACACCACATTAAAGCCTTGAGAAGTAGGTAATCCTTCAATAAAATCCAACGAGATGTCCTCCCAAACTCTTGTAGGAACTGGCAAGGGTTGTAACAAGCCCGCAGGTGAGAGTGTTGAGTACTTATGAGTTTGACAAACTGTACACTCCGCCACATATATACTGTTGGACCCTCTTCGCAATGCCTTCCCAATAAAAACTCAACTGAATCCTCTTCAACGTTTTGAAAACACCAGAATGACCTCCCAACTTTCTGTCATGACACTTCGCTAGAATCAATGGAATGAAACGAGAAGTTTTAGATAGTACCAAACGCCGTTTATACCACACTCTGCCTTCAATGATCTGATAATGAGCATTCTTGATAGTACCATCCAATACTCTCTGCTTCAATCTTACCACATCCTCGGCTGACTCCAACTCCTTATAAATGTCTTGAATTTGTAAAACATTCAGAATTGTTACCGCCAAGCACAATGAACTCCCCGACCCTTCACTAGCTTCCATACAACGAGGCAACCCATCAGCGGCCTTATTCTCACAACCTGGTTTATAAAATATCTGAAAATCATAGCCAAGTAAGCGAGTTAACCACTTTTGATATTCCATATTGACTTCCTTCTGCTCGAGCAAGAATTTGAGACTGCATTGATCGGTATGAACAATAAACTTGCGTCCCAAAAGGTAATGCTTCCACTTCTGCACCGCCATTACTACTGCCATCAACTCCCTTTCATAAGCCGGTTTCAACTGTTCTCTTGGTGTTAGAGCATGGCTAAAATAAGCGATAGGATTCTTGTCTTGCATTAATACTGCACCGAGACCAAACCCTGATGCACCAGACTCAATGATGAATGGTTTAGAGAAATTCGGTAATGCCAACACTGGGGTAGAAACCATCGCATTCTTCAACTGATCAAATGCCTATCCTGCCTCCTTACTCCAATCAAACTTATCCTTCTGCAACAGAGTTGTCAAAGGTTTAGCCAACACTCCATAGTCTTTGACAAACCTCCTGTAATAGCCAGTTAAGCCCAAAAACCCTCTCAATTGTTTCACTGTCTTCGGAATAGGCCACTGCTTCATCGCTTCTGTCTTGGTCACCTCCGACCATTGCCACACCATTTTCTGATATAATGTGGCCAAGATACTCTACCTGGCTCAAGCCAAACACACATTTCTTCTTATTTGCGAACAATGTTTGCTCCTGAAACACTTGTAAAACCAACTTCAAATGATGGACATGTTCTTCGACTGAAGGGCTATACACTAATATGTCATCAAAGAAAACCAAGACAAACTTCCGCAAGAATGGCTTGAAAACTCGGTTCGTCAATGCCTGAAAAGTAGCTGGAGCATTGGTCAAACCAAAAGGCATGACCAAGAACTCATAATGACTCTCAACCGTGCGAAATGCTGTCTTTGCAATGTCCTTCTCCTCCATTCTTATTTGATGATAACCAGAACGAAAGTCTAACTTGGAGAATATCACTGCTCCATGTAACTCATCAAGCAACTGATCAATGATTGGTATAGGAAATTTGTTTGGCACTGTCACTCGGTTAAGCGCCCTATAATCCACACAAAAACGGTGACTATTGTCCTTCTTCTTGACCAAAAGCACTGGACTGGAGAAAGGGCTATTGCTGGGACGTATAATACCTGATTCCAGCATCTCATTCACCATTTTCTCCATCACAAGCTTCGTGTTATGCGGATGTCGGTATGGTTGAACCGACACTGAAGAAACTCCTGGTAACAGCTCAATAGAATGCTCTGTTCCTCTGAAAAGTGGTAGTTGTGTTGGTAGCTCAAAAACTGCTGCGAACTGCTCCAACAACTGAGAAACTGCCAACGGAATATCTGGTAAGGTTGTCGGTACTTCTGTACTAGCCCCAAGTGCTTCTCTTCCTTTGTAAACCAGTAGAGAAGAATGGATACAATGACTGAAACAAGGGAGGAGCACAATGTAAACTCGGGTCCCCAAACAATGTCACTCTCTTCCCTTGATAAGCAAATGAGATTTCATGTTTCTTCCAGTCAATCTCACATTTACCTAATGTCTCAAGCCATTGTATTCCTAATACCAAATCAACCGCTCCCAATTCCAAAGAGATGAAGTCAGATGTAAAAGTATTAGAGCCAAGGTGAAAAGGTAAAGATTTGCACACGCCTAACCCTTTCACAATCACTCCATTACCCAATAATACATCTAGGCTGCTGTCTGCAAAAACTTTCAATTGCAACCTCTTCACAACTTCAGGGGATATGAAGTTATGAGATGCTCCACTATCAAGCAAAACAATCATCTCTAAATTTCCAATCTTCCCTTGTAACTTCATTGTCTTCGGTGAACTGTATCCCAAGAAAGAGTTAAATGACAAAGTCTTTAACATTGGCATCTCCATTGGAGAGACCATAACTTCATCACCATCTTCATCAGTAACCACCTCGAGCTCAAGTCCATTTATCACTGTCATCACTCTAAGCTCCTTGTTTGGACAAACCGCTGCATGAGCCCTTGACCATTTCGCTCCCCATTTGAAACAAACTCCCTCGTGACGCATGTTATCCAACTCAGCATCACTATACTTCTGACGAGGCCGTTGTGCCAACTTGCTTCCACTTGCCACATCTTTATTCGGCTTAGTATCCAACAACAACTGTTTCTGCTTCTCCTGCGACTGATGATTCGAATGGAACGTAGTAGCAGAAGACTTATGAACCGGTTTAGCACTGTGACTGTGACCACTCGTAGCTGTACCCACCACCTTGCAGAAAGCACTAGATTCCATACGGAGAACCGCAGCAATGTAATTAGACAAGCCCTCTGGATCTTTCATCCTAATAACCTCCTTCATCTCCGGTGTCAAACCATAGTAAAATATCATCTCCAAGTGATGATCAGCTAGATCAGGAACTTGTGCCGATAGGTCCTCAAATTCTGAAACATAATCAGTCACTGAACCAGTTTGTCGAATCGCAAACAATCTCGTTTCAGGTTCATCATAAATTGACTCCGAGAATCGCACAATCATCCTTTGTTTAAAATCATTCCAGCTTCGAAAACCTCCTCTCCTCATCACCCAAGCACACCATTTCTTCACCAGCCCTTGTAAACAAAGAGGAACCATATCCATCTTTGCTTCTTTAGAATAACGTCCCAAATTGAAGAAATATTCCACATCCACAATCCATTCGTAAGATCTCAATCCGTCAAAAGAAGGCATCTCAACTCTGCGCACCATGATATCAAGATTCGCCAGATGAAGATCTTCGTGCCGATAATCTGCTGGATTATCTTCACGGAATCGATCACCACTCGAGTTTCGTACCTGTGATCGTGAAGACGAAAACTCTGAAGCTCAAATCGGAGTCTGCATCGGAGAATCCTCAATCACCGGTTGCTTCCCTAACGCCTTCAACACCGCGTCAAACTTTATGTCAAGCTTCGAATCCATTGAAGAAAGTTTCGTATCCAACGTGTCGACTCTCAACTCCAAAGAATCAAATCTCTTCTCCTTCACATCTGCATCCTTCGACAATCGCTCATACGCTCCCATCAGAAACTTCAATTGACCTTGTACCTTCGACGAAACTTTCGTCGACATCTCAGAATCGTCCGATTTCGCCGTCGTATACATCACCGTAACACCGCGTTTGATCCGATCTCAGTTTCACCGCACCAATGATAGACTTTAGTAGTTTGAAAGAATTGTAAAAGGAAACACTCGTTTATTAATGAAAGATATAGCTTCGAAAGTTCAGATTCAGATCATCATCTCATGACGATAATGATCTTCCTCTACGATCTCATAGCAATCGCCTCTAGACTCATAGCTCTACAATGAACATACAAAGCATAAAAGATTCTCTCTAACGGTCACTTCTTATTTATATTCAAGTCTTCCCTCAATCCTCCAACGGCAAACCCTCTGTTCGCTTTAGAGTCATAGCTTCCTCATCCAACGGCAAACCCTCTCTTTGCATCAGAGTCTCAGCTTTCTTCTCACCACTCGACTTAACATCCACGTTAACATTCTTCATTGACTTCTTCCTGAAGTAATCTCTTTGATACTTATCACAATGCAAGAGATAGCTTCTTCCTGCTCCAGTTGTTACCAGATGTGTTTGCCTCGCAGATACCAACCACTGCTTTTCTTTTCCCATTACCATCCATATGTTGATCAGTGTCACGACTCTCTTAATGTGTTATGCTAAAGGAAGATTCCACTGCTAAGTTCGGCTTAATCCCATCAGGATTTTCGTGATTTCGAGCTAAAACACGAATTCCACTTTCAGAAACCTTCTCATCTCCATGACTCTAACGAGACGAAAAGGAAGCAAAGTTGGAACTTATAGGAACACGCAAAATCAACATTTGCTCACTGAATAAACTAACTAAGCACCTTAACCTCGCCTGCGTTTGGTGTTTCCTGAATTTGGAGGCTGGTGCTGCTTCCATCACCAGCGTTAACCTTTACAGCATACTTCTGGGTCATCTCTCATGCCTTATAATCGAAAGCTTGGCTATTGTATTTGTCCTCCCTGCTCTGAGACAAACAAATCCAGCAAAAGAAATAGTTAAGAAAATTCTCAAAGAGAAAATGACTTTGTGGTAAAGCATTTTTGGCGCATGTATTAAGACTTACAACTTCACACATCAAGTCATCATCCGGATTAGGTTCACTAAGCAACAACCCGATACTCGTCAACACTGTAGAGATGTTCAATGATGGTTGCCAAGCACCCTGTGCTCACAACAAGAAATAAACTAATCACTCTTTATCTTTCTTTTCTAATGAAAAGGCACATTTGCTTCCTAATCACATTGGCACATCTGCTGTACCTTACTCTAGTGCAAATTCAGATCAAGAAAGCCAAGAAACTATTTTTCATTCCGGAACTTATATAAGAATGCATTTCATCACTTGCACTGAGTAGCTTTCATGTATGTATTCTAATACCAAAAACCACCAAAGACAAGATTGGATTCAACAAAAAACTACGGAGCTTCTATTCAACAATGGCTACAACATATCAATCAACAAAAGCGCCTCAAGGAAGAAGGAAGAAACAGAGTGTCACCTATGGCGCTGTTCCAACAGACTCAAGACCTTCAGTAATCTTCAGCTGCTTCAACAGAGTATTAATCCCTAATGTTACCAATCGATCATGCCTTTCCTTGTCAACCACAAAACTCCACTGCTCATTGCAAGGAGATATCCATACCCCCGAACTAATATAGATAAGAACTATGTTTGTGTGGATATAGAGAAGAGTTAGTGAGAAGGATGAAGCAGAATGGATAAACAAAGAAGGAAAGAGAGAAAGATAGCGGGAGAGAAAAAAAGTGGGAAATAAAATATTGTGCGAAATTTTATAAATTAACTTATTTTATAAATTAAAGATTTCCCCAATAATTCAAAATAGATATTAATTTAAATCTTATATAAATAATTATAAATTTATATAATGTTTTAAACCGTTTTTATCTACTTTTACAATTCAAAAATATATATTTTAGATCATTATATATTTTTCATCCACTTTTGTACTGATAGATAAGTTAGATCCACATTTATTATATTCGATCTATTTGGTTCACTAAATCCGCTCAAAAGAGTTTCCTCTTTCGTTGACCCTTAGACAAGCATATTTTAAATTCAAAATGCAAACTGTTTGACTGGAAACAGTTTGCATTTTGAATTTAAAATATGCTTTTCTAAAGGTATATATAGATGTATATACCGTCTGTGTGTATTTTCTTAACTAGTAAATAAATAAAAAAAGCCACCAGAAAGTAGATATGCTCCATTGAAACATCATTTGCTTTCATTTTTGGTTAAAAATAAATACTAATAGAAAATATAATATATTGTTTGAATTTTGACTAGTATTACGTAAAAATAGTAGTACTTGATTTTATCTAAAACTAGATTTTGATTTGTTTGGTTTATAACTTTATATAATTGTTATATACATTCGTTAAAAGTCAGAGATAATATTCATACTTAAACGTTTGCGTTTTGATGATTATACTTGGGAGTTTAGATATTTTACGTATCGTATTTCAGATTAATAAATTTTTATAATATGTTATTAATGTTTTAAAGCGAGATTATGATCCACGATTTAAAATTTACAACGTATTTTATTACAAATTGATAAATTTTATAATGCCGTATGTTTTGGTTTGTTTTTGAAAATTCTTATTTTCAGTTGCTATTTTTAATAAGTTAGCACTGTAATATAAATAAGTTTTAAAAACTAATAGAATTTTCTATATATTTTTGTTTTCTCAAAAATCAATTTAAAATACATCTCATATTTACTAATATAATTAAATTGGCCTTGAATAAAACAAATAAAGATAAATAATGTTTGGCCTTTGTTTACATCCAAAAATTTTAAAGATTGAGTTTTTAACATACAAAACTAAATCACTTTGGTTTTGTTTGGGTTTTGTTTTATTAATTTGAGGAATGACATGGCAATTTAATTATCTTCAAAAAGTAATGGAAGAATCATAAAAAGAGATTTTGTTTTAATAGTATAGATTTGTGTTTCTGAAAAAGGTGATTTATCCAATTTGGTAACGGAATATTGATTCTGTAAATCTTGACCAGCATCGCTACCAAGACCAGACTTGCCCCATACACACTATAAATGTATGGAATACATATGGCTAAATGCCTAAATACTATCGCAAACTTTGAAACTCTAAACCAACACGTGAAGATGAAGAACGTTTCTCTCAAGCTTCCACTCTTGATTTTCATTTTGTTCAACACATCTAGAAAGTATTTCTTTTGCTTTTTAGAACAGTAGCGTTTGTGTTTCTTTCCACAAATATAAATAGAGAAAACAAAACTTAACCGTTAAACCCCATTTATTTATGTGAATGATGGAGAAGATTTTGGAGTAGAAGCAAGAGAGTTAACTGAAGTTGAAGTTATGGCCGGAAGTACAAGTGACGCTGCCATAGGCAAGGCTCTGCATCCAGCACATCCACCTTGCCAGAGGGACGTCGATTGTAGGTTCGAATGTCCCAAGGGAGGATACTGCAACGATCGCTATGGGTTATGTGTTTGTCTCTGATCACTATTCTAATCTAATTTCCATATAAAAAAATGTATCATCATCAAACCTTTAGACTTTAACACCACTCATTTTGTATTTCAAGATTAATAATAATAAATCATATGCTTGAGATTCAATATGCAACCTTGGTTCGATCCAAATAAAACAAAACAGTTATTTCAAGGTCGACCACACTTGAGGCCTCTCCTTGCCAATGACAATCTTGACTTCAAAGAGACTGTTGATTCTTCCTCTTCTCTTCCACTTTCTTCACTCTTTAGAACAACAATGGATTCAGGCATTGATGCACTGGGCCCAATAATTCAAATAGATATTAATTTAATTTTATATAAATAATTATAAATTTATATAATGTTTTGAACCATTTTTATCTTTTTTTTACAATTCAAAAAATATATTTTAAATCATTATAAAAGTTTCATCTACTCTTATACTGATAGATACGTTAGATCCACATTTATTATATTCGATCTATTTGGTTCACTAAATCCGCACCGTTGATTTCGGTGAAAAGAGTTTCCTCTTTCGTTGACCTTTAGACAAGCATATTATAAATTCAAAATACAAACTGTTTGACTGGAAATCATATATATATATATATTCGTATATATTGTCCGTGTTTATTTTTTTAACTAGTAAATCACAAAAAAAAGCCACAGAATTGTAAAGGCTGTAGTTTTAATATTTTTACTATATAATTAATGCTGTAGAATTTTTGTTGTTGATGTAGATTTTTTTGCTACAGATTTTTTATTGTAATTTTTTTGCTGTAGTTTTTTTCCTTTTAAAGCATGATTGGTATAAAATAGCTGTAAATGTTATATACATATTCTAACTCTGATTAAATGAAAATCAAAATCAAATTGATAAATATTAATCCATGTCAAACTATTTTTTAAAGATTTTCACACATTAATAAAACATATTAAATTTTGATTATAAATACATCATTTTATGATTAATTATTTTCCAGAACTTTTCGCCAATAAAAATTTAATAAACACAATTATTGTTTTCAAAGTTTACAACTTATCATTATTATCTAATAAAAATATATTAAAATTTTAGAAATGTGTTTTTGAAACAGTTTCTTTTCTAAAACATGGATCATTTTAAAATAGAGGGAATAGTAATCAGTCACATTTTATGAACTGATTAATTATTATAGAAACATTGTATGTTTCTTTTTTGTAAATGAATATAATTGTTAAGTATCATATATAATCAACATATGTGAGATGTTATTTATACGTATGAAATTTATAGTATATATATTACGTGTATTTTAGAAAGAAAATAAAACGTTTGGTAGGAAAGAGAAAATTATTGTTCAAAGCACTTGACGAAGTGCTCTGGAGAACTTGATCTCTAAAGCCATAAACTGAAATAAAAGCTAGTTATGGCTGTGAGTTTTCAAATGTAAATTAATGTATGATTGCTTTGAATTTTTGGCTGTGGAGAAAATTTGGAACGTGGACAACACTCAGCTCTCACCAATCATCTTCTAGATATGCTCGATTGAAACATCATTTGCTTTCATTTTTGGTTAAAAATAAACACTAATAGAAAATATAATATATTTTTTGAATTTTGACTAGTATTGCATAAAAATAGTAGTACTTGATTTTATCTAAAATTCGTGTTTCTGAAAAAAAGTGATTTATCCAATTTGGTAACGGAATATTGATTCTGTAAATCTTGACCAGCATCGCTACCAAGACCAGACTTGCCCCATACACACTATAAATGTATGGAATACATATGGCTAAATGCCTAAATACTATCGCAAACTTTGAAACTCTAAACCAACACGTGAAGATGAAGAACGTTTCTCTCAAGCTTCCACTCTTGATTTTCATTTTGGTCATCACATCTAGTAAGTATTTCTTTTGCCTTTTAGAACAGTAGCGTTTGTGTTTCTTTTCACAAATATAAATAGAGAAAGCTTAACTGTTGAAACCCATTTTATTTATGTGACATGATGGAGAAGATTTTGGAGCGGAAGCAAGAGAGTTAACTGAAGTTGAACTTATGGCCGGAAGTTCAAGTGACGCTACCATAGCCAATACTCTGGATCCAGCACATCCACCTTGCCAGAGGGACATCGATTGTACCTTCAAATGTCCCAAGGGAGGATTCTGCAACGATCCCCTTGGATTATGTGATTGTTCGTGATCATTATTCTAAATCTATTTTTCACTTTTAAAAGGAAAACGTATTGCCATAAATTCTCTAGGCTTTTATTTTAACACTCACTAGGGTAAGATCTGCGCCTTGCGAGGCACATGGTAAATTTATATGAAAATTATTTAAGAAATATCGTATGAAAAAAATTTATATTATTGATCAAATTAATATATTTGGCTCTTAGACAAATTTTTAAAACTTTTTTGTTAATTACATAATTTGTTTACTAATGAACTGATCACATTTTTAAAAATATTTTAGGTCAAAAAATTATTTATCGCATAACAACCTAACGTTTAGGCCGAAAAATCTCATGCCTACTATTTGTTTACAATGAAACTATGTCAGCTCGGTTTTATATCATGATTTAGCAATTTAAAAGTTAATTATCGTTATGAGAAGTTTACGTTCACGTGCCAATCCTATCTATCTTCGATATTTTTCTCATTTTTGTGTCATTTTAGTTATTGTTCGATATAAATATTGATTTTTGAGTTTATTCTCATTTCTTTCTTTTATTTTGGGCTGACATTTAGAAAATGTTTAAGATTCAAAATTATTAAAGAGATACATACTTATGTTAAGATCTGCGCATTGTGCAGAATAAATAATTTTTTTATATTTTTCTGCATGTTATGAAATAATAAAATAATAATTATATATTAAATAACTAAGAAATCAGTTACTATTATGTAATAAATTGGCTTGCATATATAAATCAAATGACCGCTATTGTTTATTCGCAATCATTTTAGAATAAATAAATCAAAACAATCAATCTTATCTATCGTATATGATATATAATTAAATTTAAACGATATGAAGTATATATATATATATTAACATAAACACCTATTAAAATAGTGTTACAAAAAAAAAGTGTTACAAAAAAACACCTATTAAAATAAAATTATTTATTTATATGATTTTATTATCATTGTATCTTATTATAAAAAAAATTTAAACATTGATCACAAAAGTTTATGTGAGACTTTTAACAGTTTTAGTAATTTATACTCGTTTTGAAAAATTCAAAATACAACATATACAAAAAATTTAATATATGATTAATGTAATTTATTTTAATAGTAAAGAATTAAACAAAAATGATAGAAATCATACAGATTATTAGCAAATCTTCATTATTTAAAATCATTAATTACTTATATATCATAATCACATTAAGTAATTCCGTAGGTTTTATTTAAGGAAATAATATATAATAAATAGCTACATTTTGTACTTAACCCTGAGTTTTTCTCAATAATTACTACCTTATGCAATTGGTATTAAACACAACGTTTTGCTTCTTTACTAAAGCTACGTACGTTTGCCTTATTTGTTTTTTAACACTGTGAATCTTATTGAGCTACATGAACAAAAAATCCAGAGTATTACAAAAAATCAAAGCATAAAACCATACCAATAGGTATGTCAAGGAAACATAAACGCACTTCACACATACGAAGACAATAGTCTCATGATGGTGTGCGTTCGAATAGAAGGCTGCAGGAGAGGCTAGTGCTTCTGCAAAAATTAAGGATTGAAATTATTCACCCTCTCTACAATGGAAACTCATCAAGAGAGCATTGGACAATTTCCAAAATTGATGTCTTCTTGTTTGTTTCTAAACCATGAACTTGAATCCTTTAAACTGTTTGGCTCTTCTTTTATCCACATTAGCGGCTTGAAAAGAGCTTAGCTTATAAAGATTCATCTCAAAGAGGTTAATCCAACCAATTCGTTAACAAAAGAGAATGAAATTCCATAAACGCCAAAGACCACGAAAAACAATCTGATAGTAGACACTGCTCCAGTAATACTGAAAAACCCAACACTTCCAACTTCAGGACCACCATGAATGGACTCAAACAGGCTGGAAACACAGCCTTTGCATCATGTGAGATGCACCATGGCTTAGGATCGAAACATCACCATCTGCTCGAGTAGAGGCCAGAGAAGAACACAGTCTTTAAACTCCATAAACATCCTCTGTTCCAAGCCCCAAGATCTGATTGATACCCGACAAAGAAACAACAAAAACACTGAGAGAAACAACACAAGCGAGCTCCGATGCAAATACGACACACCGAACACGGCCTAGAAACCAAGATATTGAAACTAGATC
>NC_027750.1:30822414-30831677 GCF_000695525.1 Brassica oleracea var. oleracea
GGTATATTGAAATCAACTTTCCAATATACATTTAGTTCCATATATGGAATATTCTATATGGAATATACACATATTTTAAGAAATAGATGCTATTAAATAGAAATATCTAACATATAAAAAAGAATATCTAGCATACTTTAAAAATTAAAGCTATTATGTTTAAACTATAAGAATACAATAAATAAAATTTCAATTAAATAGTTTACTCAAGATAGACATAATAGTTGAATTTATTTGACATATAAAAAACCGAGAGACATATAAATACTTTTAAAAGATAACATATTACCCGACACAATATTATATTTTGAAAATATACATTTATTAATAAACACAATCATACTAATTGGTTTGATTTATTATATAAATAAAATAGAAAAAATTAATGTAATATATATTATTAATTGACAAGTATCTCATGTAACATATTATTTTGATAGTAAATGTAATTACTATACGAACAATCAATAAATATACGTACACAGATAAAAAACCGTCAATGAATCAGATAATATTATTTATTTTAAATTGAATAAACATCTGTGCGGGCACGCAGATCAAAGTCTAGTACAAAACTAAATCACTTTGGGTTTTGTTTTATTAATTTGAGGAATGACATGTCAATTTAATTATCTTCAAAAAGTAATGGAAGAATCATAAAAGAGATTTTGTTTTAATAGTATAGATTTGTGTTTCTGAAAAAGGTGATTTATCCAATTTGGTAACGGAATATTGATTCTGTAAGTATTGACCAGTATCGCTACCAAGACCAGACTTGCCCCACACACACTATAAATGTATGGAATACATATGGCTAAATACTATACGAAGCAATCGCAAACTTTGAAACTCTAAACCAACACGTGAAGATGAAGAACGTTTCTCTCAAGCTTCCACTCTTGATTTTCATTTTGGTCATCACATCTAGTAAGTATTTCTTTTGCTTTTTAGAACAGTAGCATTTGTGTTTCTTTCCACAAATATAAATAGAGAAAACAAAACTTAACCGTTAAACCCCATTTATTTATGTGAATGATGGAGAAGATTTTGGAGTAGAAGCAAGAGAGTTAACTGAAGTTGAAGTTATGTCCGGAAGTACAAGTGACGCTGCCATAGGCAAGGCTCTGGGTCCAGCACATCCACCATGCCAGAGGGACGTCGATTGTAGGTTCGAATGTCCCAAGGGAGGATACTGCAACGATCGCTATGGGTTATGTGTTTGTCTCTGATCACTATTCTAATCTAATTTCCATTTTAAAAAAATGTATCGTCATCAATTCTTTAGACTACACTCATTTTGTATTTCAAGGATAAATATAATAAATCCTATGCTTGATATTCAACATGCAATCTTGATTCGATCCAAATAAAACAAAACAGTTTTTTCAAGGTTTACCACACTTGAGGCTTCCTCTCCTTGCCAGTAATAATCTTGACCTCGAAGCGACTGTTGCTTCTTCCTCTTCTCCTCCACTTTCTTCGCTGTCTAGAACAACAATGGATTCAGGCATTGATGCTTCTTCCAAGGCCGAATTCTCAAACTCTCGTCCCCAACTTGTCACATCTTGATTCTGATTCATTTCAGTTTGCGCAAGTACCTCTGCTTTGCTAACTTCATTCAACTGTGACTCTCCAAGAGGTCTCAAGGACAGTTTTCTGCTTAGTCTATTGTTGTCACTCTTTGCAGCAGATGATCGAACACCCGAAGAGGCCAAGTTATTATTAAATGATGCTGCATTAACCAATGGCTTCTTTAACCCCAGAGAAAGCTTCTTCACAATTGAATATGGCTTCTTGTTTTCTTTACAGACAGCTGAAACTTCATGTGTGAGTTGTTCACTGCACAAGTCTTTCTTTTGAGATTGAGGAGGCAATGCTAGAGATAGTTTCTTCCTGCTCCCTCCGTTGTTACCAGATGTGTTTGCCTCGTAGAAACCAATCACTGCTTTTCTTTTCCCATTACCATCCATTTGTTGATCAGTGTTACGACTCTCTTTATATGTCATGCTCAACGAAGATTCCACTGCTAAGTTCGGCTTAATCCCATCAGGCTTTTCGTGATTTCGAGCTAAAACACTAATTCCACTTTCAGAAACCTTGTCATTTCCATGACTCTAACGAAACAAAAAAGGAAGCAAAGTTATAATGAATATACGCAAAATCAACATTTTGCGTATACGAATAAACTAACCTCGGCTGCGATAGGTGTTTCCTGAATTTGGAGGCTGGTGCTGCTTCCATCAACACCAGACTTGTAAACCTTGACAGCATACTTCTCTGTCATCTCCCGGGCCTTATAATCGAAAGCTTGTCTATTGTATTTGTACTCCCTGCTCTGAGACAATCAAACAAGGCCAGCAAAAAAAAAAAAAAATCAACAATCTCATAGAAAAATGAGTTTGTAACCATGTAAGACTTACAACTTCACACATCAAGCCATCATCAGGATTGGGTTCAGTAAGCAACAATCGAATGCTAGTCAGCACTGTAGAGATGTTCAATGATGGTTGCCAAGCACCCTGTGCTCATAATCAGAAACAAACTAACCATTACTATCAATCTTTTTTTTTCCTAATTAAAAAAAAATCATTTTTGCTTGTTAATCATTTCATTACTAGTGCTGCTGAATAGCTTCATGTATTATTCCTACAGAATCATTCAGAAGCTCCTAGATCAGATTTAAGTCTTACCAGCGAGATTGTCCACACCATGGATACAACAAAGTGCATCTGCTCAGCACATTCTTCAGAGACATTGAGCTGGCATATCAGATGGCTATGGACAAAGCTAGTGAAAGAAAATTCAACACTAGGAATCCATAAGAGGATGTGAGACTTACTGAGAACTTGGCGTCTAGCAATAGCACCAAGAACACTGACTTCAAGAGGAGAAGATCAACATCTGCCATTGGGAAGGAGCAGATGGACGATGTGAAAGCAAAGCTGGACAGTGTTCACAAGCTTCTCAGGAAGCATGTTAGCTTTCCAGAAGATGTAGAAGCTTGTAGATATAGACGACAACAACGAAGTAGAGGAAGATGTGAACTTCATCAGTGGCACTGGATTTCAGAATCAGAAGTCTGGGATTCCCAATATTTAAGTGAACCCTTATCCAAATGGAAGTGAACCTTGCTAATATTAAGCTATCTTCCCGGACGTTCACTGGTTTCAACGGCTCCTCCGAAAGGCTACTCGGCACCATTCGCCTCAACGCGGCAGCAAAAGGGGTCCCAAGAATCATCAAATTCTCGGTCATCGAGACCAACGCACCGTATAACGCAATTCTAAGCACACCATGGATACACTCCATGCAAGCCGCCGCGTCTACATATCACCGACAACTGGCACAACTCTTCAAACGTTTGCACGTCGAGGACAACACCCAATCCGGCAGCCTTGACCAGCAAAGCAACCATCAGCCGAACGGTCCCTCCCATCAACTGTAAGATCGACATATCTCTCCGGCGACGATAAGCGGTCACCAGTTTTGGAATGGGGAGCCACATCTTGGCCTCCTCCCCGAACCACGACTCATATACGCACGCAAAACCTTGGGGAGGCGACTAAGGCCGCATATCCTCCCGCGGGGGGATAAAGACAATCCCCGCCGGAGCGCAGGCATCTTCCAAAATCGAGGCCAGATCCGTCACGCCCGACCACGACGATTGAACGTTCGGCCAATTCTGGTCCTCGACGACAGTCGGATGTAAAAGATCATCCCCCAAAGGAGGCAACACCCTAAAAGCCCTGTCTTCTAGCATATCGAATGGTATGACCAGCTTCAGCGGTCCCGTGACCGGCCCCTTCGGACCCCAGTCCCCTCTTGAAGACTTCTTTTTACGCTTTGCCCCTCCCCTACAACTTTCTTCGGGGCAGCGTGATTAAGCGTTTAAGCACACACCAATTAACCTAATGTGCCAACAATACCACAATCGAATGGTATGTCATTGTATCATTTTAGAATCGAATCCACAAGGAACTTATGATCTATAACACCAAGAATACACAAGCTACTTTAATCTAAGCAAACAAGAATATGGATGATTTTGTAACAAGCTAATGTCCTAGGAATATAAACAATGTGATCTCAAATCCAATCAAGAAATAAGTACAAGAATTCAATCAAATGCTAAGGATGGATCCATGGGCAATGATAATTGATATAAGGTGATCAAGGTTCAATCTAGGATGTTCAAACAAAATAATCAACAAGTTTATAGGTCTAGATCTCATTCAATATAGATTAATCCACTGTCGTGGCAAAAAACCCTATGCTAATCATGAATTAAACATCAACTGTCGTTGGCAAACACAATCAAGCATGCATGAATCACAAGTCTACTAACCACTTAAACATCTCTGACATCAACTGTCGTTGGCCAAGTATGTAAAAGACAATACTAAGTACATTCAAGCATTTTAACAAACACCTTCCGGGTGTAAAATAACTTAGGGTCTAGATGAGAGTGATCAAGTCTAATCTAACATTAAAAACACGTAGCAAGCATAGAACAATGTTAATCAAGCAATAAACATCCTAAATATCCACCTAATCATCCTAATCTATCTAACCCATGAATCACAAGGTCACTACTCACTAATCTCCATGAGAAACCTTAAACCCATGTAAGGATCAAGGCTAACTGTGTTAATGAGCAAGAGAAACACAAATATAAGATGAAGTACTTCCTTAGATTATCAAAAGATTCAAGTTTTACAAGTTTAGACAAAGTCTTGAGAGAAAATGAGATAAGATCCAACTTTGGGAGCTACAAGGTATTTATATGATCCTTTAAAACCCTAATGAGCTCATAAACAAGTCTGAAAAGCCCATAAAAAATCATCAAAATCTCTCAGAAAAGGGTTTGGAGCGGGTAGGTTGACTGGGTCGTCCGGGCCGCTCCGCCCAGGTTCAGTTCATGCGCGCGGGTCAACCAACCCAGGCTGCCTAATCCGCGCTGGGTCAACCGCGGATCGACCAACCCAGGCTGGCCAACCCGCGCTGGGTCGACCGCGGGAAGGAAGGGTAGCTGCACGCGGGTGGTCGAACCCACTGTGATCTGGTCGCGCTGGGGTTGATATGCCTCTAGTAAATCGACCATAACTCCTCCAATACAGCTCCAAATGACTTGAAACCACTTCCATTGGAAAGCTAACTCAATTTACTATGTCTTCCCAAAATATTAGCAACAGAAGATATCTTTAAGACCTCCATCCATGTTCATTTTTCACCCTTTTGCACCACAAATGTCTCTAAATACCTCCAAGAACTCCATAGCACACTCCACCCTGTAATAAAGACTCATGTATGCAAAATGCAACCTAAAAATGACTAAAGTCTAATATATATGATTAAAATGTACAAAAATGAATGGCTAAAATTATGCAAATTCATAAGATATCACCGCGCGACCCAGACCTTCCGAACGAGGCTTCGCGACTAAAACCCCCTTATCGGGAGTTTGCCCTTCATGTCGCCCTGCCGAACGGGTCCCACTCGCCTTCAGAGTCGTCGAACCGCCCTCAATCGCATCCTCTTAACCAGAATTCGGCACGGAGACAGGCAAAACACCATCCCTTTCGCCACCCCCGCCGACGCGAGCACCGTCGGCCGCGGCAGCTACCCCTGAAGCCAATACGGCACCACCATACCTCATGTCCGGATCTTCAGAAGACTTCAGATGTTCTTCACGATGTTGATGCACTAGGGTTTTGCGACGATTCTGTCGGTGCAGCTTCGCCTCACTTTCAGGGTCCTCGACAATATCCTTGCCTTTATCTCGCCCGAATCATCAAGTAACCTTTTTCTTCTCCAAGACGATCGACATCGCTCTCAGCACACTTGCGATTTCGGCAAGAACTAAACCGTCCGCAAACGTCAACATCAAAGAAGCAAGAAAATAAGAAGAAGAACTAAATCGATGAGTCGGCCCATCACCTTTTATAGAGGGCTAACACGGTAAACGAAGTAACGCAATCATTACGCAGACAATTAATGCGGCAATGAACATCTTAAACAAGACGACAACTTGCTAACACGTGTAAAACAGTGTGACCCACGATGGAAACTAGCCTATCGCGAAGAAGAGCAAGCATAATCGCCTTCCTGTATTTATAGAAAAAAAAGTTAACTCATGCACACAAAAGGACCGTAACAACAACAACACCAGACTCGATCTCAAAATCTAATAAAGACCAAACAGCAAAACAACAACAGAGCTTACTGTCTGAGTATGAATCTAGAACTAAATCAACACGTGGGCTTATTGAAAGTCGAGATCTTTCAGGATAAATCAATCACCTAGCGATTCAACGTGGTCAGATCATGACGCTTCCAGAAGATATCAAGCAAGGTCTCAAAGCTACACTCTTCTGGATCGTACTGAACTGAAAATCTCGTACTTATCAACAACTTATTGAAAGATGAACTCACTGGATCCAGGGAAAGAGATATTCACCACCACCGTACTCATCGATATCTTCTATTAACTACATAATTTTCAGAAATCCACACAAAATTAGACTGAGTAGATTGAAACCCAAAGAACATAGATGTGGAAGCTGAAAGCTTTACCTTTGGATATGGAGAGCGTGATTAAGAAGACGAACATTGCGTCCTCTCTTCAGAGGCCGAACGTTCTTTCTGAAAAGCTCCCACTCGTATTCGGACTCTAGCTTCGAAGCAAAAAGAATATATGTTTCTCGCTAAGAGATCTAAACCCTCCCCACCGCCATAGTGTTTGTTTCTTTCTTCTTTGCTAGACTTTTGGGACAATTTTGAAACTGTAATTGTTTCGGAGCCATAGAAACTTAGTGGATGTCAGACCACACATATAGCGAGAGTTGGGTCTAAGAAGATATGAGATGTGGGGATGCTCTTTCTCGATCGATATATATATAGAATCAAAATAATAGAAAAGGTGGGGAAGATGAACCGAAGAACAAATAGTGGGAGGACTTGATTAGAAACCATAATTGAGAAGATTAGCCTCTTGGTCTGAATGTCTAAGGGTTTAGGGGTGTCAATTCGGGCTGGCCCGGCCCAGTCCGGCCCAAACCCGCTAAGTCCGTAAATATTTGGGCCCGGCCCGGCCCGGCCCGAAAATAATTTGGGCATAGAATTCAAAGCCCGGCCCGGCCCTTATAGGGCTACAGGGCTTTTCGGGCTTTTGTGGGCTTTTCGAAAAATAATTTGTCATTGTCACTTCCATCGTTTTAATACATGTGAATTTTCATTAAAAAAAGAGTTTCATTTTTAAAAAATAAAAAAGTATAAAGTGAGTTTAAAATTTTCTTGTCTATCACAAATTTTTTATTTTTTCGTATGTTTTAAAAACATTTTATACACAAACTAAATTTAATAAGATTTAAATAATCAGATATCAATTAAAACAAAAAAATATAAGAGAACAAAATTTATGATAAACATGGTCAAACGTTTTATACTTTATATTTTGAAAATAAAAACATGTTGTATATGAAAGAAGAATGTACTTTTGTAAAATTTAAAATGTAACACTTGTAATGATGAAACAATAAAGTGCATTAAAAACTTTTATATTTGCTTTATTAGAGTTTAGATAAAAATATTAAAATAATATATCAATACTAATAATAGTTTCGATTACAAGAAAGAAAGATAATATTTACGCTAAAATATAAATTTCGGGTTTTCGGGCCGGCCCTAGCCCAAACGGACTTAAGCCCAAAATACCCAAAGCCCAAATGGGCTTAGCCCGAAAGGCCCATTTTTTTGGGCTTATAAAGCTAAGCCCAAGCCCGGTAATTTTTAGGGCTGGGCGGGCTCGGACTACGGGCTTCGGCCCTAATTGACATGTCTAGGTAGCGTTGTAACGGTGGTTTGCACAGTCCGTGATAAATGAACAGACGACGACGACGATGGTGAGATGATGAGACGCAGCGTTTAGTTGAAGATTGACAGGTGTCGAACACGACATTGCCCGAATTGATGATGTGGAATCCTAGGTGGACACATTTGGGCAAAATGCACACAGGATTGGCTCTTTGGTACCTCAAGCAGGACAACCTCCTAAATTCAATCAACTCTACATTGTCGACACCGCCAATGAGGTTCAGAATAGAATTTCAACAGTGAAACGTACAGCCAAAGTTGGTGAGCTAGATCCAAATATTGTGAAAGCGCTGATAGAAACAATGGACACGCACAACTGTCTTACTAAGATTTTCAGAAAAGCTAGAGACATCCATGAAACTGATAGCTGCCAGGAATTTAGCATAAGATTGAAAGGCAAGTCAAAGCGTGATCGTCAATATGATATGCCTCAAACTGATGAAATTGCTGGTCTGATCGTTGGTGACTTTACAGAGGATATGGGCGAGAGAGACATTGTGGTCCGACACAAAGCATCCGGATTGCAACATATAAGTGATATGCACCCACTCTTTATGACCCTGCAATATCCAATACTCTTTCCGTACGGACAGATTGGCTTCAATGAAAACATACATGTCACCAATACGGATGGAAACACAAGGAGAAGGGAATACATCACAAAGAGAGAATACTTTGCCTACCAGATACAAACTCGCTTAGCAGAGGGCATGGTTATTGTGAGGTCCAAAAGGTTGTTTCACCAGTATATCGTGGACGCTTATACATCAATAGAAGAGGAGAGGTTGCGTTGGTTTCGCTTAAACCAGAAGGTCATTAGAGCAGACCTATACAACAGTGTACAAGATGCAGTCATGAAAGGTGACACGGATGCTAAATCAATAGGAAAGAGAGTCATATTACCTGCAAGTTATACAGGGAGCCCGCGGTATATGGCTGAAAGGTACCATGATGCGATGGCAATTTATCGATGGCATGGAAACCCAGACTTATTTATCACTATTACAACCAATCCTAAATGGGAAGAGATATCTGATCACCTCAAAATGTATGGCAACGATGATCCCAACGACCGTCCTGACCTGGAGTCTCGGGTGTTCAAAATGAAGCTTGATGAGTTGATGTCAGATTTCAACAAAGGCATCTTCTTCCCCCGTCCCAAAGCAGGTCTGCAAATAGGTTTTCAGACAAACCAAGCTTAAGATTTTAATATACAAATGATATTCCGTGTTTTTAACGGTTTTAAACTCGTTTTGGAGCAATTAAATGGTCGGTTTTAATTAATGTTTTGGTCTATTTGATGCGTTTTGGTGTTCTTAAGTGTAATATGCAGGTTACTAGATAGCTTGAAAGAAAAGAACGCATTCGGGATTTATTCAGAAGCAAGATGG
>NC_027750.1:30835238-30842698 GCF_000695525.1 Brassica oleracea var. oleracea
AATTAAATGGTCGGTTTTAATTAATGTTTTGGTCTATTTGATGCGTTTTGGTGTTCTTAAGTGTAATATGCAGGTTACTAGATAGCTTGAAAGAAAAGAACGCATTCGGGATTTATCAGAAGCAAGATGGACCGAACAATGGACCGAATGAAGTATTGATCGCACAGAGCCACAGATCGACCGATCCGGACAACGTGGATCGACCGATCCCACGCCTTCATGCCCTAGATCGACCGATCCGGTCCATGTGGATCGGCCGATCCCATGCTCTACGGGCTCCACACGCACAAACGAGCTTTTCACTCCTTTTTACCCACTCCCCTCAATAAGGGACGAAAGAAGGGGACTTTTGGGACTCAGAAAAGATTGGAGACGACCAAGAAGGAGATTTACAAGTTCTTGAGAGAGATTTGAGAGTTTTGTAACTTGTTTTGTGTGATTTGTGAAGATTTGTAAAGGAGTTCATCTGAAAACCATTTGGAGAAGATCTTCTGAACCTTTACTCTGTTTTAATACAATCTTATCATGTTTTCTTCATCAAAATCGTTTTGTTCTTGCTTAGTTATGTGTGAGTAGTCATCTAGTTGGGTTTAGGGGTTCTCATAGGGGATTTCTTGATGTTTTGATTCATAAAACGTGTGTAGACTAAGGGATTACGTTTTGGTTCTTCATCTAATGGATTTCTTACTGCTTGAACTGAATTGATCACTTAGTTCATGATATTAGATTGTTTGATGCACCGAAAGTGATTGTTTGAACTTCCGAAAATACTTTAGATGAGCAAAGTGTCCTTAACCCTCGGAAGTTGATGTTATTGCGCTTTGTGAACATATTGAACCTGTTCTTAATGCTTGTTTAGAAATTGAAACTCAGCGGAAGTTAGTGTGGAGATTTCTATAACATAGAGAATTAGCGCTACGGAAGTAGGTTAATTCTAATATCGTGTTTGAGTTCTAGACGGTTCTTAATATATCCCTGTGTCTTCCATTAATTGTATCTTGATTAAAAAGAAATCCCTGAGAATTCCCAATGCCCAACGTTTGTTTTAAAATAGTTTTCAAATCGTTTAAATAATCTTTTTACATGCTTGTTTATGCTTTGTGACACCTAAGAAAATTAGATAAAAATCATCAAAAATATATCTTGATTCGCTGTAGCTATTAACTTGTCTGCAACTCTACGTGTGATCATCGGTCCCTGTGGATTCGATCCCGCATTACTACTGCGTACTTTACTGTGCACTTGCAGTTAGATAATCGGGTTAAAACTCGAGACATCAACAAACCAAACGTGTCTGACCTATTGTTTACTACAAAACAGTTGTCTACACCATCGAGTTCCAGAAAAGAGGCTTACCACACGCTCATATACTTCTATGGCTTGAAGGGGACTTCAGAAATCCCACTGCTTTTGATATTGACAGAATCATTTCAGCAGAGCTCCCTGACAAAGAAAAAGATCTTGAGACCTTTGGTTTAGTGGAACAAGACATGATACACGGTCCCTGTGGGAAAGATAGCAAAACATCCCCCTGCATGGAGAATGGTGTCTGCACAAAGAAATTCCCACGCAGCTATGTTACACACACTCAGGTTAATGACTCGGGCTATATTTTATACAGGAGGCGTCAGACAGAACAGTTTGTTAACAAGGGAACCATCAAGCTTGATAATAAATTTGTTGTTCCCCACAATCTACAGATCCTGAAAAAATACAAAGCCCATGTCAATGTTGAATGGTGCAACAAATCAAGTGCCATCAAATACCTGTTCAAGTACATTACAAAGGGCGTTGATAGAGCATGCTTCAAGCTCCAGAAAACCGGGGATCAGTCTTCTCAGTCGGAGTCCACAAAAAAAGAAACGCCAAAGAATGAGATAAACGATTACGTCGAAGGTAGATACCTCTCAGCGTGTGAATCAATGTGGAGAATATTTATGTTTGATATCCACCACAACGTCCCAGCCGTCCAGAAGATGCCAGTCCACCTTCCTGGGGAACATCTAGCCGTGTTTGAAGAGGGTGAGGACCTTGAGAACGTAGAGAGTAGGTACCTACATGGAAGGACTATGTTAACAGAATGGTTTGAAATGAACACTATGAAGAAGTTAGGAGGCTGCGATACATTGAGATGCTAACTATGTTTGTCTGGGAGAATTCAAACAATATTTATACTAAACACAAGCAAAGAGGGACCATTGAAGGCTTGTAAACATTAACCCAGCAGCTGGTGATAAATATTACCTTCACATCTTGGTCAGCGTAGTACGAGGCGCAACAAGCTATGACTATTTAAAAACAGTGGGTGATATCAGATACGACACCTTTCAAGAAGCATGTTATGCAAGAGGGTTGCTCGGAACAGACAAGGACTGGCACGACTCAATGACGGAAGCAGCTCAATTCTCAACACCAAGCTCTCTTTGCTACATGTTTGTACTAATTCTCGTCTTCTGTCAAGTATCAGAACCACAGAAACTTTGGGATCATTCTTGGGAAGATATGGCAGAAGATGTCCTTAGGCAGCAGAGACGGTTACTCAAGTTCCCAGACCTCAAACTAACACCAAACGAACTCCAGCAGTACACACTTCTAGAAATAGAGAGAATGCTACATAACTTTGAGAAGTCTTTGACTGAGTTCACGGGAAAGCCACTGCCAGAAAAAGCTGTTATGGACGAGATGAAAACCAGAGCTATGGCGAGGCAGAACCAGTTTGACATAGCTGAGGAAACCATTATCCACCAGAACCTGTTTTCAACACTCAACAATCAACAGCTCGCAGTGTATGAGGCCGTTATGAAGTCCGTCAACGAGAAACAAGGCAAGCTCTTTTTTCTATATGGAGCAGGAGGTACAGGGAAAACCTTCATATACAGAGCAATCATTGCAGCATTAAGATCAAGCAGTAAAAGAGTAATTCCCGTTGCATCTTCTGCCATTGCCGCGCTTCTCTTGCCAGGTGGTCGCACAGCACATTCAAGGTTCAATATCCCTTTGAAGCTGTATGAAGACACTTTCTGTGAGGTCAAAGCTGGTACATTACTCGCCAACTTCCTCAGCGAAACAGATCTCATTATCTGGGATGAAGCTCCTAAGGCTCACCGTCATAGTCTTGAGGCAGTTGATCGAACTTTCAGAGATATTTTATCCGGAACAGATACAACAGCTTCAACAAAACCGTTTGGTGGAAAAACGGTCCTTTTAGGTGGTGATTTCCGTCAAATTTTGCCCGTCATTCAACAAGGAACAAGACAAGAGACAGTTAATGCAGCTCTGAATCGTTCCCAGCTCTGGAAACACTGCAAAATTTTCCTCCTCAGCCAAAATATGCGCGTCCAAGCGGAAGAGAAGGATTTTGCAGACTGGATTCTACAGGTCGGTGATGGCATAGCAGCAAAAGAACCTCAGATGCAGTCAACCTGTGACACACCAGAAGATCAAATATTCATAGACGACAGAATCCTTCTGCCCGTAACTTCCAATCCTTTAGAGACACTATGTTCTTCTGCGTTTCCTGATTTTGCAAATGACTACAAAGACTTCAGCAAACTGAGAGAGACAGCCATCTTAACCCCCAGAAATGTCACGGTCGATGAGATAAACAACTTCTTGGTCTCTAAAGTCCCTGGAGAAGAGAAGGAATACTTAAGTGCAGAAAGCTTTGCAGAAGATGAGAAAGATTCAGAGGAGTTAAATACAACATACCCAGTTGAATATCTGAACGCAATGGAATTCCCGGGTCTACCTGCTCATAAACTACGCCTGAAAGTGGGTGTTCCTGTCATGCTCATACGGAATCTGAACCAAAAGGCTATTACGAGATGGGGGAAAAGGTGATTAAAACCGAGATGCTTACATCAACAACCAAGAGGGATCCAATTCTGCTACCACGGATCATACTGTCACCACCAGAATCCAACCATCCATTCACCTTGAAGCGGCACCAGTTCCCGATTCGGGTATGTTATGCAATGACAATAAATAAAAGTCAAGGACAGACTTTGTCAAACGTCTCCCTATACTTGCCAAAACCAGTATTCAGTCATGGTCAGCTATACGTCGCACTGTCAAGAGTAACAACCCCCAAAGGCCTCAAGATTTTAGACATGAATATGAATGGAGAGGGGAGTAAAACAGTGGCAAATATCGTTTATAGAGAGGCTTACAATGGTCTCCCAACATCAACAGGTATGTTTACTCCCACCTCCAGCTATGCGTCTGAACAATTAGTTTAATACAAAACCAAGCAAATTAACAAACGAAACCTCATATGATAAAACATAAAAAAACTGATTCAGTTTAATTTTAACCAATAAAAGTAGAAAACAACCCAATTAACAAATTGGATCTTCTCTGTTGCAGATTATGACGACGAGGAAGAATCCGAGGAGCATTGACAATGGAATGATGCGGACACGGCCTACACTGATGTAAGTTAACTCCTCTTCAATGACGCCCTAGAACAATCATCCTCCTCCAAACTCACAAAGCATAACTCTAATCAGGCCACGAATCGCAGAGACGTGAAGCTTTGCCGACGTCGGAGAAAACAAAGAAACGACTTTACCAGTATCAAAACAAATTTTAGAGTCAAGGCCCACCACAATTGAGCCAAACATTTAAAACCCTCTACTACTTTTTAATTGTTTTCAAACATTCAGACAAAACAGTTTAATTTTATGATTTTCTAGGTCGAATATTTTTTAGATTTAAAAAATGTTCTTATACATTCAAATATTTAAGAAACCTACAAAAAAATTTCCACAAGTCGAGTGGACCCATAAAATAAATAGCTAGAAGTAAAACTGTCTCAAAAAAAAAGGTCCAATTATCCTTTCTTTTATTTTTCACCAAAACTTAATTTTCAGAATAATTAAATTTTGGGAAAACAAATTTTGACCGTTCTATTTTTGTCAAAATAATATTTCTGCTACAAACATTATTTATATTAGAACATTTTAAGATATGAACTTATAAATGATAATCTCATGAACCGTTATATCCAATAGCAAAACTATATGGATTAAGCATAGTCCTCATAAACAGTAACATTCGAAAAAAAAAACAAAAAACAGTAAATTAATAACAAACCATCAATTTTAATATTTACCGGCCATAAGTAAATGAACCATAGAAACAAACGTAAAGGGTTAAGGAAAACAAACCACATATTATACATCTATAAAAACATATCTACCTCACCAAAAGCTTCGACAGAAAACACGACCATGAATACACGACCATGAATAACGAACCACTTCTTTCTCATCGACTATCACACCAAACAAGATCTTCAAAAGCACCTTCCACCACGACAGGATGTCAAACTCCATATCCGGTAAGAGTTTTGGGTTCTCAACTGCTTTCTTCAAGTAAATAACAACAATGTACCCGGCCCCGCGTGTGCGCGGGGACTATGAACCTAGTCTAACATAAGGAATAAGATTTTCCAAATCTTAAATTGCGCAATCTGTTAATGGAACCGTATTTAGTTTAAATAAATTTCTAATCGTCTTTTTTTTTTCCTTTTTTATTCCTTTTTTTTTGCTCTTCACCGTGACTCTTTTTTTTTTTAATTTCTAAACTTTTTTTCAATAAAATATATATTATTAACCGATTCGAAAACAAAAAATACATATCCAATTACAAACCCGATTCGAACAAAATCACCCTAATTAAATGTTTTGTAACTAGCTTCTATTGATCCATGTCATCGGCGCGTTCGGTTAGAACATATTCATAATCCTAGAGTATCAATGATTATCACAGAAAGAAGAGATTAACCTCATTTCCTCATATGTCGGGATCTTTCCATGTCGCCTCCTAAGTAGCTTGTAACCGAGCTGTCACCTTTATTGGAAAGTAAACATACAAAGAAAAGAGGTTCAAAGACACATAGCAAGTGAAAACCGCCTAACAACCGACAAGCTCGATTCTGCTGAGAAACCGAGTAAGGAAGAAGGACCCGAAGATCTACAACTCAACAACGGTAAAAAACCGCACATAGACAAAGAATCCCCTAGGGGTCAAAGCCATGTACGGGATGAATAAAATCGGGCCAGAAATGATCTCTGCCAGAAGAACCCGAGAAGCTCCTAGACCTGCAATTTACTAATCAGACAACATTAGAACTGTTTTTCAATCCTTGTTAAACCGTTTCATAGCACCGTTTTTCAATCCGATCATACGCTTTAAAAGCGAAATTAGAGTTAAGATTGTAGAAGCCAGAAAACCAGACTGACATAAACGATATAATAAAAGCGATGTTAAAGGAAAAGACGATTGTAAAACGAATACAAAAACGATAAGAAATCGTATTCGCAAACGGACATGGAGTCGAGATATAATATATTTCCTTAACTCTAAATATTCACTCCGTAGTGAGACGGGACTGTACGAATATGGAGTCCCAGAATACAACCATGGCAGACGATAACGCTTCACTCGTGAACGCCCTATCGAACTATAAACTCTACGAAACACTCCGGAACTTACGTTTGGAGATTTACTAGTTTTTTTGTGTGTGAAAGCTTATCGAAATGAGAAGACTTGTATTTAAAGAGGTAGACGAGGAGAAACTTCCCGTAACTATTGCATAATGCAAGCGCGGGGGTTGGTGTGTTCTTTATCATCAATAATAGTGAGTGCGATCTTTTGGATATTATTGTTTTAGTATCATCTTGTCTATTTTGTTTATATATTTAGTCTCGTATTAAGATTACCTCCATTAATTGTCAATTTTATTTGTAAAATTATAACTATTTATTTTTTATTTTCGTTAATTTTTTTTATTTTCTCATTTCTTATCTGATATCATGGATTTTCATAATTGACGCCTCTCTCAAATGGAAAGTGTTGACGGTTGTCATTGTTAATTGTACATTTGTAATCAATCACTTGGTTACACTATCAATTGTCTTCAACGTGTAGGTGGTTTCTATTGCTCTTGTTTTTGAACGCCATCTTCATATTTGTTATTTATGCTTTCACCTCCGTTCTATTGTGACTTTACGTGCAGGAAGACCATATTATATACACGTATTAAACTTGTATTTTTAATGTTTTCCAGTATTTGTGATTCAGTGGGTTAAGTGACTGCTAGAAAAACATTATCGAGATAGTTTAATACCAATTGATTAGTAGTCTATCCTACATGTCACTATGCTTGTGTTTTCCAGCATATTTCGTCAGTTGTTTGATCTTAACTCATACATGGTCTCAAACATCTCGAAAAATAAATATGTCTTTCATACTCACATTTTATGGAACCAGCTCTCGCCAATAGTAATGCGAGAAGGTTCAATCCGAACTTCCTAAACAAAAAACCTTATTTGCAAATCCAACATATAGCACATGATTCAGTTACTATGTTGAATAATTGAAAGAAATAACATGTAAAAATATTGTACTTTTATATTTGCTAGTCCACTGACATGACTCGAGTAAAGAGTTCATGT